>NW_021703772.1:44441539-45041539 GCF_005190385.1 Monodon monoceros
GAAAGAAAGAAAGAAAGAAAGAAAGAAAGAAAGAAAGAAAGAAAGAAGGAAGGAAGGAAGGAAGGAAGGAAGGAAAGAAAGAAAGAAAGGCAACATACACACCTTGTTCTCTTTATTTGGGCCTTCTTGTAGCTCCTCAAATGTAGGGTGACCGACCGTCCAGGAAAGTACTGGTCTATGCCTGTTGCCCCAGCATAATTATTAATACTGCCCTTCCATTTTCAAACTCCCTGATTTGGATGATGAATTATCCAGTCACCCTGGGCTATTTCTGCTGTCTGAAAGCTTCCTTCTCCCAAACAACACTTCTCTGATTGGGGTCTACCTAAGTCTTATTTATTCATCAGCCAAAATGGTATTTCCTCAGTGAAGCACTGTTTTTCTCCCAACTCAGAAAATTCCAACGGCCTCCTGCCTGCCTTAGTAGTCTAAGCTCTATATCATAGCCTTTGATAATCTATAACATCTGACCCAAATCTATTTATTTAAAATTACTGCTTAGTCTTCCAGTTTCTGCTCTGGCATGTAAAGAGCTTAAAAGTCCCCAATCCATCCTAAAAGCAAGTAAAAACTTGAACAAACTGAAAAATGAACAACTCTTCTCAGATCCATTAGAGAAGTGAGGTCACAGGGCAAAAATGCTGCTCCCAAAACTAGAGAGATAGACAGGCAGATACAGAGAATCACAACTTACTGGAGCAGAAATCCAAGAGCAGAAACCTCTATAGGAACCAGTGGCAGGGTCAGAAAACCTGATGTGTAATTGACAAATTGCTGGTGGCTCAGTGTGGACAAGTCTGATAGTCAGAAACTCCAGGGGGCCCAGTCATAAGAGGCCCCCATGTTCTAGACAGTTTTACCTCCAGGAGCTCGACCAGGTCCTCACAGTTAATATTGAAGAAATACCCCCTTGTGCTTCCAGCAGGGGAAGGGGGAAAGGAACCATTTGGAAATACACCACAGCATTCTAATTTTCTTAACAAGGCCAGTCGGTCCTCAGGAGCCTCATCTGCTGAGGTTTTATCGGAGCCTAACCTGCCTGGGGGAAGGGAAGTACCCAATTACAGTCCCCTTCAGCCATCCTGATCCACCTAAGGGGCAGGCAGGGACTGAGAAGCAAGTTGACGTTCATGGTTCAGGAGCACAAGTTCCCCAAAAGACTGAGACCTAATCATAGGACTACAGAACATTTTGGTTCATTTCAATCAATGAAACACAATTAGCTCAGCAGGAGAAACATCAAAATGAACTGAAGTTTGTTCGTTCGGTTTGGTTTGGTTGTTTGTTTGTTTTAAACAATGCTAACCTCCCCACTGACCCTCTCCTTCTCTTCTCTACCTTCCTTCAAAAAATATTTCAGCACAACCCAGGGGCAGGAATACTATTCTTACACCCGCCCCCCTTACTCCTTTAAAGTGTGTTTAATAGAAATGCAGGATCTCGGCTGTCAGCCAGCCCTCTGAATCAGTCTGCATTTAACAAGATACCTGTGTGATTCCTACATACTTGAAAGTTTATCCAATAATAGTGGGACGAAATGTCTCCCCTTGACATATGCAATGTCTGATGATATTTTGGTTGTCACAGCTGGGGTAGGGGTTGCTACTGGCATTTAGTGGGTAGAGGCCACGGCTGCTACTAAACATTTTACAGCGCATAGGATAGCCCCTACAGCAAAGACTTATCAAGCCCGAACGTCAGTAGTGCTGAGGCTGAGAAACACTGTCCTAGTCATGCTCAAATCAGGGAAGTTCTGGAGGGGTTTATGTAGTCTGAAGAAATTATTCTCGGGTAGAGAAAGAACCTTGGTCTAAAGAACAGATGCTCTAATGGGACCTGAAAGCCATTTTTCTCTTTTCCCTGAATTTTCCCTGAACTTTTATAGTACATCACTGTATTAATAATGCCAGCGATTATGAAATGCTACCCTGCATTCATCCATCATGCGTTCACACAGCAACTATTCCCAACTACCTATTAACGCCAGGCTTTCTCCTGGGCACTAGGATACTATGGCAGAGTAAACCAAATCCTTGCCCTTATGGACCTTATATTCAATGGAGGAAGCCACAATAAACAAATAAGTAATATTATACAAGGTAGCCATAAGTAATATTTAGAAAAGAAAAAGGGGAAAAAACAGAGCAATGATGCAGGAGGCGTACTATTGTTACTCAATTGCAAATTCCTACAGGGTAGGTGGGCCTGTAGGTAAGCTTTCTTTTCCCCCTCCAGGCCCACTCACCTCCCTCTAAGACACTCCCTGCTCTCTGCCTCTGCAGATTTTGCAACCCCTGTCCTTTGGCTTCTTGTCAGTAACTGCCAATGAGGAGCCCTGGCAGGAGACTGGAGGAGGAGGATGATGAGGTCAGGATACTTATCCTCTCTGGTCATCTCACATTAGCTGTTCTTCCACCAATGGAAGGTGGTTGGTTTGCATAACTATTACCCTCCCCTTACAAAATTCAGGTCTTTGTAAATGGTTTCTTGAAAAATAAACCCTCCTTGAATTAGCCTATATAGAGTATGAAGGTATAGCCTTTTAGATATAGATATAGAAGGTGTATCCTTTAAATTTTTTTCTGTTTTCATCATACACAATACTTAGGTCAAGTCTCTCACCTCAGCAAGAATGACTCATTCCTCAGACCTCAGATTGTTAATGTCACTAGATGGCAGCATATCTAAATAATATTAACTGCTCTTTTTTTAGGCATAAAACCCACATTGGGGCCTGATTTTACAAAAATAAGTAGAGATAATTTGCAAATTCCAAGGTTAAAAAAAAGAGAACCATCCCCCAAAACTTAAGAAAAAGATGAATAAATAATCATGGGTAGAAAAAATGTATACTTCAAAATGTATATAAAAATCATTTTGTGTTATTCTCATGTGACAGCATTTTGAAGATTATATACTACAAGAAAAGTTTTAATATATAAACTTTTAAAAATGCACCAAGTATTTTACTTATGTCTTACCATTTCTTTCGTTTTTCATGTCTAGTTTTGATGACTCTGTTTTAAAAGGGAATATACATAGAAGTATGATTATTAGTATGCAAAAGTTTTCCTAAATTAGTCAACATTGACTCATATGAAGCAGAACAAAATGACTATTTTGAGATGCAGGTGACAGGATTACATCCAGCAGGACTGAGTGTAATTTTGGGCCAAGTCATCTGGGTGTGGGCATGCGTCTGTCATTGCATCAAAGCAGACCCAGAAACGCTGCCTCGCTCGTGGCTGGCCAAAACTCACAGGGGGCAGTTTTGTGTTGGTTAAGTAATAACACATAGACATTTTCCGTACTTCAAACTCTACTCAGTTCTTAGCAAATGGAAATCTATGTAGTCACAGGATGAATGAGAAACTTTAATTACCAATGGTTTTTTTACACCAAAAACACTTAAAATAAAACACATCTTTAAATAACAGGCCACCCATTGCATTTTGACTGAATTTTGCTCTATTTTAACTAAGTTCATTGTGTATTGAATATTTTAATTAAGTAACAGAAGCATCTTAATACCAAAACATTTTAATTATACTGATAGAGTATGAAATTTATCAGTAGTCAACAGGATTAAAGCAGCACATTTTGTGTTGGTGTGAAACTTAAACACAGCCTCTTAAGGCAGCAAATTAAAATATAAAATTGCCATTTCTTATTGCCAATGTTATTGCATAAGCTATTCCCAACATTTTATTTCCCTCTTCAGTTGTGGAGGGCTGCCACTTTATTTTCAATTTTATTATTTTTATACTGGTTAAATTTATTCCAATGAACATATAAATATGTATGTATATCTACAATAATAATCAAGAAAATTTGCTTTTTAAAGTTTAAACCAGGTTAGCCTTAAAGGGGTCATTAATCCTAAAATTATGACTATAGAGGATTTTTTGTTATTAAATATAAGTTTATGTAGTATGAAGAAACTATTACCTGGTTAAGAGCCTAGGATAAGAAATGGATGTTCTGCTGGGATGTCTATTTATCTCCCTTTTCTCAGAATTTCTACAGTATATCACTGTATATTAATTATGTCAGTGATTGTCAAAGGCTACCCTGAATTCATCCATCATGCCATTCATTCAACAAATATTTCTCAAGCACCTACCAATGCCAGGTTTTCTTCTGGGCACTAGGATACCATGGCAAACAAACTAAACCAAATCCTTGCCCTTCATGGAGCTTATATTCAAATGAGGGAAACACAATAAACAAATAATATTTACTACATAAGGGAGCAACAAGTGATACTTAGAGAACTAAAAGGAGCCTCTCTGAGATAAGTGAAACAAAAACCTCAGCTCTGCTCTAGGTTCCAATACTAAATTTTAACCTTGTGCTAAAATCAACATGCATTCCTAATGCCGAATAGGGGTAAGTAAAAGAAAAACATTTTAAGATTTAAAAACTTTATGGTACCTTGGCTAAGTATAATAAAGCGTCTCTGGTTAACATTGAAGTTGGCATTGCACAGCTGACATATGATTGGAACTCTGTTGTGTAGAGCAGCTTGATGGAAAATAGCATAACCTGCCTCGTCTGAAACATTGATCGTCGAACTTGAAGTTTTACGGCTAAATGTATGGAAAACAGCAGATAATCCTCTTTCAGCAGCAGACTTCATACCAAATGGGATACTCTAAAATTATTAGGAAGGCCAGAATTAGTTTTTTCAAAATACACCTGAAGTTTAGTTAAAGGAAGAAAAGTACAATGAACTATATTATTATAATCACGATTGGTGTGCAATTACAGTAGAATTTTCACAAGATCTGTGGGCAAGGAAGTTGTTAGAGCTATAAAGAAACACTGAGAACTTTAAAAAATATTTTGGGGAAGTTTTTTTTTCTCCTGTCCTTTTTTTAAGGGAGAAGTTGTAAATCTTTCTTCTCTGGAGACAATTAAAACAAGGAAACAAATATCTTTCTGAAATATTTAAAAAGCAAATGGACATCGAATTCCTTCTCTGATTTAAGAACAATCTTACTTAGAAGTCTAGAGACTTGAAATATATAGCTATAGGAATACAGTTTGTCTTCTTTGCTCTATGTCTCAAAGTGGAAAGGTGAAAATGTTACACTCTTCTTTTAGATGTTCTGACTACTCAATTTTTTTTAACATCTTTATTGGCATATAATTGCTTTGCAATAATATTTTTAAATTAAACTAATAGTTTATCAAAGCTTAAAATTTGTGAACATTAAAACAAATAAATGGTAAGTAAATGCCAATGTATCCTTTGAAACTGGTGAGCTCACCACTTAATTTATCAGTTCCAAAAGCTGTCAGTCAAGGCATATTGAAGCAGATACAGAGGTTTGATTCAGGATGCCAGGTTTGCTCCTTAGATTTAGTCCCCACGACTGAAGCCTGCCTTTGCAATTTACTAGCTGTGTGATTTGGGAAAGAGCCTTAACTCGCTGCATGTCAAATTTCTCATTTGTAAAATAGGATTGATAACAATAGTATCAGTGTCTTGAAAGAATTTGTTCAAAGAATTTATAGTATTTGTATGCCTGGCATACAAAATAAGCACTCAATAGATATTCAGCTGTTATTAATATTAATCACAATTCCATTCATAAACAGGTTGTTTTGTAACCTGGCCAGAAGTTTGTAATCCAGAATTGTAGAGCTTTTCAGCTGCTAAAATGTGGAATCTTAATTGCATATTGAAGGCTTTATTTAACTTATTATTTATCCCTATGATAAAAATTTGAGACATATACTTATTTATAATTTCTTACACTAAATTTTGTGGTAATCATTGAAATACCTTGCATTTCATAGCTTTTTTGAAACCAAATTTTTTCTTAAATTGTTCATGTAATTGAGCATCTGTCAGTGGAAGTCTTTTCAGTCTCAGATTGTTCACTATTTCATTTATGGCTCCCCACCACTGTGTCTTATATAGTTGCTGATAGAAAATTTCAAGTTCAAAACTGATCACATAGTAGCTATTAAAAAAAATGAAAACAATTTAAGTCTTTCTGACTTGGAAGTTATTTGTTACATTTTTTCTATGCCGGCAAAACTTTTTCTATAACAATTACGATTTTCTATAACAAATACAAAATATAGTTTAAAATGTACTTGATTGTATTTTAATGACATGGTTATCAACTGTTATTAATCAGGTCTTTTATAACAAGTATCTTCTCCATACTGACCTTTTTAATTGACTCTGTCTTTCCTATACCACTGACTAGGGGCACTGCCTAAAAGTCACCGAAAGTCCTAACTCTGGTTGAAAGATTCCTAGGTTTACCTTCTAACCATCTGCTTAATCTCCTCTTACAAATTTACTTTTTAATTCCTTTAATCTAGTTATGTCTACATTTGCTTTCTCAAGAGTGGACCGTGAGTCTGATTTGGAATGATGCTTTGGGTAATGGCTGCTTGACTTTTACTCACTGCACAGTGGGCTAGAGAAACCCCAACCCACCAGGTCCTTGAATCATGGGTAGGCAATAGGCCCAGTCCCCTCTCACTCTGGGATGAAAAAATGACAACATCTTGAGTGGCTCTGTTCCCTGGGGTTGCTTATCATCACAGGTAAAAAGAAAATGGTGGCCTTCCTCCACTTCTGCCACGAGTTACCTTTCCCCATTGCCAGATTTCAGTGGTGAGTGTCTCAGCTGCTGTCCCCACCTCTGCCAGTGGGAAGCCTCTTAATGTTACCTGGGTTTCTCCTCTAAAGGCAACTACTGATTGCTGTAAAAACAGTATTCTTGACAGTGGTGATCCTCTCCCATGGCTCTTCACTTTGCTGCTCAGGGACTATTAGTTCTCCTAAGGATGCTGAGAAGTTTTTTCCATTATGCTAATTTCCAGTAAAGTGAGTCGGTGACTCTCTATGCTAAGGAAACTCCTTGCCCATAGGCTAAGGTGGAATCACGGGGCCCCATGGATCAGTTAAAGGAAGATCTTAGGAAAACACTCTATTATGAACCGATCAGGGGCTAATACCTTCTCTTTTTTGACCTTTACTTCAATCCCAGTTTTCTGAATATAATAGACCTCTGCATAGACGGAGACATATTTGAGGACCTGTTAGCATTTATTTGAGGCTGTCATTCTTCATACCCACCATCTTCTTCCCCCAAAGGAAACCAGACTACGAGAATATAAACTAAAGGCTTCTTTATCCACACCTCTCAGGTATAGTGCCAGGCCAGGTGGTGGACTTGTCACTTTGTCCACCTTCATCAATGGGAACTTGCCTAACTTACTAGACTCCAGCCTCCGAAATTGAGGAGCAGGAATTCTGAATCCCACCCAGATTTGAAGGCTTTCGGATCATAGTGGTGATAGGCTAATGGGCCTTAAGGAGCTATATGGATCAGACCTGGATACTTGATTTGCACTGGATGACTAAACTAAATTTCTGGAAGAAAACGGCTCACCTTTCCTTGGTATTATACACACTGATAAGAGTGGACACCATATACAGATACCCCAAGTCCCGTAAGACTGTGTCCATAGATCTAGGCATGAGGGATTACACTAAGGATATCCTTTGGTCTTTGGCTGGCCCAGCTCTACATCATCTTGCTCCAAGAGAATCCCAGTGTCAGAAACCTCTGTCTTTTCATGTACTTCTCTAGGGAGCTGGCTCTGGCTGTGGGAAATTGCTATGGAATCAGAAGCTGCTGACTACATTTGGAGCCCCGGTACTCAGTGATGTACTCCCAGATAACTGCCCAAGCGATGAAACAAACTTATGAATTTAACAAATACCAAGGGAGGGTAGGCTGATTTCTTTTAGAAAGTTGGTCTAATCATCCAATACCAATCAAACATCCAAAACCAGCAGGGAGCTGTCCTACCCTAGAAACTGGAGAAGCAACCGGTGGTGAAGATCACCGTACCCTGAAAAAGTCTCTGACCTCAGAATTTTGTGACCCCTCCCACCCCGGCAAAGTTGGATACACAACCTGTGCATTAGGCCAACAATGGCCCACACAGAGATGATTACTGGAAGCACAGAAAGCCCAGATGGCCAGCACTGTGAGTGAGCCCTCATCCAAGTACTGCATAGTGACACACCACTGTTCTTACTCAAGACTTTAAGTGTAGGCATCAGCAGGGGCTTTAGAAGAGCCTCACTTTTAAACAACTCCCTCCACAGTCTTCTGCCTGGGCATCTGCACTCAGCTTAGGGACTGCAGTAGGACCCTCTAACATCACACTTCCCTGACACGCCACTGTCACGTCAAGTTGTTTTCTGACCTGCCTCCCAACATCCACAACAGCAACATGATGCTGGTATGCTCTCCCCCAAGTAGGACATTTTAGTATCAGTATCAACTCATCTATTTGCTCCAATCATTGTCATCTTAATAATTCATGAGTTCTTCTACTTTCATGGGCTGCCAAATCCTGGGTATCTGACTGTGGCTCCTATTTTTTGATGTTGGTATGGTGGAAGAATACAACCTGAGCCAAAAATGAATCTAGGACTTAGATGTTTCCAAGCAGGGCAGGAAGGCCAGTGGGAATGATCCTATTTTCATTAGGGACCGGGAGTCTCCTAGGAAGTAAATCATTCTGAGGAAAGAGAACATCACGATACATGAGCTCAGCCCAATAACAGTGCCCCTAAAAGCAAAGAAGAGGGGAGATTTTGAGATGGTATGTTTTCCATCATTCAGATTATTCTCTGGTCCAGGACCAACACAGAAAGAAGATCCCTACATAGAAAGAAACAACTGTAAGCAAAATGACTGAAAGAGCTGTTTTTGCACCAAATTGTTAGGGGCTCAAGACAGCACTTGTTTGAAACCAATAAAATTGGGAAAGAAATTATCTTTATGTCATTGAATTGGCTTCAACACATCTCACATTTGATGCGTGCTATCTACCAGACATCAGGAGGAGTCAGCCCAGGGGTGATGCCAGCTCTGTAACCAGGAGCAGCAGTGTCAGAGACAACAGTGACATCAGTATCGAGTTGCCTTCTTGGGGCTGTTGGGCTCTGGAGTTCCAGCAGTGGATCATTACAGGGAGCCCAGGCAGGAAAGGAGGAGACCGAAAAAACGTCATAGTAGCTGAGAGTGCTGACCCATGGAAATACAAGATTTCTAGAAATAATTCTGTGGGGGTAGATTTTATAGGGAACTGAAGGTTCACTGGTAATTGGCTCAGGAGCCAGGAAAATACTAGTCCTCCTCTTGTGGTTTTCACTTTTACTCCATGCTGGCTGGGTCTGGGAAACAAGCTTATGCTAGTTTTGAAAGTCTGAAAATTCAAATCCGTCTACAATTTGCCAACACTGATAACCAAATGCTGTGCATTCGTCAGAAACTAGAGAAACAATTCCACTATGAGATCCCACTGCAGCGATATGACTGGATCCCTTAGGGTGCAATGGCAGGGTGCTTACACCAACCATACTCCTTCACCCACAACAACCTCTCATCAAGCACAGCCTTCATTCCAGCTCTTTCCCTGCATTTCCAGGATCATTCATGTCCCACTAGACACTAGAACCTGGGAGAATAAACCTTTGTTTAGAAGAGCCTCCAGCTTGACAAGAATCGTACATGGAGTATGTCTACAGGTGCTAGGTCCCTCAGAGATTCCTCCTCCAGGGAGATGCACACCAACAGTCCATTCCAGAGGAGTGAGATCTACTTCTTAGTTCCCTTCAAAATCATGGAGGCTGTTAGCCACATGGTCTTTGACTTTAGCTCTAGTACCTTGTGTGCATCCAGGCAGTATTCCGTGGAAAGATCCACCTTTCATCTTTTATCTGCTTCTCCCTCTGCCTTATTCCTCTTATTTTCCTCACTGCCATGCATCTTGAAAGAAATTTATAATCTTTGTCTTTACTTCTTCACATCCCATGAACTCTCCCCGACTTTATCCTTCAACTTATTACACATAGCCTTCTATAACCACATCTTCTCTTATCAAGTCATTGTCAAATTTAGAGGGCTTTCTTCAGTCTTAAATCAACTTGGCCTTTTTCTCTCTTGAGTTTGACGTTGTTAACTATTACCATATTTTAAAACTTCTCCCCATTTGGCTTCCATGCTGTCATACTTTCTCGTTTCTCCTCTACCTCTATCATTCCTTCTCAGTCTCTTTTGCTCTCTCCTCTGCTACTCCCCACCCCCCTCAAAGGTTTCTATTCTCCAGAGTTCCTGACATGGCCCTAGCCTCTCAACTACTTCCACGACTTTAAGAAAAACAAAACAAACTCCAATATGCTTTAAAATCTTGTCTCTACCTCCAACTCAAATGTTTCCTCTGCATTCTATTTCCCTTATTTACAAATTTCAGTTTCCAAGCTGTGAAAACCCAAGAACATACATAAAAGAGCCTAAAAATACTGAGAGAAACATGGTGCTCTAAGAGATGACAGGCTTAACAAGACCCAGCGGAGGAAGAGGATTTAAAATCATATTCCTTATGGAAACAAAGGGGTGTATGCTGAGTCCATTGCTTTTCAGTGGGCCCATAGGATTTGAGCCCCACCTCCATCCCCATTTAACCACTGTGTTCGTTGTAAGAACAAATTACAATGTCTAAGGATTATTACACAGAACGTATCAAGGTGTATGAAGTAATAAATATAACATTTAATACTTTGTAGAGTCCGTAGTCATTCACAGGGGTTATTATTGTTCTAGGACCTCCATCCTGAGGTTTCAAGTTAGCCTTTGCATTTTGACACTTTCCGGTTTTCTGCTTTCAACAAGTTGTGTTACTGTGAATAATTACTAAAAGTTCCTTACCTTTTTCCATTTAATTTCATGATTGGTATTGAGTAATATTCTTTGTAGCCTGAATCTTCTGCAAACGTATTAGCAGCACAATCCCGTATTTTTTCTAAATTGTTCTAAAATACAAGTTATGTTACTAAAAAAAAAATCTTTAAACAAATCTAAACAATTGTTAACTTATTTTAGATGAAATTTTATACCTGTAAAGGACAAATTTTCAATAAAAAATCCCAAGTGACCCTGGTAATAACTGAATATATCCAATCCCTAATTTGGATTAGAGAGGAAAATTTTTTAAAAAGAATATAATATGGAGAAAGTAGAAAAACAATGACAATTGAAATGTATTATGTTTTCCAGATGAATTTTGTTCTCAAACTCTAGAGGATCTCTGTTCTAATACTAATCTTTGAGAAAAATGGAAGAATATGTAGTTAGTGTTCAGGGATTTCTACTGTATTCTTCGGTTAACTATTCTAGGGCAAATGTGGTCCATTAGAAGTCTGTAAATTCTGCAAGGATAGTTGTGCCTAGCTTATTTATCATTTTATCTCTGACATCTAACACAAGACCTTAGATATACTTGCACTTAATTCATATATGTTATGTAATGTTTGAAGAAATTAGTGAGTTGTGAAGATAATCATTTGGAGAGCTGCCTAGTGCCTGTACCAACAGAGAATCTTTCTGGTTGGAGAATAGGATAAAAGAGCTGTGAAATGACAAACCATTTCAGGAACAATAATAATTTAAACCTTAAAATCTTCCAAAGCATTCTCAATTGAAGGAGTGCTGATATCAAATTCAATTCCTCCATGAACGTGAAAATACTCATCCTCTTTGTAGTGAAAATTCTGGCATTTAAAATCTCGTCCATAAATAAATGGAGGCAATTCTCGCTCTGTCTTGACCTTGTCATCTCCAAAAATGAAAACAAATTTTTGTTTAAAAATTGAATAACAGCATATAGGCAATCATATTTTTGAGGTCTAAATTCTCTTTCTCATAAAGTGAAAAAATTCTATGTGAAATGCAAATCTTGGCAATTACATTCTATTTATTCATGATCTTAATGTATATTTTAAATATTAAAATATATTTATATCATACATTTTGGTCTTTTTTTGTAGTTTCATTGTATAGACGTTTCAAAAGAATAATCAAAACATTATTTTACTTATTGATTACTATATGTGAGCTCAAGACTAATATTTTACCCCCAATTATCAGAAAAGATTTGAAACTCTGTGCCGTGGAGAATCTTTAGTTAAATAAATAAAAGTTACCTGAGCTAGTTAAGGAAAAGAGAGATACTATAAAGAAAAAGGTGGGTATCTCTCACATGACAAAAATAATCAGCCCATTTTTCTGGAAAGTAATGAAGCTACACATATATAATTTACTTTGAAAAATCATTTTCTAAAATCCTGGCAAGGATTAGGTTTATTCAATATTTTGACTTGTTAGCAGAATATAGTTTCATCAATATAAGGTATATAATGTATTTTGAGAAATGCAAAAGGTCTAGAAAAGTACAAAGAAAAATATAACACCTTAATTTCACCACCTGGAAATTAATTATTAATATTTAGTCATATTTGTTTCCAATAATTTAAATAATAAGACATTACAGATATAGCTAACATCCTCTTTAAGCATATCAGTTCCATACACATGACATTCTCCCCACCCCCATCCTGGACAAGCTGTCATGAGTCCATTTTTAAATAGTTTACAGATATGGATTATAATCTTCACTATCATAATTCTCATGATACAAATTTTCATTAAGTGACTTGTAAAATTTCTACTGAAAATTTGCCATCTGAATAGAAAGCCCACTATAATAAGCCTACAAGTTTAAGCACCAGTGAAAATACACAAATTGTGTGCTAATCTGGGTGGGAAGAATAGTCTGCTCTGCATTCCTGTCAAATTCCATGTAAACATGGTCCTATTTTAGCTCTCTATTCTCCTACATTTGTCTATTTCTTTGTTATAATACCAATATATTACTAAAGTTTTTATATGTTTTCATCTTTTTTTCAGAAATGTAAGAGCATTCATGATCTTTTACTGCTCCATATTAATCTCAGAATCAATTTGTAAACTTTCATGAAAAACACAATAGGGATGTTGAGTAGAAGTGCACTGAACTTATAATTTGAATGAGATATAATATAGTGTTGTCCCATTGTGAACATAGCATATTTCCCTATTTTCTCAGAACTCATTTTACGTCTTTCAACAGTCCTTATAATTGATATAAATATATACCATGTACTGTGTGAATATACCAAGTATTTTTAATTACTTTGGAGACATTGCATTTTGCTTTTTATTATTAACAGGCTACAGCTTGGTTACATGCTTGGACCCACATACTAGAAACAAAATTGAATTTACATATAAGTTCAGTATATAGCTATATTTTATATATAATTTTTGGTGATACTCTTACCTGAAAAAGGCTGAAGCAGACTACTTAAATATGGAACTTTCATCTTCTTTTTTAAACTCAGTAGAAATGGAGTCAGAAAACATATTAATTTTAGGTATCCTATCCCTTTCCTGATTTCTTTTTTCTTCTCAAAGTGTTTTTGAATAATCTTTTTTTGAAGATATAACCTTTGCTGTAATCTCTGGTAGGTACAAATGTCAAGATAATCCTGATTATATCTTACAGCATTAGTAAGCCAATAGGCTGTTTCAAATATAAAAACATTTTCACACTGTTGAACTTGTGTGGTACTGAATGTCAACTTTAGTAGAATATTTTCAGCATATTTCATAAATACAGCTTTTTCTTCAGGGCTATTGGGATTATATGTTGGATCTTCATTCATGTCTTCATCATAGATGCCATCAAAGTCTGGATCCTTTGTAATATCTATCAAACCTTCACAGTAAAAAAGAAAGATTTTAGATTGTGAAAATTTCTTACTTGGTCTCTGGATAAACAGAGTAGATTGAAAACAGGGTTTCATCTTGAAATTCTACCGAAATGACAGCAAAGGGATAATGAAATGCCGGTAAAATTGTCAAAGAATAAAAGCAGATAGATATGTGGTAACTAAGCGGAGTAAAGAAAGATGGAAGCTTGTGGAATTAAAAAGAATTGATTTTCATTCTCCTTGGAGAAATACAACACCATGAAAACATAATAACATAAGTCCCATCTTTAATCAAAGAAAATATGGAAGAACAACAAGAAATGTGATCTTCCTTTAAGCAGAGAACCAGCTTCTTACTTGGGCATAAAGTATATTTGCTTTTTCAGGTCCTATATTACATATTTCTTCTTTTTGATGATAACAGAAGCTAAACATATACAATAAATAACTTTCCTACCAACTAATCATGATGAAACAAGAATTGAAACTTGATTTTACTCTATATTATGAATGACAATTTTTATATTACATTTTCTTCCCATTTATGATGAAATTAAATTGTTTCTTGTTGTCAAATTGTCTTTTTTAAGATATTTACAACCTTAATCAAACCTTGAGAAAACAGCTTAGAACCGTAAAATAAGACTTCGTAGAAAATGTGGAGTTTGTAACATACGTGCCTTGAAGTGTAAATAATTCATCAATGTGCCTCCTCCCCTTTCTTTTTCCTTTTTTTCTTCCTCAAATCTACATATTAAAAAAGCCAGAATACTCTTGGATTTTTAAGATGGCCACTATGATTCATCTCCCTTTTGCAAAAGAGTTAGTAAGATAAATTATTGAGATTAAAAAGAAATTAAGCATTTCTGACAGTTAAAATAGATCTAAACACAAGCTAGAGCACTGTTGATTCCTCTAAAACTTTGTGGCTTGAGTGGATGGGAGCCAAAATGCAGCAAGTCAATTCTCACCCCAGAAGGGCAGAAAGGCTGAAAAACTAGAAGGGAATGGGGAGCTCCACAGACCATTCCCCTCCTCTGGCTCCAGACTCATTGCCCCCTCCAAGCAGGATATAGGAGGAAACAGACCAATCAAAGAGAAGAGACCTACAAATACGGCATTTGGGGAAAGTCTCCCCAGTGAAACAGCAAGGTTTCCTCCTAATCACTCTACAGTGTGGTGTACTAGTCAAGCAAGCGGGCTCCTGCCTCACCCCTCAACCAGGATGGAACAAACAGCAAGGATCACCAGACTGGTGAGGAAGGCCTGTCAGGTGAAAGACCGAGACTGGCAGGGGGAGGGAGGCGGAGTAGGGGCAGAGGAAGGATGGAGAATGGGAGAATGGATTTTGAAGAGCAGTAAAGTGCCTAGAGAAAATAATCGACCAGCTCAGATGGGAGTACGAGGGTGAAAGTGTGGAGAGAGACATCTCTAAGGAGAAAAGGAACTGCTGCACCACCTGATATTTCACTTCACTGAGAGGAGCTCGATATTTCTGTTCAGAAGTTTGGGGCTGAATTGACATGTACAATGGAAAACTAAGCGAATTTCTTAAAGAATGCACAATTGTTCATGTCACAAAAAATTAGAAGTTATTAATGAAAGGAAATGTGATCATAGCATGTTATGCAAATCAGCTGGGAAGATATGTACAAAGTCATTATGAAGTAAAAAAACGAGAGAGGACTTAACTAAAAATTGGATATAACTACATTTGGAAGGCGGGGGGGGGGGGCGAAGGGGAGAAATACAAGATTCCGTCGTTTTAACCTCTATGCTAATTTCTTTTAATATTCTCTCCTGCCCTGGTTTTGCTCCTAACTCCAGATTCTTTCTCCATGCCTAATACATATCTTTACTTGAATGTCCTAGAGGCACTCCCGAACAAATTCCACCTTTCCTCTCCCCCAAATCTGCTTTTCTTTCATTCCCTATCACAGTTAAAAGCACTATTTATCTATCAGTCCCTCAAACTAAAAACCCGAGAGTTTCCTTCAATTCCTTTTCTCTTACACTCTATCTGTTAACCATTTAATTTCTACATGTATTGAAATTTACTACGTGCCAAGCACTGTAGATGTGATGAGAATTTAAAGACAAAAAAGGCATACTTTTCTGTGCTCTCAAGCTCTCAAGCACAGAAAATCTATTAAGGAAGACAGAGATGAAACCAATAATTTCAATATAAAATGGTACAATGTGTACAGAATAGAGGAGGCTGTGTCTGAATCAGGTCTCGAAAAATGAGTAGCAATAACCTGGGGAAGAATGCAGAAGAGTGGGGTGAGAGAGAAGGGCATTCCAGATAAAGGACAAGGAATGAGCAGAGGCATAAAAAAATAACCATTTCAGTTTACCAGCTTTTGGTTTTAAATAAGGTCATCAGGTCAAGGGACCTGCCCTAATGAGTACCCCTTCTCAGCAAACTGGATAATATGACTAGATTTTTGGAGTGCTCTACTCTCCACTGCTGTTGCTACCATTTTTTAAAGGTGGTGTTTGCTGGTGGTTTCACACAGTGCAAAAGGTATTAAAGAAGTGAAGTTTAACTTGGCCTCAGTGATTCCCAGCAGTCTTCCCTCCCAAAAAATTAGTTGGCCTCCCGCAGAGTTCCTCGGAAATTCACTGTAGCACAGTGTTTAAGGCAATCACATGGTCAGTTGCAAGGTTTGAACCCAGTCTCGAAGTCAAGAGAGGGGGTGCTGTTTCCCCAAACGTGAAAGATGAAATAGCAAGTCTCGCCACTGTCTTGCCACCATACAGCGGCAACTACAAGGACTAAGCTGAGAGCACAGGGTTAGAGCCAAATTTCCATAAGTCATACTCTATATCAGACACCTTTTGTTCCCTACCTCACTTCCTCCCAGACAGTATTTTTCACTCTAGCTGTCATGGCATGGACCAGCTCCACACAGATGTAACCTGACTGCACCACGTGGCCCTTACTTTTGCCCTGGGGTTTCTCTGCCACTGCTGTGTTGGACTCCTGACGGAACCCATTCTACCATTCTGATGGACGAACAAATCTGCATGAGGGAGTTAACTCTCATGGAACCTTTGACTAATTGGAGAGAAGTCAGGGAAAACATGCTCTCCTCTTCCATCCCTCGGGCTGACAATCCTGAAGCGTATTCTATGTGACTCCCCAGAGAGTCCCAGCAAAACTGTCCCTAATTATTCACGTGATGAAAGCTCAACAGCCTTATCCTTGGATTGATGACTCCTCCTTTTCTATTCACTTTTCCTGTCCCTCACTCCTGTTCCTTGGAGTCATTTCACATAAACTACTCTGACTTAAGCCCTCATTTCAGGCCCTAATTTGGGGGGTAACCTAGGCTAATACACTTTGCACTTGTATGCTGGTGTCTGACCCTGTATATCCTTAAGCATGCAGCATAAAAGCCCCACCTTCTAAGAGTCCAGGTCCCTTCCCCGGAATCTGATGCTTGGCCCTGCAGGATTTCATAGTGATGCTCCAGATGTGGTGCATGATGGGGAACCTGTACCTATTCCTGCTGCTGCCTCTGGGAGTTTCCCCCTGAAAACTCTGCTCCAGGACACCTCGAGTGTGTGCTGCTTGGTCATTTACAATTGTTTGCACTATACCTTTGTTACAGTGCCTGAAGCATATTGATGCTGCTGGTTCTTCAGCAGACTCCTGAAGTGTGGTGGAGGGAGAAAAAAATCTCTATCCCCATATGATGCTCTTCTTTGATTGTCCGGCAACCAATATTACAAAGCGCTTTAGTGTAACATACACAGCACTTTCCCCAAGGCACGTGGTGGTAGAGTGACTGGCTCTGAAAGGTTTCCAGCCTCACTCACATTCAGCGAAAAAGGGATTATAGACAGAGAGAGCAGCCAGAAGGCAGTTGCAGTATGTAAAGCTAGAGAAAACAGTGTTCTGTATCAGGGTGTTGTAGCTGAGATAAAGCAAAGTGGATGATTTTGAGATATTTTAGTGGTAGAATCATAATAGTCAAGAGATGAATTCCCATCCAGAAAAGGAGAATTAAGTCGAAATGTCTGGGACCGATATTTAGTTACGTATCAATATGGCCACATTGTTAAAATATTGAAATCTTCCATATTGTGTGGTAAATTAAATTGCTATAGCCCTGAGCTCTCTGAATGCCTCCCTTCCCTGGGATAGCCTAGAAAGCTCCATGATCCAGCAAAGGGTACATATGCCAAGCAGGAGGTCTCTGAGATCCTGTTCCAGCATTATTGCTAATGTCTGTTCTGATTGGTCAGTGCTCATGCTGTGCTGGTGGTTAATTATTTTGAATGTCACCCCTGAAAACGTACACCATGGAAGACAGATAACTTTAGTCTCTGGGTGCTCCCCAACTCCACCTACAGCTTGATTCGAATGTTTCTATGTGTCTCTGATCTCCTCAACCAGGAGCACCACTGTGAGGCACCACTCATAGAGGGTGGCCTCAGATATGATAGACAGCTAGATTCAATAGACCAGATGTTGGGCCACGAAGTTGCTTGATATAACTGATTTTTATCATCAACTAAGTAGGAGCCCTTTGTCCATATACACCAAACAGGACACGTGCTCCCTCCTGCCCTGGCCATCTCTCTTCTTAGTATTGATACTCTCACTGGATGACCCAAAGGCTCTAGTGACTTTAACATATGAATGACTGAATCCTCAATGTGCACCTCTAACCCGGATTACTCTCCGGAATTTGACTTGTATAATGGAGTTTCCACCTAGATATCTGGATCTAAAAAGGGCTCTTTGTTTCTTTACCAGTCAATCTGTCAGCTCTGGCTTTTGCTTTGTTTGACACATGCCAGATTGGAATGATGGTTCATTAGTTCCACCTCCTTTCTGATGAGAGTCTCAAAGTAATCTTTGTAAAAAGGGAAGAAAAGCAAACACAACTTTTGTCAGGACTGTCAAAGCTCTAACGTTAAAACCCACCATCCAATCGTGCTGATCCTTAACCTCCATGGAGCTCAGATCTTCACAAAGCTCCTGGCATCATCTCAATAAGAAGGGCAAACGGTGTAGCTTAGTTTATAGACACATCTTGGCCAATGCAAGTAGGCAGAAACATTATCTGGCTTGTGCCATATTCCCTACTGTCTTCCAGTGAGTGGTGAATATAGATTACTAGACAACTTCCAGGATAGAAGAGTCATCAACTACCCTATCATCTTTGACATCAAAATGACACCTTAATTTAGATACATTTTATTTATGTGAGCTCAACTAGCCTTGGAGGTCCTAAACTACCAGAAATGATAGCACTTCTGGTTGAACGCTAACAAATGTTTTTAAGACTTTGACCATGCCATATTCTCTTCAACAATGTATCTGCATGTGCCAAAGTATCAGTACCCTTTAAGGGGAACTACCAGACCGGTCAAGGGAATGCAGAAATTAATGGAACTTACTAGACATTACTGGCAGCATTTTGCATTACTTCACCGTAATCACCCTAAGGACCTGAACAACAAGAAGAAATTTTTCAGTTCCAGCTACAGCTATAATCTTTCAGAAGCCAGTGATCCTCCAATCGTAGGTACTCTGCACCTATCCAGTGACATTTGTTGATTCCACCAACATCATAGACTAATTCTCACCCAGAGGGGTAGAATTTCTGCCTATACTCAATACTCTTGGAGTCTGCTCTCAACAGAAGTTGATTACCTTGCATAGAAATGAGAGCTATTAGCTATCTAAACTGTCTTTGAGACACAGAGATACCATCTCCAAGAGATGGTACTGCTTGCTGGTACACACAAAAGCTACAGAGCCTGAAACACATCTGGAAACCCAACCCATAGCAGGTGAGTCAGGCTGCCTTAGTGTCATCAAGCAAATCTTACTCCCAAGCATTTGAACTTCACAGAAGTCTAGCCACAGATAACAGTAAATAGCAAATGAACACTTCTAACCAAGGTCCTAACCTAACAAGTCCTAACCAAGCTTCAGAAGGTGACATTGAAAAAAATTAATTATTAATTATTGAAAAGATAGATTCTTTGTAATTCAGAAAAACCTCTTTCAAGAAACATGGCTAAATACATAAAGCTGAGTCACAGATAAATTACTTTTAAATTTTAAAAAAAGGCTTCTAATAAAAATAAAACAAATTAAATTCTCTTACCTGCTGAACTAAACTCTGCAAAAATATCTCTATTTGTTTGAGGCTTCCCATCTGGATCAATGTCCATGATGGTACGCCACAATTCAGAGAATCTAGCTCGTTTTTCTTTGGGCATATATATTCCATGCCATAGTGCTTTCAACATGTAGTCAATATTGATCAGAATTTGCCCAATTCTGGTATCATAATAAGCTGGAGGTAATTGACAAGAAGAACTCTGATCATAATTAGCTTCTAAACTGATTGAAGGAATTTGATTTAAGCAATAAATTCCAACAGCCAATTCCCTTATGATTTGATGGACTTCTCTATAGTCTAAGAGGGCAGTAGGGTCTACAGGAGTCAGTAGGATTGCAGTGGAGAAGGCTACATTATTTATTTGACTCATAATTCCACACGGGATGTCTAGTTGAGAGTGGACATCTTCTTTGGCAGACAACCAGCTAACTAGTGCAGTAGTCAGCAACTCTTGTACTTCACTCCGATCATATTTTTCAAAAAAAGCAGAAGCATTTCTCTGAACTGCTAAATTCTCCAGGTAAGTTTCTTCATCTTGAATTTGATCAAATCTAGGTGCTCCTTTTTTGGGCAATCTTAACATTTCTAATTAATTCTAGTGTGTCCTTTTTGAAGTTTCTGCAATGAATAAAAAGGAAAAGCAATAAAATTTACCATAGTAATGAAGCTGAATTTCTCAAGAAATAAATCTGTACCTTTCATCTTTATCACGTTAATTGTTTCATGGTCAACCACTATATTTTTTCAATTAAAAATTCTTTTTCAATTAAAAATTTAAAAAAATGTTTTTCAATTAAAAAACTTTTTTTAAATGACATACACTATATTTGTTTCAGGGGTACAACATAATAATTATATGTATATATTTTGAAACGATCACCATAATAACTGTAGTTAACATCATCACCATACATAGTTAAAGAATTTTTTTTCTTGTGATGAGAACTTTCAAGATTTTATTATCAACTATAGTTGCCATGCTATACATCACATCCCCAAGACTTACTTATTTTATAACTGAAGTTTGTACCTTTTGACCCCCTTCACCCATTTTGCCCACCTCACCCCCTGCCTCTGGCAGTCACCAATCTGTTCTTTTATCTATGCTTGGGCTTTTCCTTTTTTTTGTGTGGTTTTCCATAACCACTATTTATTGAGCATCTACTATTTGCCCAGCTCTTTATATACAATATTTATTTCATTTAATTGGCCCCTCTGTATAGTGGTTCTCAAAATCTAGCCTGTGTTGAAATCACCTGCGGCTTGTTACAACAGATTGCTGGATCCTACCCTAGAGTTTCCGATCCAGTTGGTTGGAGTGGAGCCAGAGAATTTCCGTTTCTGAAAAAGTTAGATGCTGCTCGGCGAGATAGGCGCTGGGAGCCCCACTTTATAGACGCAGAAACGAGACTAGGAAGGTTACAGGATAGGCCTGAGGTTTCACACCTTCAGAATCAGAACCATCCCAGGTCTGTCCATCCTCAAGTTCAAGACCTATGCCCACTGGACACGGGAAAAGGGAAGGGACAAGGAAAGGGAAGAAACCAACTCTTGAGATTATGGTTTGCTTGTCCAGGTGAGGGGAGCTGCGTCCACACCGGTCCTTGGAGTATTCCGGGGGCCGAGGACAGTGGTTGTTTTGAATGACCGGTCTCTCGTTGGGCCCGAAGCCAACGTCAGGAGCCCCGCGTGGGCGAGGGCGAGGGTAGCCGCTGCAGGGAGGGCTGGGAGGGGCTCTCCTAAGCCGAGGGCCTGGGGAGACCTGCTAGCCCCACGCAGCCTCCAGGCTCTGCTGGGAGCCCGGGCCTTTGCTGAAGTCCCGCCGCCCCGGCGCGGGCCGAAGCCGTTGGTACCCGGGGCCTGGGACGGCAGGGTCGCGCCGCGAGGGGGCGCACCTCTGCTTCCGAGGGCGGGGCCTCCCGCCGGTGCCAGGGAGGCTCGAGGCTTAGATTCCTCCAAGGCGGATGCCCCACTCCACCCCCACCCCTCCCCTTTAGAACTCAGTCCGGACTGCGGCTCTGCGAACCGTGCATCTCTGTCATTTCCTACTTTCACTATTTGTCTACGAGAAAGCACAGAAACAGAGCGGCGGAGGAGAGGGCCCCAGGCTCTGAGGTAGTCCTGTGTTAGAATCCCACCTCCATCATCATTCTGTTACTCAACAAACATTTATGGAACGCTTGTTATAAGCCAGGCGCTGGGGGACCCTGGAAAAGGGCAGCTGTAAAACCCCAAGGAGCTTACAGTTACGCAGGTAATCATACAGCTGCATTTAAACAGTACCATAATGTAAGATGTAATGACAGCACATGAAGGAAAGCTAACCTTCAAGGGAAAGGCTGCCCTGAGGAAGTGATCTTTTAAGCTGAGCCTGATGGATGAGAAAGAGCTATCCAAGCAGAGTTGGAGAAGGAGCTTTCCAGGCATAGGGAACAACAGGTGATGAAGAACTGAGCTGAGGAGAAAGTTGAAATTTTTGAGAAACTGAACAAAACTGCATAGAGAACTTAAAGAGATGTGGGCACAAAAATAGATGAGGAGGTAGGTGAGGGCCAGACTATGCAGGCTGCTGAGTTAAAGATTTTCAACTTTATTCTAAGAGTTTACGCTACATTGATGGCAGTAGAGGGCAGGTGCAGGCTTGAGTGGTGGTGGTGGTGATGGAGGGCTGTGGATGGCTTTGAGAAATGAGATGGCCTACTGGGAACAGATCGAATAGTGGCAGAGTTTAAAAAGAAGGTGGTCATCCAGGTGACACCTCAATTTCTGTCAGGAGCTATGGGGGATCAGGGCAAGATTAAGAGTTCAGTTGTACCTGTGAGGGAACCAAGTAGAGATGTCAGATGTGCCTTAGATATATACGTCTTAGCTAAAAATGGCAGCTTGGGTTAGATGTATACATTCCGGCAGGCTTAGGGTAAACGAAGCCAGGGGAGTGGCTGAAATCACCACGGGAGAGAATAGATAATTGAGAACCCAGGATGAAGACCTGAGAAATTTAATATGTAAAGGTCAGGTGGAGAGGGTGGAGGCAGGAAAGAATACAAAAAGCGAGCAGTCAGGAGAGCAGGAGGAAAGCCAAGATTGGTCACAGAAGCCAAGAGAAGAGAATGGCCAACTTCACTGGATGCTGCTCTAGGTCAAGGGAGATAAGAACTAAAACTTTTCCCTGAATTTAGCAACAGGGAGGGTTCTGGTCACTGTTTGAAGGCAGAATTTCTCTTATTCCAACCATGTCACTACCTTAGCTGCTGTGGAGGTAGTGAATATTAATAAATTTGTGATTGCTCTCCCAGATCAAGAGATGTCAAAAAGTCACTGCCTTCTTTAAGAGAGCTGCATGTTTGCACTTATGAAGTACGAGCAATGTATGTAAATTCCTAAAATTTCTTTCCCACTATAATTAAAAGAATCGAAGTATGTCCAGATCCAGAAAGGGTGTCAAACCTAATTGGGGATAGATCCAAAATGTGACCCTGCGTTATGGTGGTCACGACTGAATATTGTGGGTGGATGTCAGGATGGAGTGAAGTTGAGTGACAAGGTGAAAAGGTGGAAAGGGTGAGTGTGGGTGGGAGGCAAGAGATGGTAAGTACAGGAAGATGTAGGACCAAGGATGTGCATTTTAAATTGGTATAGACTAGAACATTTTAAATGATTATACGAAGGATACTATAAAGAGGCTGAAGATACTAGAGAGACAAGTGTAAGGTTCCTGAAAGGCAGGAAGGGTTGGGATACAAAGAAGAGGTGGAGGCACAGCCTTTTTGATGGATGGATGCATATATTTCTCTTTCTAAAGGCAAGAAGGAAGAAAAGGATGAGTGCACACACAGGTAAGTTAGAACTTTTGGTGTTGGAAAGCTGAGCAGTTCTTAGCTGGATGACTTTGATTTCTCTGTGAAAAGCCAAGGTCATGAGCTGAGAATGGGGAAAAAAGAGGGAGGTTAGAGATCTGTGGGACAGGAGAATATTTAAAATAGTCTTCAGAAGTTCTCAGAGTGGGACAGTGAGCTGCCTAAAGAGATGTACCACATGTCTCTCAGGAGTGTGAACCTCAAACAAATTGTTTAGCTTCTCTAAACCTTAGTTCTCTTATCTGTTAAACAACAACAGTAACAAATTGAGTTATTTCTGGATATAGCTACCATGAAGAGTCAATAAAAGCTGCCTTCTTTTAGTGCTGCTGGTGGGAAATTACCATGTAAGAGTTCAAAACAATGTTAATACCACAGTTTAAAATATCCAGGTTGTTCTTTCAAGTATAATCTCTTTCTCTGGGGTATCAATTTGATTAAATTGGTTGTATTACGCTACAAAGTAAAAATCCACATAATGAATTTTACAGCCACATTATACAATAATAAAGCAGCAGAGTATTTCTTTAAATCATCATTCAGTAAATCCTGTTACACTGTGAAATATTACGTTTTAATCTCTTTTTCAATAGCAAGGTTTTCTAAGGAAATGACTCGGAGCCTTCCACATTTATCAGATGCCTTTTCATTATTCTTTTCCAGTTTTGCAATTCTGGATCCAAACTGCATGGCCCGTTTTGGCAGAAGAGCAGAGGTTGTTAGACCAAGTTCCACTGCCGCAAGACGCAAAATTAGTTTTTCACCAATTCCACGGGATAAAGTCAAGTTTGCCTTTTCCCAAACCGGTAGGGAATTTAGAAAGGAGACAACATTTTCATCCAGGAAAGGAAATCTAAAATAAAAAGTATAGCTACTATTAAAGAAAAATATCAATCTGTTGTGATTATTTCTTTTGCATTTTCTTCAGTATGTTAATATTTACAGTATAAATTTATTTTTGAGGGCACTATTTTTCTAGATTAAAAATATTCTAGTTATTTATACAATTTTATGGCTAAAATTTAGTCACATTAAAAACTATTTCACAACACTTGTCTAATTTTAATACATATGCTAAAATATAAAGAAATTTTCCCTCAATAGATAAACAAATTAAGCCTATGATGTCAAGAAATAATTTCAAATTGTTTCACAAGAAATCTCTGGAGATGCCTTGAAAATAAGCATGGTCTTGAGTTAATTATTCAATCTGTGTCTGCTCTTTACTATCTAAAGATATTGAACTTTAGGGATACGAAACCAATATAGAAGGGCGCTACTCTCCTGAACTTGTGAAACATTTACTCATGGCAAAACTTTATGGTATCAAAATTATAATTACATTTAAACTGCTTAAATGGTGACAAACTGGTGTAACAGGACAAAATATTAGATTAAAAAAAACCTTTCTGCTCTAATTTTCTAGCAAATTCTGTTCTTTTTTTCATTTAAAATACTCTAATCTCACCCCCTTCCTTCCCAATTCCTCAAAATGCAATACAATTACACTAGTATTTCTATTTCATTACATTTCATTCTAACTTAAGTAGAAAGATCAGAAAGGGTAAAGGCATTTGTTATACAAAATATTTTATAAAAATGAATTAATTGTGAAAGCAAATTTAAATAAGAGAAGCTAATAGATTACAGTTAATATGTATGCCAAAATCCATAATAAATCAGTTTAAATCTAGCCACTATAATGGTAGTTGTTAAATTACAATTCTGATTTGCTGTTTTAAACATCCTTCACATCCATTTTTACCCAAGGATGTCATGGGGGGGGGGGTCTTATTTTTATTTTTTGGCTGTACCGTGCGGCATATAGGATCTTAGTTCCCCAACCAGGGATCGAACCCACGCCTCCTGCAGTGGAATCATGGAGTCTGAAACCACTGGACCGCCAGGGAAATCCTGGGGGTCTTTAGAATTAACTGCTTTTACTGAATAAAATAAATTCCCTTTTCTCTGACCTAGCTGAAATAATGGACTGAATTTCTCTTTCTCTCTCCCATACACATATACCCTTCAAAAGGAAAACATTTTACACACTTTGTATTGTGGCATTACTTATTTCTTTATAATGAAATTTTGAAAATTATGATAATTTTACATGTCAGAACTGGCAACACAGGAATGACAAGGTAGAGACAAGAAGCAATGAAGTCTCAGAGTTCGTGTATTATGATGCTCCAATTCCCACGAAGCTTATTTGGACTCCTTGTTCTTGCATGCTCGTACCCTTGTAATAAAACCATCACTTAATTAATTAACCTACTTGAACAAATTTCTGCTTTTTATAATTAAATGAAACATCTTCTTTTATCCTTAATGCTTTAAAAAGTTGTATTCAAGCACTTGTTTACTATCATCAAAAATATGTTGTAAGTAAACATAAACCCCTAAGATTAAAAAAGAATATACACATGAAAGTGGCTTGATCTCTGAAACTTTTAGGTAATCTGCAACATATGACTAAACTGTGTTCAAAAAACATATGACAGAGGGGAATCCAGTACCAGAACGGAACCACCATTTAAATCAGTATGGATCTATACAGGCACACCTTGTTTTATTGTGCTTCATAGATACTGCCTTATTTATTTTTTTTTACAAACTGAAAGTTTGTGGCAACCCTGCAATGAGCAAAGTCTATTGGTGGTGCCATTTTTCCAACAGCATTTACTCATTTCACATTTCTGTGTTACATTTTGCAAATGCTCGCAATATTTCAAATTTTTCATAATATTTGTTATGGTGATATGTGATCAGTGATCTCTGATGTTACCTTGTGATTGCTTTTTGTTTTGTATTTTTAAATTAAGGTATATACTTTTTTTTTTTTTAGACATAATGTTGCTGCATACTTAATACAGTACAGTGTGAACATAGCTTTTGTATGCACTGGGAAACCAAAACATTCACGTGACTCGCTTTTTTGCGGTGATGTGGAACTGAATCTGCAATATCTCCAGGTATGCCTGTACATACAGAAATGTCTGTAGAGACAAAGTCAGGCTCTGTAACATTGGAGGAGAAAGCTTGGGAGTAGGACTATGCCCTTATTGGGAGGAAAGCAAACATCTGAAACAAAACAAAGCCCCTTAAACACCTTCTCTCAGTATTTCATTACCTCAAGTTTTACAGTCTTTCACTGTAGTCTTAAAAGCAATCATGTCATTGTATCATATTTGAAAATTACTGAAAATCCATTTCTTGGAGAATGAGTTCTGGAAAAACTGTTCCTCTGGCTCTTCTCCAGCTTTGCTTCTGACTGTGTTTGGCCAACATATTGTTGCTACTGTTATTCATTTGAACAAGTCTCCAAAGAAAAAGGAACCTAAAAATCTCCTTTTACAGTCTATTGTCTTTACAAGATTACCCCAAAACCCTCAGATAGATAATAGGAATTACCTTGCTTCTTTTCCATGATCACCAATAACTCTGTCATCACGACCAAGATTTCTAGAAGAAATTCGACCCAGTTCCATCTCGATTTCCTTATTCAGTCCTTCCAGCCCGCGTGTCTGGAAGCAGACTCGATGACGAGAATAACCTGCGAGCTGCTCATCTGCACCAATTCCAGTAAGAACTACCTATAAAGGTTTAAAGAAATCCATATAAAAAATGTTACCTACTATGCAGTAAGGAAAATAACTAAGATAAAAGTCAAGCTTAAAAAATGATAACCCCAAAGATAACATTTTCAGAGAAAAGCCGTAAGGCAAAGTCAAAAAATAGTAAAATAGGCCCAATTTTTACAAAGTCATATACTTTGTGTTATAGTTTAAATGCAACTGAAATACGCTATATTCTTGCAACTTAAATGCTAAAAGCTTTAAGGGTCAAAGTTAGGTCTCAGAAATCCTGAGTAGAAATACCGTGTCATACCTTTGCACTACTCTGATATGGTTTTGCTTCATCTTGGGTCACTAACCAACCAACTCCTCTAGAAGCAAACCAGACTGCACAGCCAATGCTGTCATCCAACACTGTATCCAAAGGCTGAATTAAGTGGGATATTCGAGTTCGTCTTAATCTTTGCAGTTCTTCCAGAGAAACATTAATTTCAACAAAATTCCAAATCCGGCAAGGGTTGGCAGCTTGTAGTTCCTTTAGCCCTGCTCTTCCTGTGATTCGATCTGGTACGTTGAATTGCTCACCAGGATTAGCAGCAGCAGCAGCAGTGACATTTTTAGAGGATTCTTCAGAGCGTTTTTCACAATTATTTTTCTCATTTCTCCCTTTTTTGTTAAAACCAGCTGGTATGGTCTTTTCTTTAGTCATGAAAGCCACATTAAGAAGATCAATTGGTTCATCTAAAGGAATATGACGGTCAGCAAGCACTGCGATAACCATGGAATCAATTCCCCCAGAAAACAGGATTGCAACATTTGCTTTCCTATTACTAGTATTCAAAACTTCACTTTGTGTCAGGTTTTCATCCCTAGGTAAACACAAGACACGTCTCTTGACTGCAATACTCAGGACATCAATGAACTGCTGAACTACTTCCTTCATGTGTCCATCAGTAAGAAAGACCTGAAGGGTCTCTCTTGACGGTGGGACGCTGGAAATGCTACTGCAATGGATCTCAAATGTGGCTTGTGGCAAAATCATATTTAAAGGGACAACAGGTTCTTTAAGATACAGTTTGGCTTCATTTGCTGCCACTGATACAAATGTTGGCAAATCTGCTGAAATTTGAGTTAGGCTATTAACACATTCTTTGATAACATCCTCCCTAGAGTTATATTTCCAAGGATACAATTTTAAAACAACAGATTTGGAAATGGAAGTAGACTTTAGATCAATTCTGAAAATTCCAGATGCTGGAACTTCTTGCCACTGATTGGCCACTCCAGATGTTTGGGCGCCAATCGAAGAGAGGCAGAAACTCTTGCCCAAACTACTAAAATGCCAAAGCAAGCTACGACGGCCAAAAAAATCCCTACCAAACCACAAAGAATGACTAGATGCTTGATAATATATAAAAGACCAAGGACCTTGGACTTTTGAGAAGAGTGACAAAATATCAGATTCACTCTTACAAGAGGAAAGATAATTAAACATTATTTGGGTATCATTCTCTTCAGCTTCAATCTTTATTCCACTAAAGACTTCTCCATTCCACAGGAATACATTGCCTCTTTCATCTTCAACAGGCTGGGCAGTCAACACACCTCTTAAGTGAAGGACATGACCAGAAAATAAACACTGGTAGTTAATATTAGACTTTAACAACTGTTTACTACTATTAGGTCCCCGCCGTTTAAGATTACACAGTAAATCCTCTTTCAAATCTTTGTCGAAATGCTCAACAGAGAAGCTTACTGCACAACAAATGCCACACATTGCTATGTAAAATCAAGTTGACTATTTCTTGATTTTGGTCTTCTCTGAGTTTTCTATTTCTTGGTATTCTTTCCTCAGCTCATCCAATGTATCTGTGGGGGAAGGGAGAAGACATACTAAGTGAAATAAAAATTCTTGAACCTTTACCTAGTAATTCAAAGGGCAAAACAGGTTATTTTCCAAGATCAAAACATATATGGACTATGTTAGTTTGAATAATAATTTACAACAGGCTTCTAATGAAGAATGTTTAGTATTTAGGGAACTCGTTTCTGTTTGTTAAATGCTTATTTTGACCCAGGCATGGGGCTATGCACATTAAATATACATATCATTTTATTTAAATCCCGTAAGACTTTGGAGGCTCAAAGTGATTCACTCAAAATCACAAAGGGAGAAAGTGGTAGAACAATATTTCATACCTAGATCTGTCTAAAACTCTAAAGCTTACGTTATTATCGCTTCCTAACACATCTTATATTTTTTTAATTTGATTTTATTTTTACTGTTGACTCATCCTTGGAAGGCTAACTTGAAAAAAACCAAACTATTGCATTAATTTTATTAACAGGTATACCACCATCCCATCTTTAGATATATGTTTAAACATTCAGATGTAGATATATGTTTAAACATTCAGATGTAGACAGTATAATTTAGGCACCATCATGAATTTCTACAGAAAGCCCACAAAAGAATTTCTGTGTGTTTCTATATAATGTACCAAAAACACTTACTTTTGCTTTCCGAAAGCATTTCTGTTCGGTCTGCAAGAAAGAATATGTCGCTGTTCTGTTGCTGCCTATATACTTTCTGCAAAACATAATTTAGGCTAATATCATGATTTATTCTAAAAAGTAATGTCAAAACTCTGAACCCTATTATTGCTTATTCTTGAACTTCAGTAACATGTTCAGAACAATACCTTAGCAAATACAGATAAACAAACAGAACTCACCCATTATCCAACTATCTAGAAATTGCTACCATTAACACTGAGGTAAAACTCTTTCTTCTCTGCATATACTATAATACCATTTTTCTTTAGTAATATTTCAGTTTATTTGGTCATTTAAGTGTTACCAACTTCTCACTATTATAAATCAACGTTGAGATGAATGTCTCTGTACCTAAATTTTTTTGCACTCTCATGATACTTTCCTAGGTATCAATTCCTATAAATAGAACAGCTGGATCAAAGTGTTACATAGCTTTAAGACTTTGATACATTATGCCAATTTGCCCTCTAGAAAAGTTTGTATCAATTGTACCGTACCTGTATCAGAAATGTCTAACATGTCAGTTACCAAGTAATCTCTACAATGCTTTAAAGGGCTCAAATCATTTAACTTTAAAATATATGTTTTGGCAGTATAACGACCCATGAAACAGTAGCTTGCTTGTTTGTGAATACATTAATGGAAATGGAGTTAAATAACCATGTTAAAGATTTGGAAGCTTTGAGTAAAAAACCCAGGGTTGGGGGGCGGGAAGGAAGGGGAAGCATTTATCTTTTTTTTTTTTTTAAACAATTATTCACATTCACTTGAATAGTTTCTACTCTTCTCAATAGATTTAAAGTTCATTTATTTCAAAAGAAAACACCAATTCAAGTATAAAATACATACCATTAGTGACTATGGCTGCAAGATAACATAGTACAATTAGTATCATTTGGTTCAAAGGTAATGTCAATTGCATATGATGGGGAGAAGATTATCAACAGCTATGGTTAATATGTAGATAACTATATATGATATATATTAAAAAATCATGGACACTTCACTTTTGCAATTTAACTAAAAAGATGCTGAAACCTTGTAAATTTTAATATAATATAAATCTTATATGTAGTTCTTATAAGTTTTGTATATAGTTAATAAGATATAATCAAACCCTTCCACATACTGTTTGGAATAACTCTAATAACTCACCCTGTTCTTCTTCAGGTTAGAAAGTTCATCCACAACAATTTTTTGTTCTTTAATCTATTAAAATAAGAAAACATTCTTAAATCAGAGGGTATCAAAGTATGCTCAGTGAGGGCCCTTTAAAATTAAAGACATGGGATAAGTATTGATTGTCCAAATGGGCAGTCTGTGAATATATAGATTCTTTTCAACAGCAGCTGTGTGGAACTGCAGGTGGGGGAAAGCTGAGGGAAGAAACAATGATTAGACTTACAAAGTGTTAGACGGCTCACTGAGCCCAGACAGGGTGTTGGTAACCAGCATTCATATTCAGGCAAGAGCCATAGTTACTAAGTAAGATTTACGTCTTTTATTTAGAATAGAGAACGTACCAAAAAAAAAAAGACAGTATGCACCAAAACCCAAAAGTAATACCAATTTTTCAATGATTTCTTTTAAATTATATTTTAGCTTTAAAAAAAAATACCAAATGGAATGAAGAGTGGGTTACTCCCCCCCCCCGCCCCCATTCCCATACTTTTCATGATTTATGTACTAAATGGTACAGCCAGACATTCAGAGGAAGCAAGTAGCAGTAAGTGCCCTACCTGGGGTAGTACGACCCATCACTTTCCATCTTTGCTTTACATCTCAAAGGTTAGCACAGGGCTGGCACTGTTGAACTAGGTCTCTCTTTTTATTAGTAGAAGAGGGCTCAACTAAGTTTCTTTTAAACTCTTTTCAGTAAAGGTAGCTATATTGTGAACATGACTGATTATATAGTATCACTAGAGCCTCTAAAAGCATATTTTATAATTTTGGCCTACCTCGGAAGCCTCACGGATCTGTCATACATCAGTATAAGTGGCATACTACGGTAGTAATCAGAGTGGGCTGTGTGTGGTTTGAAAATTCATTCCTCACAGATGTGTACCCTTCTGCTCTCCAGCTGACAGTCACTGTAGTAACTGACTAGAGATTGAGTTGAATTCCAAGATTGAATTTGTACAACCTCCTGGAGGCTTATGTTTGGATTTTTTTTTTTTTTTTGGCTGAATTGGGTCTTCGTTGCTGCATGTGGGCTTTCTCTAGTTGCGGCAAGTGGGCTTCTCACCGTGGTGGCTTCTCTTGTTGCGGAGCATGGGCTCTAGGCTCACGGGCTCAGTAGTTGTGGCACACAGGCTTAGTTGCTCTGTGGCATGTGGGATCTTCCCGGACCAGGGCTCGAACCCGTGCCCCCTGCATTGGCAGGCAGATTCTTAACCACTGCGCCATCAGGGAAGCCCGGAGGCTTATGTTTGAACAGCACTTTCCCATTCATTTTAGGAATGGCAGGTATACTTTAGTACTTCAGACAAGGAAACTGTGATAGAGGGATTAGAGACTTGCCCAAGATGCCACTGTCAGTTTGGGACAGAACCAAAGTATTATCTAGGACATCTATTACCTCAAAGGCTATAGCCATCTTCATCTCAAATTTATTTTTAAAGTTTTTTTTTTTTTCCTGCTTATGGCAGTTAAGATTTATATTATACTGGCTCCCTTTTGGGGGGGGTGGGGCAGAACAGTGATAATCAGATACCTGTTTTAGGAACGTAGCTCTGGCTAAAGTGAAGGACATACTGGAAGAAGGTAACAATGGATGAGGAGAGGCCAGTTAGGAAACCTTTGCAGGATTGCCTACGGTAGATGAAAGTGGCTGGTTTAGGATGGTTAAGAGTGTACATGGTGATAAAGGCACATATTTCAGATGGGCCTCTAAAATAAAACTGATAGAACCTCCTGATGTACATAAAGGTTGGCTCCCACGTTACTGGCGTGGACAACAGGATGGATGGTGGTGACATTTTCTGAGACAGAGAATACAGGCAGCAGATCTAAGGTGAGCAGTATTTCTAAAAGTATTAAAAGAATACATAGAAAAAAACCAAACCAGGCTCCTCCTCATTAGGGAGGATGCCCACGCCCTTTCTCTCTGGGTGTGCATCTCTGCCTTGCTTCTATCTTAACTAAACAAACTTTCTCTGTGTGCTCTCCCACTTGTGCTATGTCTCTAATAATAAACTCTGTACCTATTTTTACAGTTTTGCCTCCATGAGAAACACATTTTTCACAGGGGGTAAGAACCAGGGATTGTGGTGGCCAGGATTTCTGGTTTTCTTCCAGGCTACCCAGGTTCAATTCCTGGGCAGGGAATTAAGATCTTGCTTCGTGCCATCACTCACTGCCGCCTCTCCGAGATCAGATGGTGCTGAAACCTGGGAGCTGAAGATATAAAGAAGCTCTTCTCCTCAAGTTATTTATGGTTTACAACAATTTGGTAATTTACACCTATGGGTAAAATTAAAACATTTATCTTTCTCTCTACCTGCTCCCTCCTGAGATTGGAAACTCTTAGGTTCCCAGTAGCATTATCAGCTCCTCTACGCTGGGAACAATTAAATCATACTAAGGATAATCAGTCTAGTTACACTAAAAAATTGGGGCAAATGCCTTATGAACAATGCCAATATATAATTTCCCTGAAAGACAAGGATTGGTACAGAATAGACTAAGTCAGATAACCTGGGTATATACTGGGCAACACCTAATGGAAGTTCTTGACTTAAATTCTTACTTATGACCTTACTAGTACTGCTAGCTATATTGTTTTCTATATTGCCTGTTTTACAAAATTGTTGCTTATTACATTACCAAATGTGTGACTGAGCCTCTGATAAAATGATGATACATAGTTCCATATGAGATCAATGACTGTAATAGTGTAACTCTAAATATGGGAAGAAGCAACAAGAGGGAATATTTATCTGGACCATAAGGGATTAGTAAGACAGGTGGTCCAGAGGTTTTTGGCTACTGTTAACAGGGCCTAGTCCAGTAACACCACATTGAGTGGCCTGTCAACGAAATCTTTGCCAGACCCGGGAATGAGCATTCCTAGCACTGTGGGACGAAATAGTCATGAAATGCCCCCAAAACCATGGTTAAACTTATGACCATGAAGGGGCCCTGCCGACTGGTAACTGACCCTTGCCAGCTACCTCTACAAGGACTAAATCATGGCCACTGCAGCTGCTGACCTTCAACACCTCCTGAAAGGAGTTCAGGGTGGAGATGAGAAATGAGGCACTCTGGGGGACTTCCCTGGTGGCGCAGTGGTTAAGAATCCACTTGCCAATGCAGGGGACACGGGTTCAACCCCTGGTCCGGGAAGATCCCACATGCCTCGTAGCAACTAAACCCATGCTCCACAATTACTAAGCCTGCACTCTAGAGCCCATGAGCCACAACTACTGAGCCTGCGTGCTGCAACTACTGAAGCCCGGGAGCCTAGAGCCCATGCTCCGCAACAAGAGAAGCCACTGCAGTGAGAAGCCTGCGCACCGCAACGAAGAGTAGCCCCTGCTCGCTGCAACTAGAGAAAGCCCACGCGCAGCAACAAAGACCCAACACAGCCAAAAGTAAATAAATAAATATTTTCAAAAAAAGAAAAAGAAATGAGGCACTCTGTGCTCTGGGAAAGACTGGTAGGACAGCCCTGCAGATAGCCAGATATTTTCAGAAGAAGATTTTATGAGCCCAAATTCTTACATCTTCTCATACCTAGGAAAACACTAACATCATTAATGGTAACATCTGCTTTGGCTATTAAGGAGAAAATTTTCAGACCAATAGCACCTGTTATCTATGTGTTAATACCACCTTAAAAGTTAAAACCTACTTAAATGAAACTAGACAACTGGCTACCTGGCTACAAGTCACCTCAAAGCGTCAGGTCCAGACTGGGTTTCAGGCTTTATCTCCTGAAAAGAAATGAGATCTATTTTGTCTATTAACGTTCAGGTTGTCACTCCTCCAACTACTAACTAGGTCTGTCACATTTACGTCAATAACACTGGGTTAGTAGAAAAAGACATCAAAAAGTTATATGACCGTGCTCAATGGCTTCATTCCTTTGGACAGGGTAACCCAAGCGCTGACACTATCTGGACTACAGTTAAAGTAATGCTATCAAATGTAACCTGGTTCTTATTCCTGCTTGGGCCCCTGGTTACAATAATTCTTTTACTGATCTTTGGCCCCTGCCTTTTATTAATCTACTTGTCTAGTTTGTTCTTTCTAAGGACACAACGGTGTCCCAGACAAGATGACAGTGATGCAGATTCCAGCCACTCCTTGGGAATACCAACAGAAGTCAATGGCCCCCTTAATGAGACAGAACGAGAGCTCTGTGACCCCAACTAGGTAGGGTCTACGAGCCCCCTGTCAGCATGAAGAAGCTGTAGAAGACAGACCTTTGCCCTTCAACCTCCCAAAAAAGATGTATTGGGGTTCACATCTCTCAGGGGGAATTTGAGGCAGGAGACAGATGGGCTCCAGGCTAGACATTTACGACTGGCCTCCCGTTCACACTTCCTGGAGTGAGAAGAAGATGGGCTCCAGACCGGACTTAATTACCAGCTCCCTGTTTACATTTCCTGAAGCAAGAGACAAACGGGCTCCAGGACTACATATTTATGACCGGATTCTTGTCTATATTTCGAGATCTGCACCTCGATATAAAAACCAGCAACAGAAATAGAGTAAATAACAGGACATTGGACATTTTTATGGCAGGGACAGAGTGGGACAAAACCCTGTGAAAAGATCAAGAGGTCATACATTTCCCATCCTTGGGGCAAGGGGAACATTGCACATGCGCAGAAAGGCTCCTTGGGGGTCAAAAAGGAGGGGACACCACCCCATAATATGTGATGGCCGTCCCATAGGCCTCTGGGCTGTAATCCATCTTGGAAAAAAGTTGCGCACGCATGTTGGGGAGGATCCTAGGGCAGGGCAGGTGTGGAAAAAGAAACCAGATAATGGGCCAAAGGTAAACAAAGACCTGGAAGAACTCCCCTATATAAACGACTTCACCACCTCTTTACTGCGCTCCTCCTTATTTCGGGGGGGGGGGGGAAGACATCCACACCCTTGCTCTCCGGGTGTGCATCTCTGCCTTGCCTCTACGTTAACTAAACCGTTTCTCTGTGCGCTCTCCCACTTGTTGTCGTGCTATATCGCTAATGATAAACTTTGTACCTGTTTTTTTTTTTTTTTTAAAGAAAAAAGCTATTATGAATCTCAAAGACATTATGCTGAGTAAGAGACGCAAACGCCATGATTTCATCTACATGATGTTCTGGAAAGGATAAAACTGTCGTGATGCAGAGCAGATCAGGGGTTGCCCGAGGTTCTGGGTTGGGGAAAGCACAGCTATAAAGGGAGTCTTTTGGGGTCATGGAACTGTTCTGTATCCCAATTGTGGTGGTGGTCACACGAATTTACACGTGTTAAATTTAGAGAAAAGGAAAAAGGGTCACATTTTACTGTACGATAATTTTTAAAATAAAACTTTAAAAAATTCATAATTTGAAAAACAAAACAACTAAACCCCCGCCCTACTGCCATCTGGGTCTAATATTGGGGCAAGTTTCAAGGTCTCCCTTTAACTGTAGCTGTCAAAGCAGCGGGACAAAGCCGAGACCGGACCACGCGGCCGCCGTGGATCTTCCCTGGGGGGCGAGCGGCGCCCCGTCCCGAGCCTGGGGGCCTTGTCACCTTGTCCCACACTTACCTTGCTGCTGAGATCTTCCTTGTGCTGGGTCGAGTTGTCGGTAGGGACCAGCCCAGAGCCGTCCTCGGGTCGCGCACCTCGGCTAGGCATCTCCACGGAGCGTCAAATATGCAGGATGCGCAGCCCGGAGAGCGTTCTAGCGGCTTCCAGTCCAGAGCCCCAAAATGTCTGAGCTCCCAGCGGCTCCATCCCCTCCCTTTCCCTTTTCCGTGAGTCCTACCAATGGCGTCTGCGCGCTCACGCTTACGCCTGCGCGCTCACGCTTACGCCTGCGCGCTCACTCTTACGCCTGCGCGCTCACTTTCTTACGCCTGCGCAGTTCGGATCGGGCCTGGGAGCAGTTGTACGCGTGCGCACAAATGATTAGTGAGCACGTTACCAGAGCCTGGTTGTGAAATCTGGGAGGTTCCTGAACGGTCCCCTAGTGGATGGGATGTTGAAACGCTCTTCACCACGTGGCATCCGGTAGACTGTGAGTTATATGCGCCCCCCAGTGGTAAATATAAAGAATAGAAGTGCTGTAGAAATACAGCGCTTAATATTAATATTTATTATCTAGGCAAGAATAGGAAGCCAGGCACAAATTTAAGAGCTACGTTGTTGGCAACGGAACTGTGCAGACTAGGTAAAGTTTTTGTTAACTTGTTATTAGGGTTAAAAGATAAATACAGGATTCCCAGTTAAAAATGAATTGTAGGGCTTCCCTGCTGGCGCAGTGGTTGAGAGTCCGCCTGCCGGTGCAGGGTACACGGGTTTGTGCCCCGGTACGGGAAGATCCCACATGCCGCGGAGCGGCTGGGCCCGTGAGCCATGGCCGCTGAGCCTGCGCGTCCGGACCCTGTGCTCCGCAACGGGAGAGGCCAAGGCATTGGGAGGCCCGTGTACCGCAAAAAAAAAAAAAAGAAAAAAAAAATTGCAGATAAATGAATAAATTTTTAGTATAAGTATGTCCCATGCAATATTTGCAATATCTCACTCCTATGAGAAAAATTATCCAAAACTTGGAAATAGGCAAGAATTTACCAAGGTGTTCGTTCATAGCTTTGCTGAGCTTGACTTTATGTTGACTGGGCTATTTTATAATTCTGTAGGGGCGGGGGTGGGGGGTAACAGGTAGATTTTTGTCTGGCTGATATGCAATAATTTGTATCTGATACACCAGATAACCCGACACGTTGTGACTTATTGTTCTGTAAGATATTAAACAGTTTTGCATCTAGCTCTGCAATCCTACCCTAATTTTTAAAATGAATATATGTCTACTTTCTCATGTACTCTTAGAATTGGTTTTAGCATCTTACTTGTTCGCTCATTAATTAATGAGTTGAATAAAACTTTGACAAATGTTCATTTTATATTTGCATAGGCGACATGGTTTTCTGTTTTTGAAAATTATACTTTAACGTAGGAAATCTCAAGTTTCCACAGAGATGCTCAAGTGAACTCATGTGATGGAGCCAAACTTTATGGCTAAGGAAGTGTACCTCATGGGTTGTTTAAACCCAGGAATATCTTTTATTGGCTCTTAGAGTAAATCCAAAGCAGTTACAGAACTAACCACTGTCTGTTTTTCCTTTTTACTGATTTTTAAAAAAATATTTGTTTTTGTTTCTGATTTATGCATAGCTAAGTTATTCTGCATTGGTAGCAATGATTGAGAATTTGGTTTTACGGCCTAACCATTTGGTGATACCTGTTGAATGATGGCTATCTAGTCTTTATTAGAAGTGAGATGACAAAGAATCCAGGTTTTTAGTCTTTTCATTTGTCCTTTGTGAGCTCAGATTGATTAAGAATGTGCCCACTGGAAAGAATAGCTTTGATCTGAACTGGTGAATTTTTGTGTGTCTGTGTTTACTTTCAACCTGGGGTTGAGGTTGTAAAGCTGAAGCTATAAGCTTTCTAGGTGTCTGTGTCTATAATTTATAACAGCCTTTATATTTTGCTGAGTAAAAGTAAAATGTTTTCCTACTCTGTAGGGTATTAATAAATTCCATTGTAATGCCTCTTAAATTAAAGGAACTTTGTTCTGATTGGTTTACAGACGTACATATGCACTTGCATAAATCCCCCAAATTAAAAAAAAAAGCCCAGAATTTCTAATGCTTTAAGTGTGCTAAACTTAAAAAACAAAAAAGTCCTTCTTACAAAAACTACTAGCTTAGAAACATTAGAAGAATCCAAGTTTATATAATTAAGGTGAGTCTTTGGAGAAATCAGCCTGGATTAATAATTTTGGTTTAAGAAAAGAAGGCAATTATATGTCTTTTCTCTGATTTATCAATGTTAAGTAAAATAAATACACATTTTAAGAATAACATGTAGATTTGTTTTCTCATGAAGAGATTAGCTAATCTGAACTTCCTAAACTATTTATATTGATTTACTCATTAAATAAACTAGCATTATTGCTAGAAAATATTTAAGTTTATGAAAAATGTTAATTTGTGTTCACTAAGATAACTTATTAAGACAAACTTTTTATCTCAACAGTAATTATGTTTTATACTCTAAATTTAAATATAATTCCAAAATCCTTAGGTAACTTAAAACCCTAAGATAATATTAAATTAATTATTAATTAATCATTAGATAACTAGATTATTTTAAAAGTTGAATACTGAAACACTGATTAATAAAAGCATAATTTTAAGTTTATATACTTTTGCTTCTTGCTTTTGTATGCTATAGAATGGCTATCCTTTTGGGTCATGTTAATATACATGTTCATTTTTGCCACTTTCAGAAGGTGTGAAATGAATGTGTGTGGCTGTAGAGACTTGTGTTATGTGGACTTATAAGCTTTATTCATCTGCTAAAATGCTTGCATATGACAGTTCTCAATAATCTACCTCCAGTTTTCCTATGAAACAGAACTTATTAAATTGGTTAAAAGTTATAATTAATATGACCACATTAAGGGCAGGAATAAGAGAGCATGTAAGGTAATGGAATGAGTCTTGTTTTGAAAGGAAAAAGAGAGTCCTAAAGTGTCACTTTATTCAGAATATGAAAGAGCACAGTGAAAGACAAAAACTTGAGGAAGTATAGCAAGTTGGAGAAGGTTTGATGAAAGTGGATCTTATTTGCCTTGGTTTGTAATACCAGGCCCCGAAAGGAAATTTTGAAATATGCTAAAATTTTGGCAAAGTACATTCAGTTTTGAAGCCCTATTCACAAGATAATTATTTTTTAAAAACGTTACTGCCAAATTTTATGTTAATTAAAAACTAAAATTTGGCATTCTCTTAACCCACCTCCTGGCTCCATTTTCCAAAACCTTTAGGATTCACTACAATTGATCTGGTGGGAACCTAGGAACATGCCTCTCCTAACACTGACACATAGGATGTCATCTTAATTAGTGTTTGGAGGTGATGGGGAGGCTTATCTGTAAAGCTAAAGAGAATGAACTTCCCAGTGTATTAGTCTTCTTTGTACCTCACCTTCTATGGCAGTGTCTGGCAGAGTGGGAGCTCTGGTTAATCCTTGAGTTGACTCTGACCCACAATTGTTTCCCTACTGAGTAACCAGAAACACTGCTGATTGGTCTACAGTTGTTCACCCCGCTTTGGGAGGGGTGGTGTTGGGAGAGCTGCTGCTTATCGCTCTGCTGTGGTTCTGATGTTTCTCTTTATTTATTGAGGCCACCCAAGATGACATAATATTAAACAATATGGTGATAATCATACTAGTATGGTGATAAAACGTTTTCAAAGTTCTTTCATATTTTGTCTTGTTTTTGTCATTTTTATCCAGTTACTTCTGTCTTCCCCCCTCAGTTGCTGTAACTTCTGTGTTGCTTAAAGTCACACTTTAGGGTTACTTGGTATCATTTGTCTTGCCTGACTGGTTCAGGGCTGCCTGTCTGGAGCCCAGGATACGAATAGCTAGGCTGTTCTTCCTTCTTTCATGCATCTTTCAGTTAAGTCCATTGCCGTTGTGTGTCCTACTTCATAGGATAATTTCATATTTATTAATGCTATTTATACTCTTCCTCTGATGCTACATTCTTAACATATTTCATTCTGTTTAATAATACATAGTTCAATATTGACCATTTTGTAAAAGTGATGTGTATTATTAGCTTGGCTTCCAAGGTTTTGAAGAAATAATACCCCAAACATTGTTTTTCCTTGCTTACTCAATGTAATCTAACACAGATTTATTTCTAGCCACATAAGTCAGTCTCCGTCTGGTCTCTCCCAAATAAGGTGTGGAACAGTGCTGTGGTCCCCAAATAACAGTTAGTAGAAGGGTGACATTCTTACTATATAAAAGCGTCTGAAAAACTTGTTCAGTTACATACTGATTTCTCAGTCCTTTTCACAGATTTACTAAATCAAATCTTTGTGGATGGGACATGGTTGTCTGCTGCATAACTAAATGCTTACCATTTACCCTATAACCAGAATGTCTGGTTTGAATTTGGCTTCTACATATGTTAGGTGTGTGACTTTGGGTAAGTCATTAAACTTCTCAAGCCCGTTTCCTAATCTGTAAAATGAGAGCAATAATGCTGCCTAGCTCAAAGGGTTGTTGTGAGGATTAAATGAGTTAATATTTGTAGAGTGTTTTTTTTTAACAGTTTCAGGCACATAGTCAGCAGTATCTAAGTGTGTGTTAAATAAATAAATCAGAAGTTCCCCCAGATGATTTTAACACAAGCAAGGTTTATGAACCAATGGAATGGAAAGAGCCAGGCTCTGAAATGCTTGACTCATTTCTCATTGAAGATATACCCTCTCTTCTACTTTCAGTGATTCTCAGCTGGGCTAGGACTGTCCCCAGCTGAGGCTTTCGAAAATATGTGGAGGCACTTTTGGTTGTCACAGTATTTGGATGGTTCTGTTAACTCTGATGGGGACAGAAATAACTGGGAGCCAATCGAAAAGAGACAGACTGAGCCACAGACTCTAAGAAGCCTGGACTAGCAGGCCAAAGAGCAGTCTCAGGGAGCAGACGAAGGCACTGGGAATCACGTGGGATGGGAAGAGGGACGGCCTCTAAGGACCAAATCACAAGGAGGTGAAATCAAGGGCAAGGTAATATTGCAATCTAAGCAGGTAATTTGCACCGGGAATTCTGTCAGAAGATGTTGGCCAGAGATATTTGTAAGCAGCCTCTAGGATCTGAAAGGGGGACTATGGGGTCTCTATCACCCAGGCATTGGTGGGACGCAGCGACTTAGTTCTAGTAAGGAAGTGAATGCAAGGTTGATCTTGGTCCCTCAAGGGAAATAGCTGAGTCTCCAGGCACTGGGCTGGGGATGAGTAAACCTTTACTACCTGACATAAGATTGGTTATGAAGTTTCGCTTCAGCTGTGGAATGTGGAGATCAGGTGCTCCTGGCTCCTACAGACAACATCACTTTGGTGCTTTCCTGCAGGGTAGGGATTAGGATGAGGTAAATGAGGACATAGGGTGCAAAATTTAAAGAGGCAGTCATTCTCAGGGTGCTGCAAGTGAGTGCCTCTTTAAATTTTCCACCCTAGGTGCCTCATATACCGCACCCTAGTCTCAAACCCGCTCTTATACCAACTGGATTTGAAGGCTTCGTTGTTGGTGGGTCTGTCTTACAATGTAGTGCCCATTGTGGCTCGTGAATGACACCAGTGAAAGATGCTTCATATGCTGCCCTGCCTGGTGTATCTTTACATGCCCAACAACTATGTAAAAGGTTGATCAAAATTAGCAGCTTCTATAACTTCTGCCATGTAGTTGCCATAGTCCACCTACTTTCCCAAAGGTTAAGGACATGTTTAAAAAGTCTTGGTCTACATTATTTATTATTATTTTTTTTTACATTTTAGTTTTTTATTTTATTTTATTTATTTTTATTTTGGTTGTGCCAGGTCTTAGTCGTGGCTCTCCGGCTCCTTTGTTGTGGCATGCGAACTCTTAGTTGCGGCATGCATGTGGGATCTAGTTCCCTGACCAGGGATCAAACCCGGGCCCCCTGCACTGGGAGTGCAGAATCTTAACCACTGCACCACCAGGGAAGTCCCTGGTCTACATTATGGAAGAAGCAAAATTAAACGTAGCCATCTCTGTGAGTTAGATCGCAGTGAATGACTGAGTCAGTTAAATAAAAGAGTTATGAAATTTTTAATGTCAGAAGAGTTGCAAATAGTGATTAGGCCTTTACTGTTACCAAATTTGCATTTTGATGCTTTTAAAATGTGCAGAAATGTGTCCACCTGAGTGAATCAACAAAAACGAAGTCTAAATGATGTATCAATGATAAATATTTATACATTCAGATAATGTTTTTCTTTATAGAATGCCCTCATTATAATGCAGAATTCTTCAACATAGCTGGGTATTTTGACTCCACTCTGATTTTCACTCTTACAAAACTGCTAAGCAAAATCTGTTTATGGCAACAACGTAACTTTGCCTTTGTATTTTTTCTTCCTTTGTGAAGCACTAGTCAGGAAAATACTGCAAGTATTAGCACAGTGTAAACAAGCAAGTTTGTTCAGTTTACCTGCATCTATTTGCCTGTAGGTTCTGTGGTTCTGGTGTTAAAAGCATTGCTATAGAGTAGTTATTGACTTGCCCTAGTGAAACAAAACAAAACAGCACACAGATATGTGTCTGAACCTCTTGATGATTTTATAATGGAAGTTGAGTGTCCAAGGAAGGCTAAGATTAAATTCTGGGTGACCAAAGCCAAACCCACTGCTGGTTTAATGTTATCAATGTAGGTTTGTGTGATTGAGGCCTCTTGAAAGAAGGTTCATGGATGGCTTTTGCAGAAGAAAGAATATTGTACAGGGCAGGGGAAGAGGTAGGAAATGAAAGAGTAAGAGGAATGTCAGGAAGTTAAAACTCTTGGGAGACTATTTTGTTAAAAAAAGAAACTGGAAATTGGGACTTCCCTGGCAGTCCAGTGGTTAAGACTCCACGTTTCCACTGTAGGGGACACGGGTTCAATCCTTGGTCTAGGAACTAAGATCCCACATGCTGCAGGGTGTGGCCAAAAGAAAAACAACTGGAAATTATACTATTGCTATAATTATGATTTTTACTTAGAGTCAGGTAAATGAAAACAAAACTTAACTAGGTAAAGAGTTCTCCATGACTTTAAACCTATAATTGGGTTTTCTTCTTCAAGATACATGGTTTAATTAAAGTTAAACTTTAATTAAAACTATTTAAACTTTTATCTAGGAATAAAATTTCTATCATAAGACCACGAGACTCTGAACCATTTTTTCATCTATTCAGTTAAGGAATTATTTTATTAATAAATTTTGTTGTTTTTAAAAAACAAAATATGAATTTTCTAAGCATAGTAACTAAAATATTATATCCCTTGTGATATTTGAAGAAGGTTACATGTTAAGAGAAGAACAACAAAGGAACCAGTGGGAAAGTGGTGTCCTTACTGGGAACCAAATATACCTGAAATCAGCTATCTGAAGCTGGTGTAATATTTTATAGACCTTTATTAGAGTGATAAGCTCTGTTTCCTTTTTCTCTCTCTTTTAAAATTGAAGTATAATTGACTTACAGTACCATACTAGTCTTGGGTATATAATACAGTGATTCGATATTTTCATGTATTATGAAGTGATCACCGTGACAAGTCTAGCTACCACCTGTCACCACACAAAGGTATTACAATATTGTTGACTACGTTCCTATGCTGCTCATTACATCCCCATGACTTACTTATTTTATAGCTGAAAGTTTGTACCTCTTAATAATCTCTCTCCCTTATTTCCTGTATCTCCCCACCAACCACCCCCCTGACAACCACCCGTTTATTCTCTGTGTCTATGAGTCTGTTTCTGTTTTGTTATGTTTGTTTGTTTTGTGGTTTAGATTCCACATATAAATGAGATAATACAGTATTTCTCTTTCTCTGACTTATTTCACTTAGCAAAATACCCTGTAGGTCCACCCATGTTGTTGCAAATGGCAAGATTTCATTCTTTTTTATGGCTGAGTAATATTCCATTGTGTATGTATACCACATCTTCTTTATCCATTCATGTTTTTTTTAATATATATTTTTTAGTTTATTAATTAATTAATTTATTTTTGGCTGAATTGGGTCTTCGTTGCTGCACACAGGCTTTCTCCAGTTGCGGTGAGTGGGGGCTACTCTTTGTCGCAGTGTGCGGGCTTCTCATTGTGGTGGCTTCTCTTGTTGTGGAGCATGGGCTCCAGGCATGCGGGCTTCAGTAGTTGTGGCTGGTGGGCTCTAGAGCGCAGTCTCAGTAGTTGCGGCGCACAGGGCTAGCCGCTCCACGGCATGTGGGATCCTCCTGGACCAGGGCTTGGACCAGGGCTCGAACCCGTGTCCCCTGCACTGGCAGGCGGACCCCAAACCACTGCGCCACCAGGGAAGCCCTGCTTCCATATCTTGACTATTGTAAATAATGCTGCAATGAACATAGGGGTGCACATTTTGTTGAATTAGTGTTTTTGTTTTCTTTGGAAAATACCCAGAAGTGGAAAAGCTGAATCATATGGCAGTTCTATTTTTAATTTTTTGAGGAACCTCCATGCTGCTTTCCATAGTGGCTGCACCAATTTACATTTCCACTGACAGTGCATGAAGTTTCCCTTTTCTCCACATCCCTGCCAACACTTGTTATTTGTTGCTTTTTGATGAGAGCCATTCTGACAGGTGTGAGGTGATATCTCATTGTAGTTTTGATTTGCATTTCCCTGATGATTAGTGATGTTGAGCATCTTTTCATGTGTTAGTTGGCCACCTGTATGTCTTTTTTGGAAAAATGTCTACTCAGGTCCTCTGCCCATTTTTTAAAAAAATATTTATTCATTTATTTATTTATTTTGGTTGTGCTGGGTCTTAGTTGTGGCAGGTGGGCTCCTTAGTTGTGGCTCACAGGCTCCTTAGTTGCGGCTCACTGGCTCCTTAGTTGTGACATGTGAACTCTTAGTTGTGGCATATGTGTGGGATCTAGTTCCCTGACCAGGGATCAAAGCCGGGCCCCCTGCCTTGGGAGCACAGAGTCTTAACTACTGCGCCACCAAGGAAGTCCCTGCTCTGCCCATTTTTTAATTGCTTTTTTTTTGAGTTGTATGAGTTTTTTATATATGTTGGATGTTAACCCCTTATTGGATATATCATTTGCAAATGTCTTCTCCCATTTTGTGAGCCGCTTTTTTGTTTCATTGATAGTTTTCTTCGCTGTGCAAAAGCTTTTTAGTTTGATATAGTCCCATTTGTTTATTTTCTGCTTTTGTTCCCCTTGCCTGAGGAGACAGAGCCAAAAAAAAATATTGCTAAGATCGATGTCAAGGAGCATACTGCCTATGTTTTCTTCTCAGAGTTTTATGGTTTCAGGTCTTACATTTAAGTCTTTAATCCATTTTGAGTTTGTTTTCTTATGTGGTGTGAGAAAGTAATACAGTTTGATTCTTTTGCATATAACTGTCCAGTTATCCCAAACACCATTTATTGAAGTTCTGCTTCTGAACTCTACAGTATCAAATTTTTTTCTTTACTCTTTATGACTAGCTGTTCTTAATTCTAAAATTAGAATTTTTGACCAAAGGGCCTCATCATAAAGTTTATATAATCCCTACTGATAAACTAAATAAAATGCAATAGCAGCAACAAAACTCCCATAACATTTCATTGTTTCCTCCTCCATGTAGTTAGAAAATTATTCTACACCCCAGGATAAGTAAATTCTAGTCTTAAAAAATGTGAAATCCTAACTTATAAATCTGAGATAGGTCTAATTCACTGTGTAACCTTGAGCAAGTTTCAAGAGCTCTATGCCTCAGTTACCTCATCTGCAAAATAAGGATAATAAGCACCTGCATATAAGAATGTTATGATGCTCCCTAAAGGATTACTTAAACACAGCTAGGATAAAAAGAAGAAACATAAATTAACTTTGAAACACCCTTGGATATAGAATACTCAAACAGAAGTTACTAATAAACTTTCCAGGAATCAGAGTTTTAAAAGCTGTTCTATAATTGGAGACCCAGTTCATCTCTAAGGACACAGTCTTACATTTCACCTAGAAAGAATATTTTTATAATATCTCAATTATATTATATATTTAGAATATATAGAATATATATCAAACATTCCAATTTATCGTTGCTAGTATGTAGAAATATGATTGATTTATAGATTGATCTTGTGCCTTGTGACCCTACTAAACTCACTTACTAGTTTTAGTAACTTTCTTGTAGATACTTCAGGATTTTCTATGCAGAAAATTAGTTTTCTATGAATAGACAGTTCCCCCCCCTTCCTTCCTCCTTCTCTTCCTTCCTCTCTCTCTCCCTCCCTCCTTCCTCTGTCTCTCTTGCTTTCTTGCTTTCTCCAGTTTGTGAGGATTAGAGATGACACATGAAAATGTGTGCTATAATAATGCCTGGCTGGGGCTGTTCTTGGTGAGTGGTCGTATGGAAATAATATTATAATTCCCTATCCTCACAGCACTTTGAAAAGGGAAATAAATCAGAAACGCAAATTTTCCTTTAGGAGAAGAATTAACTGTAGTTAAACTAGGAAGCAATCCCATGTACCTTTAGTTTATCCGGTGCAAAAACGTTGTCCCTTCTCTGAAATATTTGCAGGAACTTCTGGGTTACAGAGTTTGTTGCTGGACTATTTGGGGTGGCAATCATGAATCTTCACTCAGACTGCATTTTACTATACTCAGATCTTTCTTCTGGGTTTCACTCTCCCTAAGCTTCCTGACACTCTTTAGTCTGTTGATATGATGAATTAGCTTGATTGCTTTCTGAATGTTGAAACAGTCTTATATTCCTGGAATAAACTCCATTTGGTTATGATGTATTACCTTTTAATATTTTTTGGATTCAATTTGCTAATATTTCCTTGAGGATTTTTACATCTAGGTTCATAAGAGCTGTGGGTCTGCAGCTTTATTTTGTTGCAATGTATTTTTTTCTGATTTTGGCATCAGGGTAGTGCTGGGTTCAGAAAATCAGTTGGGAAGTGTTCCTGCCTAATTGTATTTTGTAATAGTTTATATAAATATTATTTTTTCTTCTCTTAATGTTATGTAAAACTTCCCAGCAAAGTAATCTGTGCCTGGAATTTGTTGGACAGTTTTTTTAAAACTATTGTTTCAATTTCTTTAATAGATTATAGGACTGTTCAAGTTATATGTTTCTTTTTGAGCTTTGTGTCTTTCAGAGTTTGTCCCTCCCCCAGTCCTGCACCATGAGGAAGGCTTGCTCACATCTTACTTGTGAGCACCAGTAGTTGCAAATTTCCCTTGTATTTATGGTCTCCCAGATGTTGTATACTCTCACACTTTGCAGCAATTCATTGAAAACATTAGCTAAATTTTTCCTCTTGGCTTGTATGGCATCTGGTGGGGTCTGTTCCAGGTAAGAAGTGCATGTGTCCTGACTACCCCTGAGGGATCCTAACTTTCCTTATGTTTCGGCTTAGTTTGTTGCCCTGTGAACTCAGTTCTCCAATGTGTTCAAGAAAAGTTCTGATTTTGCAGATCATTCATTTTTTTGTTATGGTAAGTGGCAGAGTGATTTTCTTTCAGGCTTTCTACAACCTAAAGGGAAGCTTGAAGTCTAATAATAGTTCTTTTTAAAAATTGTATTTAAATTTTATTTATAAACAAATGTTTATGTAACTTTTCATATCTTTTCCCCTTCATTTAGATAAACAATAACATCCTATACATACTTTCCTCCACTTTGATGTTCTTATCTAATATTATATCCCGGAGATGATTTCACAATAATGTAAAACAATACATATTTGTTTCCTTTTACAGCTGCCCAGTAAGTACCCCATCATGTGTTGTCCCTTAGGTGATACAGTCATCCTTCTATTTCAGGACTGTCGGGTTATTTCCATTCCTTTGCTTTTATAAGTAGTACTGCATACATCATTACTTATTATTCTTGTTCATGTACATTATTTCTGACCTTTAATCCCTTTTTATATGTTTAATGCAACATTTTCCCCCTGCATTTAATATGGCTATGTTTTGAGGTGCTCTGCACCCAGAATCCCACTCATTCCTTCTTCATTTGTTTGATGCCTAACCCAGACATTCCCATACTTTTTCAGTTCAGAGTACCCTGAATGTCTCCATAACATTTTCATGGTCCCCAAAGTCAAAAACAAGCAAAGAAACAAACAAACAAACAAAAAACCTGAACAATTCTTTTTTACTAAGTAATCAGGTCCAAAAACTTAAGAAGTATTTGCATTTTAATAACTTAGTAGCCACTTGAAAAAATAATATGTATAAATGTAAATGTAAAATACCATTTACATTTTTTTCTTAAGTAACCACAATTACTAATGGGGTGTGTGTGACTGTTGGGCACTGCATAACTTCTCAAACCTTGGGGGCAGATTGGACATCACCACCCTCATTACTGTTCCTCAGTGATTTTCATGAGGTATTTTTTATTTATCTCAGCAGCCACCCTATATCTTTGCAAAGATATGACATTGTTAAAATAAACATTGTTCAATCTAATGTTGAAACTGAGAATACTTCGAGCAACCAGTTCAAGCCATGTCCAACAGATGTCAGTATCACTGTGTTGCCTTCAAAAATTTAAAATATCCCATGGTGCCCCTGTGAGTTCACTCTGACACCCAAGGGCACCTTAGGGCACAGTTTGGGAACCCCAGGCCTTGCCATCTTGCTGCTGTAGTCATCACAGACAATTAAAAAATCTATGACTTTTAAATACCTTCACATCCAGGTTAGCCTTCTTCCAATTTAACAACCAGATTCTACTTTCTGAACAAAACATTATGGTCACACTTCATTTCCCATTTCTTATTACCATTCTTTTACCATTTTATTTCCCAGAGACCTGACTCTGAGTCTATTCTCTTAGGCTAGAAAATCACCTACCATCTTCTTACTTTCTTATCTACATAATCACTTTCTCAATCCACTAGAAAATAATAAATTCAATATCTCTACTGACAATTCTTTAAATTGTTAAACTCAACATTTAAAATACTAAATTAAAAAAATGTTATTAATACCTTGTTCCTTATGACCAGCATGACATCACTGAATGCAGAGTTGGAAAGAAATATGCAGTTGTACACTATAGATATAAAAAGCTAAAGAGCATAGATAATAGTAAAATATAGTAAAAAAAATTAGGATATGATGAATTTTTAGTGTTTATTGTCTCTGTTTAAAATATAATTTATTTAATTGTAAATTTGTGCAAAATAATTTAAAATAATGGTCATATTTAACAACCAGCTTATAAAAGTCCTAAAAATTTAATCATTAGCCAGTTTAAGCTGGTTTCAACCACCACTCTTCCTAAAGCTAAATTTTCAGTTACAGAATTAAAGCGTCACCACAAACATACTGTATAGCACAAGGAATATAGCCAGTGTTCTATAATAACTATAAGTGGTGTATAATCTTTAAAAATTGTGAATCACTATGTTGTACACCTAAAATTTATATAATATTGTAAATCAACTATACCACAATTTTAAAAAAAGAATTAAAGGGTTAAAGGGCATGGGGGTTTTTTTGGCTCATGTTCATTTTGTTAGATTGTTGCTACGTCTTAAATTTGCTTTGTGATTATTATTGCTCTTGCCCTGATTTCTGCTTCAATCTTTGCCCATTGGAGTTTGAAATCGGCCATGGTTGGTATATGTACACCACGTAAGTTGGCACATGAGACAAATGGAGGCTTCTCTACTCTACCTTCCTCTCCCCCCAACCCCTGCCCAGAGGGCAGTTGTTAAACAGTATTGACACACCACTGTTCTGATTAGGATATAATTTAAAAGTGAAATAATAAGCTATGTGTAAAGAAATGTTCATAGCAGAATTATTAATTGCAAAAAACTGAAAATACTTTAAATTCTAGGTCAGGGCTAGTTAATTTAAGGTTTTATTTCTGTGAATCACTATGCAGTCATTATAATGTACACAAGATATCTAGACACATAGAATAGTGTAGCGATACAAAATAATGTTGAATGAAACTATTATATGAAAATTGTATACGTAAAAGGATAAAAATTGGAAAATGTCACAGAAAAATTTTAAGTTGTCTAGGTGAGAGCACATTACATCCAGAAATTATCTTATTTTAACAATGTCATATCTTTGCAAATTATCTTATTTATTTAGTGTTATGTATTTAATCCCACATACCCCTTCTTTAAGTAGAGTCTTTAGTATTTATATCTTGTTACAATGCTATTTTGAAGAGCTGAATTGTGGGAATAAGACAACTTTAGTGATCTTGGCAGAAACAGTATAAAATAACCCTGGAAACTAAAATACTAATCTTAGTATATTTGTAAGGTGATTTTCAGTTTATAAGTATTTTAACGTATGACATTTTGTTTAATCTCTAGCAATTCTGTGAGGTGGGTATGATTTTGCTGTTTTATAGATAAGGAATTTGTAGGTCAAAAGAAATTCAGTGACTCATTCAAAGGCATGCTTCAAGGGAATAAGAACCTCCAAGTCTTTTATTTTACTCAGGAGGAATTATTTATTTTTATTTGTAAATGTCCATATCAGGATATACAATTAAGCATTCTAATGATGTATTCTAATTAGCAAGACTAAAGTCATGGGGAGATTGATTCAAGATGGTGGAGTAGAAGGACATGCTCTCACTCCCTCTTGTGAGACCACCAGAATCACAACTAACTGCTGAACAATCATTGATAGGAAGACACTAGAACTCACGAAAAAAGATACCCCACATCCAAAGACAAAGGAGAAAACACAATGAGACGGTAGGAGGGGTGCAATCACAATATAATCAAATCCCATAACTGCTGGATGGGTGATTCACAAACTGGAGAACACTTACACCACAGAAGTCCACCCACTGGAGTGAAGGTTCTGAGCTCCACGTCAGGCTTCCCAACTTGGGGGTCTGGCAACGGGAGGAGGAAATCCTAGAGAATCAGACTTTGAATGCTAGCGGGATTTGATTGTAGGACTTCGACAGGACTGGGGGAGACAGAGCCTCCACTCTTGGAGGGCACACACAAAGTAGTGTGTGCATCGGGACCCAGGGGAAGGAGCAGTGACCCCATAGGAGACTGAACCAGACCTACCTGCTAGTGTTGGAGGGTCTTCTGCAGAGGCAGGGGTTGGCTGTGTCTCACTGCGAGGACAAGGACACTGGCAGCAGAACTTCTGGGACGTACTCCTTGGAGTTAGCCCTCCCAGAGACCACCATTAGCCCCACCAAAGAGCCCAGGTAGGCTCCAGTGTTGGGTCGCCTCAGGCCAAACAACAAACAGGGAGGGAACCCAGCCCCACCCATCAGCAGACAAGTGGATTAAACTTTTACTGAGCTTTTCCCACCAGAGCAACAATCAGCTCCACCCACTACTAGTCCCTCTCGTCAGGAAACTTGCACAAGCCTCTTAGATAGCCTCATCCACCAGAGGGCAGACAGCAGAAGCAAGAAGAACTACAATCCTGCAGCCTGTGGAACAAAAACCACATTCACAGAAAGACAAGATGAAAAGGCAGAGGGCTATGTACCAGACGAAGGAACAAGATAAACCCCCAGAAAAACAACCAAATGAAGTGGAGATAGGCAACCTTCCAGAAAAAGAATTCAGAATACTGATAATGAAGATGATCCAGGACCTCAGAAAAAGAATGGAGGCAAAGATCAAGAAGATGCAAGAAATGTATAACAAAGACCTAGAAGAATTAAAGAACAAACAAACAGAGATGAACAATATGATAACTGAAATGAAAACTACACTAGAAGGAATCAGTAGCAGAAGAACGGATAAGTGACCTGGAAGACAAAATGGTATAATTCACTACCAGGGAACAGAATAAAGAAAAAATAATGAAAAGAAATGAAGACAGCCTGAGACCTCTGGGACAACATTAAACTCAACAACATTTGCATTATAGGGGTCCCAGAAGGAGAAGAGAGAGAGAAAGGACCCGAGAAAATATTTGAAGAGATTATAGTCAAAAACTTCCCTAACATGGGAAAGGACATAGCCACCCAAGTCCAGGAAGCGCAGAGAGTCCCATACAGGATAAACCCAAGGAGAAACACACGGAGACACATAGTAATCAAATTGGCAAAAATTAAAGACAAAGAAAAATTATTGAAAGCAGCAAGGGAAAAACAACAAATAACATAAAAGGGAACTCCCATAAGGTTAACAGCTGATTTCTCAGCAGAAACTCTACAAGCCAGAAGGGAGTGACATGACATATTTAAAATGATGAAAGGGAAGAAGCTGTAACCAAGATTACTCTACCTGGCAAGAATCTCCTTCAGATTCGATGGAGCAATCAAAAGCTTTACAGACAAGCAAAAGCTAAGAAAATTCAGCACCACCAAACCAGCTCTACAACAAATTCTAAAGGAACTTCTCTAAGTGGGAAACACAAGAGAAGAAAAGGACCTACAGAAACAAACCCAAAACAATTAAGAAAATGGTAATAGGAACATACATATTGATAATTACCTTACATTTGAATGGATTAAATGCTCAAACCGAAAGACACAGGCTCGCCGAATGGATACAAAACCAAGACCCATATATATGCCATCTACAAGAGACCCACTTCAGACCTAGGGACACATACAGACTGAAAATGAGGGAATAGAAAAAGATATTCCATGCAAATGGAAATCAGAAGAAAGATGGAGTAACAATACTCATATCACATAAAATAGACTTTAAAGAATGTTACAAGAGACAAGGAAGGACACTACATAATGATCAAGGTATCAATCCAATGCAATATCAATAGCAATGATAAATATATATGCACTCAACGTAGGAGTACCTCAGTACATAAAGCAACTGCTAACAGCTATAAAAGAGGAAATCGACACTAACACAATAATAGTGGGGGACTTTAACACCTCACTTACACCAATGGGCAGACCATCCAAACAGAAAATTACTGAGGAAACACAAGCTTCAAATGGCACAAGAGACCAGAGAGATTTAATAGATATTTATAAGACATTCCATTCAAAAACAGCAGATTATACTTTCTTCTCAAGTGCACATGGAATATTCTCCAGGATTGATCACATCTTGGTCACAAATCAAGCCTCAGTAAATTTAAGAAAATTGAAACCATATCAAGCATCTTTTCTAACCACAATGCTATGAGATTAGAAATCAATTGCAAGGAAAAAAAAGGTAAAAAACACAAACACATGGAAGCTAAACAATATGTTACTAAATAACTAAGAGATCACTGAAGCAATCAAAGAGGAAATCAAAAAATACCTAAAGACAAATGACAATGAAAACACAACAATCCAAAATCTATGAGATGCAGCAAAAGCAGTTCTAAGAGGGAAGTTTATAGCAATACACTGTTATCTCAAGAAACAACAAACATCTCAAATAAACAATCTAACCTTACAACTAAAGGAACTAGAGAAAGAAGAACAAACAAAACCCAAAGTTAGTAAAAAGAAAGAAATCATAAAGATCAGAGGAGAAATAAATGAAATAGAAACAAAGAAAACAATAGCAAAGATCAATAAAACTAAAAGCTGGTTCTTTGAGAAGATAAACAAAATTGTAAAACCATTAGCCAGACTCATCAAGAAAAAGAGGAAGAGGACTCAAATCAATAACAATAGAAATGAAAAAGGAGAAGTTACAACAGACACCGCAGAAATACAAAGCATCCTAAGAGACTACTACAAGCAACTCCATGACAATAAAAAGGACAACCTGGGAGAAATGGACAAATTCTTAGAAAGGTATAACCTTCCAAGACTGAACCAGGAAGAAATAGAAAATATGAACAGACCAACCACAAGTAATGAAATTGAAACTGTGCTTAAAAATCTTCCAACAAACCAAAGTCCAGGACCAGTTGGCTTCACTGGTGAATTCTGTCAAACATTTAGAGAAGAGCTGACACCCATCCTTCTCAAACTCTTCCAAAAAATTGCAGAGGAAGGAACACTCCCAAACTCATTCTATGAGGCCATCATCACCTTGATACCAAACAAAGATACTACAAAAAAGGAAAATTACAGACCGATATCACTGATGATTATAGATGCAAAAATACTCAACAAAATACTAACAAACAGAATCCAACAACACATTAAAAGGATCATACACCATGATCAAGTTGGATTTATCCCAGGGATGCAAGGATTCTTCAATATACGCAATTCAATCAATGTGATACACCATATTAACAAATTGAAGAAGAAAAACCATATGATCATCTCAATAGATGCAGAAAAGATTTTGACAAAATTCAACACCCATATATCATAGAAACTCCAGAAAGTGGGCATAGAAGGAACCTACCTCAACATAATAAAGGCCATATACGACAAACCCACAGCAAACATCATTCTCAATGGTGAAAAACTGAAAGCATTTCCTCTAAGATCAGAAAGAGGACAAGGATGTCCATTCTCACCACTATTATTCAACATAGTTTTGGAAGTCCTAGCCATGGCAATCAGAGAAGAAAAAGAAATAAAAGGAATCCAAATAGGAAAAGAAGAAGTAAAACTGTCACTGTTTGCAGATGACATGATACTATACATAGAGAATCCTAAAGATGCTACCAGAAAACTACTAGAGCTAATCAATGAATTTGGTAAAGTTGCAGGATACAAAATTAATGCAAGAAATCTCTTGCATTCCTATACACTAATGATGAAAAATCTGAAAGAGAAATTAAGGAAACACTCCCATTTACCACTGCAACAAAAAGAATAAAATACCTAGGGATAAACCTACCTAGTGAGACAGAAGACCTGTATGCAGAAAACTCTAAGACATTGATGAAAGAAATTAAAGATGATACAAAGAGATGTAGAGAAATACCATGTTCTTCGATTGGAAGAATCAGTATTGTGAAAATGACTATACTACCCAAAGGAATCTACAGACTCAGTGCAATCCCTATCAAATTACCAATGGCATTGTTTACAGAACTAGAACAAAAAATCTTAAAATTTGTATGGAGACACAAAAGACCCCAAATAGCCAAAGCGGTCTTCAGGGAAAAAAATGGAGCTGCAGGAATCAGACTCCTTGACCTCAGACTATACCACAAAGCTACAGTAATCAAAACAATATGGTACTGGCACAAATACAGATGTATAGATCAATGGAGCAGGATAGAAAGCCCAGAGATGAACCCACACCCCTATGGTCAACTAATCTATGACAAAGGAGGCAAGGATATACAATGGAGAAAGGACAGCCTCTTCATTAAGTGGTGATGGGAAAACTGGACAGCTACATGTAAAAGAATGAAATTAGAACACTCCCTAACACCATACACAAAAATAAACTCAAAATGAATTAGAGACCTAAATATAAGACCGGCCACTATAAACCTCTTAGAGGAAAACGTAGGAAGACCACCCTTTGACATAAATCACAGCAAGATCTTTCTTGATCCACATCCTAGAGTAATGGAAATAAAAACAAAAATAAACAAATGGGACCTAATGAAACTTAAAAGCTTTTGCAAAGCAAACTACAAACAAGATGAAAAGGCAACCCTCAGAATGGGAGAAAATATTTGCAAATGAATCAACAGACAAAGGATTAATCTCCAAAATATGTAAACAGCTCATGCAGCTCAATATTATAAAAACAGACAACCCAATCCAAAAATGGGCAGAAGACCTAAATAGACATTTCTCCAAAGAAGACATACAGATGGCTAAGAAGTACATGAAAAGCTGCTCAACATCACTAATTATTAGAGAAATGCAAATCAAAACTACAATGAGGTATCACCTCACACCAGTTAGAATGGGCTTCATCAGAAAAGCTACAGACAACAAATGCTGGAGAGGGTGTGGAGAAAAGGGAACCTTCTTGCACTGTTTGTGGGAATGTAAATTGATACAGCCACTATGGAGAACAGTATGGAGGTTCCTTAAAAAACTAAAAATAGAACTACCATATGACCCAGCTATCCCACTACTGGGCATATACCCAGAGAAAACCATAATTCAGAAAGACACACGCACCCCAATGTGCATTGCAGCACTATTTACAATAGCCAGGACATGGAAACAACCTAAATGCCCACTGACAGACGAATGGATAAAGAAGATGTGGTACATACATACAATGGAATATTACTCAGCCATAAAAAGGAACAAAATTGTGTCATTTGTAGAGACGTGGATGGATCTAGAGACTATCATACAGAGTTAAGTAAGTCAGAAAGAGAAAAATATCGTATATTAATGCACATATGTGGAACCTAGAAAGATGGTACAGATGAACCAGTTTGCAGGACAGAAATTGAGACACAGATGTAGAGAACAAATGTATGGACACCAAGGGGGGAAAGTGGTGGGAGGTGGTGGTGGTGGTGTGATGAATTGGGAGATTTGGATTGACATATATACACTAATATGTATAAAATGGATAACTAATAAGAACCTGCTGTATAAAAAATAAATAAAATTAAATTTAAAAATTAAAAAAAAACAGTAAGCGTGGGGTGGGGAGAAAACATGCAGGCCTGTTAAAATACCTTTGAACGTAAGGGATCAGCAACTTAAAATAATCACATATATGTTGCTATGTGTATTGTGGGATATATAGTCTATATGTAATATCCTTGTATGGTGACTTATCGTAACTAGATTTATTGTGGTGATCATTTTGAAATGTATAGAAATACCAACTCACTATGTTGTGTAACAGAAACTAATATAGTGTTTTAGGTCAGTTTTATTTCAAAACTAAACAAACATAGAAAAAGAGATCAGATTTGTGGTTACCAGAGAAGGGTGGGGGGGAGGGGAGAATGGATGAAGGTGGTCAAAAGTTACAAATTTCCAGTTATAAGTAAGTACTAGAGATGTAATGTAAAACATGATAAATATAATTAACCACTGTATGTTATATATGAAAGTTGTTAAGAAAATAAATCCTGAGTTCTCATCACAAGAAAACAAATTTTGTTTTTATTTCTTTAATTTTGTATCTATGAGATGGATGTTCACTAAACTTATTATAATAAACATTTCATGATGTATGTAAGTCAGATCATTATGCTGTACCCCCTAAACCTATACAGTGCTGTATGTCAACTGTATCTCAATAAAACTGGAAGAAAAAATTATAAAATAATATAAAAAATAAGAAGTATCTGGGCATTCCCAGAGATTCTGGAAAAAAAAAGACTAAAGTCATAATGTAAACATAATACTTTTGGAGGATGGAGGATGTGCCCATTGGGAGAAGAGCATGTTATTATAGTTTTATATTAACAGACGGGAAAGCAGTAACTTCAGAAGTAGCAGCCTGTTTGGCAATGTGGCATAGGAAATGAATGGGGCTGTGGTACCAAAAAGACCTAGATTTGCATTTTACATCCCTTTAAACTTTCTTGCTGTGTGAATTTAGGCAAGTTCTTACTCTCTTTAAACCTAGGTTTTCTCCTCTGGAAAATGGGCATAATAACTCCTACTTAATGGTGTTTTTGTAAGCATGAAAAATATCCTGAAGAATCTAGCAATGAATAGTCCCTCAGTTATTGTCAAAATGTTGTTAGAACTATGCTTCTATTAATTTTTTGTGTAAAATTTAACAGAATAATTTATTCATTTAATTAACACTTAGAACATTTAATTACCTTTTATTTGGATGACAGTAAGTTAATTAACATTTTAACCAACATATTCTACATATATATGCATACCCAATCATATAATATATAAATTAACTAGTTGTAGATAGTTTGCACTACTATCTACTATTATTTTATTGTATTCAGCCTTTTTAAAAATGAAACTTTCCATATAGGGCTTCCCTGGTGGCACAGTGGTTGAGAGTCTGCCTGCCGATGCAGGGGACACAGGTTCGTGCCCCGGTCCGGGAAGATCCCACATGCCGCGGAGCGGCTAGGCCCGTGAGCCATGGCTGCTGAGCCTGCGCGTCCGGAGCCTGCGCTCCGCAACGGGAGAGGCCACAACAGTGAGAGGCCCGCGTACCGCAAAAAAAAGAAAAATAAAAATGAAATTATTTCCATATAGCCTTTTCATGTACCAACAATGTCTGTATACATATATAGTTCGTATAATTATTGTTTTTCTTATATGCCTGGCACCAGATTGACATATCACAATTTCCTTAATGATTCTAGGCATGTTTTGTTTGTATGAACAATACTGCTTTATCATTTATAGGATTATTGACTACTGTACCCCCACATATGTACACAGTGTAGCAATACACTCTATGAGACATTTTATGAGAGCCTGATTGACATCTTTCATTTCACATTTGATTGGCCCAAAATGGTCAAATACAGCCAATTTTGCAAACATATTTGAGAACTTCATGCTTCATCAGTTTTCCCAAAGTTGACTCAATATTTTGGTACTCAGAGCAGCCTCTTTTGAATCATCTATTGTGATATAAATGAGCCTTGCTGATCTTCTCTTTAAGCAAAGGCTTTTCCAGCTATCCATGAAACATCACTTTGCAGCTTTGCAACGTTAGTAATATCACCTTGCAATTCATTTTCATTTTGTATATTTTAACATTGGGCATTTCCAACATCACCAGTAGCCAGAGGCTAACCCTGCATGATTGAGGATAGATCCTAGTGTTCATGGGGGCAAGGAAGGAAAAAGATGTTTGAGTGGAGACAAATTTTATAGTGGTCGGGTCATTATGGAATGATTGTGGGATCTGAAGATTTTTCCATCCCTATTAAATAGAATTTCTCAGGGACCTCAGATAATGAATAACAAATAACAAATATGCCTTGTAACAAAACAAACCAAAAGCAAGTAGGAACGGAGATTTAATAAAGATAAAATTTGAAATTGTGAAACATTTTTTTAAAAAGTAAATACAGTAAAAAGCTGAGTTCTCAGAAAAGATTAATAAAAGCCTGATTAAGGAAAAGGGGAAAAAAAGATATAAATTTAGGAATTAGAAAAGGAATATGGACATATGAAAGAGATCAAAAGAAAACTTTTTAAGAGAATATCTGTAATTCAGTGACAATAAATTTGAAAATCTAGAGAAAACTATTTCTGATAAAATATAAATGAACAAAAGTGACCCAAGAAAAGGAAGAAAATAGAAAAAAGACTAATAAGTATAGAAGAAATGGAAAAGATTGTTGAAGAAATACTATTTAAACAGGCACCAGGCCAGAGTGATTTTCACTACTGACTTCTTTCAAACCTAGAAATAATAGACAATTCCTGTATTTTAACTAGTCTGATTCATAAAAAATTATAGGGAAACTCCTAATTTATGAAGCTAGCATGGTTGAATACCAAAATCTAATTAAGCTCCCCAAACTTATGAATATATGCAAATATTTAATTAAAATATTAACAAATGAAATCTATTGTTAAACTGGAAGAAGACCATAGCAAAGTGGAATTTATTCCAAGGCTACAAGCATGGGTTTACTTGTTAATCACCTAAGTGACAAATAGATGAAGCCAAGATATTAATAGAAAATGGAATTAAGCAATAGTGTCCAGAGGTTTAAAGCAAGTGAAGTGATTCCTGTACAACCAACAATTACTCTTGATAAAGTGCAATTACTCTAAATTCACCAAAAAAATTTATGAGTTGCCCATAGTGAAAAACTAAAATTTACTATTTAGTAACAGATGAGCATTTATAAACCACATAACCATATAATAAAATCAATAGATGTTAAAATCTAGCCATTTAAGAAAAGAATATAATAGTGCATCTCAGTATGTTTCAGTTTTAAGCTAACTAAATTATAACCAAATTAATAAGACTATTTTAGGAAAAAATTTTGGTGACGGCTATAATGTATATTCCTTGTAGTCAAAATAAGTTTTATTAACATATTTTTGCATTTTAGGGAATTTTTAATAGTTTCTTCTTCACACTGATCAAATATTCAGTTTAGAATTTGAAAATTAAGAAAACATGCCCACACAGATATAGTCATATTTAAGTTATGAATACGATAAAAAGATGATGAAAGTAATTTTGTTTTTCATTTAGAACTGAAGGGAAGTTCCTCAGACATTCAAGTGATAAAACTTAAACCCTCCAATCACTACTGCCTACCACGATGCCCGATACCTATGAGGCATTCAAATATTTGTTGAATTCAACTGAAATCAGTTTTGTAGCCATTGAAGACCATTTTACAGTTTTGTTCATTGAACCATCCTATGATAAAAGATCAATAAGCAAACAGTACTGGGTCCTGGTATCATCTCTGTACTAATAAACTATGTGACCTTGGACAATTCATTAAATTCTTGGGTCTTATTGAGCTATGACTGGTAAATTCTCAGCCCTCTAGGACATGTGATCTGCTTGTTTTTGGTATGTGAAGGAATTTTTTTAATCTATCAACTATTATTCTGTAACAGTTCTATTCAATAGAACTGTAAAATGAGTCACAAATGTGAGCCACGTATTTAATATAAAATTTTCTAGGAGCCACATTAAAACAAGTAAACAGAAATAAGGTAAAATTAATTTTAATAATATATTTTATTTAACTCAATATTTCCAAAATATTATCGTTTCACTGTGTAATCAGTAAGAATATTATTAATGAGGTATTAATAATAATAATAATTAATGAGGTATCATAATAATTATTATTAATGAGGTATATTACAGTCTTTTTCTTCATAGTGTCTTCAAAATTCATTGTGTATTTTACAGCACATCTCAATTATGACTCAGCACACTTTGAGGGCTCAGTTTCCACATACGTAGTAACTGTATTGATTAGTGTGGTTCCTAGGCCTGATGACATAATAAAATAATAAAAAGAGTGTCTGCCCTTATTGTGTGAAGTGTGACATGATGGCCAAATAAACTTTAAGATGATTCTTAAGCACGACAGTGGAACATCAAGAAAGTTTACCTTCGTTGATTTGTAGATGGATGAATTGCATAAAATGGTCTGTGAGGTCTCTTCCATTTCTGATATTTATGCTGTGGTTCTATCAAAGTGCCTTGCACAGAGGAGCCAATTAGCATTGTTGTATGTAGGTATGCCTTGTCTCATTCCATGAAAGTTTTGAGGCAGAAAATATTTGTGGAAAGAAGGAAAATGAAAAAAAAGAAGAGAAAAAGGAAAGAAGGGAGGGGAGATTAAAGGAATAAAGAGAGGGAGGGAAGAAGTGGAAGAAGAAAGAAAGGAAGGGTGGGAGGAAAAAGGATAATCAGAGAAGGTTCAAATCTCAGAAATGTCAATCTCCATTAGGTTTATTGGTAATTATTTCTGGTATCAAGTGAACTTTCAAACAGAAGCCTTAGCTGTTGGGTACAGTGCTCTTTTAAGCTACAAAGTACATTTTAAAAGTAGACCATGTCCCAAGAACCCCTTAGACAGTGGACTTATTTTCATATGGCACAGGCTTAACAGACCTTGGGCTTTGTGATCATAGCCCTGTAAACTGTAGAGTTCACATCACCATGAGAATGACCAAGCTCAAAATCTGCAATTTGCTCCCTAGATTTTCACATTCAGTGATATTTAAAAGGGTGTGATGGTAGTGTAAATATATTTCAACTTGTAAATTTTATTTTTAAGATTTAAGTGATATCGCATAATGATTTAAGAAGCCCTCTCTGTTGAAGTCCACTTTATTAGAACAAACTATAGGCTAGTCTACTTTTAGGTGAGTTTCTAGTTTGGGGTCGAATTGGGAGATAAACCTCCAGAGGGTAGAAGGAAAAAGGGGGTATACCTACTATGACCAATAATAGGAATTTTTGGTGTAGTTTTCATGGCAGTTGAACTAAAATTCAGGCCTTGTTCATATGTGGTTATATTTGTTGGACTGTGAGTTACTTGAGTGCAAAGAATCTAGTATTGCCCTAGCACCTACCATAGCCCTGATGTAGTAGGTGATTTCATCCGTCTCTGGTGACTTCAGGTATCATCTATGTGCTGACAACTTGTAATTTGCAACTTTAATTCAGGTCTCTCTTTTTAGTTTCAGACCCACTTTAATCAAGACCCCCACTTGGTTGGGAATTCCCTGGTGGTTCAGTGGTTAGGACTCGGTGCTTTCACTGCCAGGCCTGGTTTTAGTCCCTGGTCGGGGAACTAAGATCCCACACGGCACATGGCGTGGCCAAAAAGAAAAAAAAAAGAAAGAAAGAAAGAGAAAGACTCCCTCTTGGTTGACCCACAGGTGTTTCACACTCAATGTGTCTCAGTCTGAACCCATGTTTTCCACTGAACCTGCTCCTCCTCCAGGGTTCCTTATCTCTGTAAATTTATGGTCACCCACCCAGTTCCTCAAGTCTGAAACCTTGACTCATTAAGTTACCCCTTGTCCCACAGCCCATCAATCACCAAGCCCTTCTGAGTCTCCTCAGATGGGTATCTTGAATTTATTCACCTTTCTCCATCTCTGCTCACACCACTTTAGTCTGTCTTACACTCCAGTAGCCTGTTTTCCCTGTACCCACTCAGGCATCTCTGTACTCCAAGTACTGTAAGGACTTTCAAATATGTACATCAGATCACTTCAGCACCCTGTTTAAAATATTCAAGGCTCTTAGAATTAATTCTAAACTTTCATACTTGGGTATTTTAGAATAAATTCTGAACTCTTTTATATGCCCTCCACTTGTGCCACTTTCCCCTTTGCTTACTAGTTCAAGCCTCTTTGGTCTTCTTTTTGTTTCTAGTACACTGCAAGCTCTTTCTACCCCAGTTCCTTCCAACATGCTGTTCACCCAACATGCACCAGTAATTCCAATTCATTTATCAGGCTTCACCTTAACTCCCACTTCCTCCTATAAGCCTTTCCTGCACAGAGTAAGTTAAGTACTCTTTATGCGTTCTTGTAGCTCTCTGTATTCCACTGTGATCCTAATCACATTTGTAACATTTACGCAATGTTTATCTTTCCATGTGGGCTTGGACTGTTTCTCATATACTGCTGTATCCCCAGTAACTTGCACAGGGGCTGGTAGAAAGCAGCCACTCAGCAATAAATATTACTTTGAATACTGAAGGAACAGATAGGCATATCCCTATCTTTGATTTAATTAACAGCTGAGTTTTTGCTCTTTATGTCCGGGTCTACAGATTTTAAAAGACTTTATTATACTCCTGAATATTTTTACATGGTAGTAATAACTCATAATGATATTTTCAAATTATTCAGCCTGTTTCCTATATGAACATCAAATACCTAACAAAGATGTTATTGAAAAAAAAGTTGAATAAAAAACAGTATGTATGTTTTTTTCATATGACATAAAATAAACATCTAGAGTCGACATGAGAATTAAAAAATGGTAGAGTTATTAAATCAAAGAGTTATTTTGGAGCTGGAAGGCATCGTAAAAATCACCCAGTTCACTTTATTTTAATCTCATTTATACAACATAATCACTTGGATCAGTTAAATTAGACTCCCTGGGAATGGTGTATTCTAAAAAGTTGAAGTGATTCTAATGTTCATTCATGAAATAACTACTGATCTGGCCCAACTCTCCCTTTTTCTATAAATGAGAAATTGAGGACTTCCCTGATGGTGCAGTGGTTAAGAGTCTGCCTGCCAATTCAGGGGACATGGGTTCGAGCCCTGGTCCAGGAAGATTCCACATGCCGTGGAGCATCTAAGCCCGTGTGCCACAACTGCTGAGCCCGTGCTCTAGAGACTGAACCACAGCTACTGAAGCCCGCACGCCTAGAGCCTGTGCTCTGCGACAAGAGAAGCCACCGCAATGAGAAGCCCACACACCGCAACTAAGAGAAGCCCCTGCTCGACGCAAGTAGAGAAAAGCCTGCGTGCAGCAATGAAGACCCAACCAGCCAAAAATAAATAAATTTATTTATTTTTAAAAAATGAGAAATTGAAGCTCAGAGTTCTTAAGTGACTTCTTCAAGGTCATACTGTTAGTTTCTATGTTAGTGGTCCATTTAGTAGAACATATTTCCTTATATTAATAGCTGGAAAAATGGAAATTGATAAGGAAGAATGCTGCTAAGCCCTTGAAATCAATGATTTCTTTCTACAGGATGCCTAATTCCTGATTGTCAACTAGGCCTGAATATCTCATTAGATCAGCTGGTAAAATACTACCCAGTAGCTTAAGATCAGTGCCTCAACTTTTCTGATCCTGAGAATCACCTGGGATGCTTGTTAAGCATTCTGGTTCCTAGACCCATATCCTGGATATTCTGAGGTAGTGGGTCTGGAGCAGAGCCCAGGAATCAAAATATTTAATAAGCACTCAAGTGACCTTAGCCTCAGTTATGTTTGGGAATCATTGGCTTAGATGAAGTCATAATTTCCATTTCCAGAGAAACCAGTAAAGAGGCCATAAATAGCTAACTTCAGCATGGTGATTGGGGTTTACTCCCAAGGAAGAAAGTCAGTGTCAAAGACCATGATGCAGAAGTAAGTCAAGGTATGCTGAGAGGAAAAGGAGACCAGGAATCTTGAAAGCAAAGGGCCAACAGAGGGTTCAGGCTGGAAGTGAGTTGGCAGAAAGCAGGTGTGCTGGCAATGTTGTCTCCAAGTGGCAGTGAACCATATGAGGTGACCTCATATAGGGTGGAGTCCCAGACGACAAGATAAGATCAGGAGCGCACACGTCTGTGAAGCACTACCTCTATTCCTACAACAGCAGAAGGCTTCCACAGAGTCAATTTGTAAGGACGCATTGAAGATCTTCTCAGAGCACAGCCCATAAATGTGAGATATGGTGCCAGCATGCAACAGAATTATAATCCATTTAGGCAAACATGAAACTCCAGCAGATACCAGAGATTTAAAATAAGGTGCTAGGTGGTATGGTGTTCATAGTTATCAGGGCTGTGAAAACCTTGAAATAGAAAGGTCTTGATGAGGCTGCAACGGTCAGAGAATACTTCATGGAGGGGCTTCAGCCTGAGCTGGGCCTAAAAGAGTGGCCAGAATTTTGACAGGCATAGAGAAGGGGGAGTATTGCCAAACAGGGAAGCCACAGGATTCTGGGCGCAGAGAAACAGTGTTCCCCTCAGCCAATTGGTAGGATACCTAGGATTTTGGCAGGAGGAGGAGAGACAGCATGGCAAGGGGCAGCGAGAGAGAGTATTTCAAGGGACTTGAATGTCAATTAGTGAAATTTAAATGATGCTTTAGAAAATAAGGATTTATTAGTGCTTTTATAGTAGAATAGTAACTTGGTGAGTTAATTACTGTGGAAGATTGATCTGGCAGTAGGGTGCTAAATGAACTGGAGTGGTAGAGGGAGGGCCATTAAAGCATGTTGGGCTTGGTGTCTAGTGAGGTTGAGGGATAAGATAGAGTTTGTAGAAACAAAAAGGAGAAGCTGAGTAGGAAAGCATGCATGTTACTTGGAGAGAGACTTTACAGGGGAACTGAGGAAGAGGAAGGAATTAATAATAGGGCCTTGTATAGTTTTAGTTCACATTTTTGAGTGCGTTTTTAGAGTAATGCCATTTTTGCTTATTTACCCACTTCAGGTGGGATTTACCAAAACTCTGTAGCTCGGCATAGAAATACTGTGGTTCAAGAGTTATGGAATGAGATGAGGATACCTGAGATCATCTCATGACTCTGTAGAAGTGAGGTTTGGCTTCACTATTATCCTCTGAAGGTCCTCCTGCGACCTCTACTTATAGGAAGTGCCTTTGTGGGTGCGAAAGCCAAGGGAAAGGCATGAAGACAAGCATCACCTACCTGAGGGAGGCATAACACAATCAAGACTGTGGAGTCAGCTGAACCTGGGCAGGTTGGGTCACCCTGGGAAAGTTGGTAACATGTCTGAGCTGTCACTTTCTTACTTATAAAATAGAGAGGATTCCATTGGCATCCTACCTTGTCAGAGTATTTTGAGGAGTCAGGAAAAATACCTGTAGAGAGCTCAGCTTCGTGCAGTGGCTCTCAACCAGGGCTGATTTTGCTGTCCAGTTATGGTTATCATGACTGGGGAGATGCTACTGGCATCTACTGGGTAGAGACCAGGGGTGGCCTAAGCATCCTGCCATGCACAGGACACCCTCCACAAAAAAGAATTATCTGGCTCACAATGTCAATCACACAAAGATTGAGAAACCCTGCTGTAATGCCTGACACAGAGTAGGCACTCAAAAATAGCTACAATTTTTAGAGTCCTTAAGATGTGTAAGACTATACTAAGGGTATAAAATTATTTTCGACTTTAATCCTTTCAAAAGTCCCTTGGAAGGTAGTTACTTTTATTAGGTCCACTTTCCGGGTAAAGAATCTGGGAGTATGAGAAGTTAAGTAACCCTCCCAAGGACAAACAGCTGGTTTGTGGATTCAGGCAGTCTGATTCCAGAGAGCTGGTTTGTAACAACCATGCTATGCTGTCAATCCAATAGATGATAGATATTATTGTTATCATTACTGTATGTAAAGAGAATATAAAGTTCTGAAGCCAATCATTAATTCAACAAGTTGAGTGCCTCTGAGTCAGGTCTGTTCTAGGTACACAAGACAGACAAGTATGATCTGCACTGAACAACTCTGAGCTTATATTAATTGGTGAGTTAAGCCTCTTGTCTCTTTCCCTTTTCTGAATGTGAGCAAGCCAGACTGAAGACCTGTGATAATGACTCACTGCAGCTATTATTCCAATGAAAGATTTCCAAGTGGTGGCCACAGTGATGATAGTGGTGCTGGAGGGAGCATGGTGTTAGTCTCTCTTCTCCCTAGGACTGTCACCCAGTTGTTGCTGCTGCTGTACAAAGAGTAAGAACTGTCTACCACTGCTGACTTCTAACCTAGCTTGTGATTTCAGTGTCATGTGGACCCCCAAGCTAGGCAGTGTTCTGGAGTGACTAGGCCAGTTTTACTAATGGGGGAAACAAAGTCTTTGGTTTTTCAGCTCTTGTATTTGGTATTAACAGATGAAGCTGTAACAGTTTACTATTTTCAGGGTCTCCAAATCTAGCTTGCCTTGATTATCTTTTAGGAAATCTCCAACTTGATTTTAATATTCATAATAATACCTAGAATTAAGATATCCACCTACATTCATTATGTTTTTTATTTGTAGAGGATTTTCATGTAAGTAATTAAAAGGTTAGCCTTAAAGCACTTAGTACTCATGGGTGTTAGAGTAGGCATTTTGGAAGAATGTAGAAGAATAACTAAGCTCTACAAAAACACTTAATCCTAGGTGAAGAGACAAAATACAAACATATGGAATAACCTGAGGATAATTGCAAAACAATTCACTACCATATACAAAATAAAATAAAGGTGACTAGTCCCTTATGTGCAAAAGTGACAAAGAAAGAGTAAATGAGTTGGTTTCATAGAATCCAGATATATGGAGAGTGGCTTCATGACACAGGTGTAGGGCACACCAAGTCCTGGGTAATAACAGGCTGGAGGATGGGCAGGGTAGTACAGTGGTTAGGGCCCAGCCTGTGGAGTCCCACACACTGCAACCAAATCCTGGCTCAGTGCTACTAGATGTGTGACCTTGGGCAAGTGATTTCCACCCTCTACATTTCAGTTTTCTCATCTGTAGCATGAAGATAATCATAGTAGCTGCTTCATTGGGTTGTCACAAGGATTAAATGACTTAATACACTTAACTGCTTGTAATCTCGGCAGTCTGACTCCAAAACTTGAGCTATAAACCTCTAAACTACAGCAGCCTAGAATTGTCATTAGTATTCTTGTGGTGCTTGTTATTACAATAGCATGTGAAGCAGTGGATCAAGGAGACAATAAAGATGGGAGACCATCCAAGGTTGTTATAGAAATCTAGGCATAAATGATAAGGACCCACATTAAGGTAGTGGTTTAAAAGCAGATACAGAAGGGAATAAATGGGGCAAAGGACCAAATTCAAAAGACAGTGCATGATACAGATCAGGGGGTTGTTGGATGATGAGGCTGAAGTATATACATAGTGAAATGTAAGATAACAGGATTGAGTCCAGGTGCTCAGAAATTGGGTGATGCCATTGAAAATAATGAAGCTTCCATTTTATTATGGGAAGATGACAAGCTCAGGTTTTGAAATGTTGTATTTTGTTTGTCAAAGGGAAATCTAAGTGAAGATCACCTCTAGACAATCAAATATATGGTCAGTAAGAAGTTGGAGCCAGAAGTAGAAATTTGCTTTTGTACCACATTGCTATTGTGTCACTGGACTAAAGTAGCAAGGGTTGGAGTATTGCCACCCTCACCAGATTCTTGACACATTTCTGTGTCTGGGTGGCTAGTTAACCTTAGGTGTCATCACTTAGAGTACTTTCAGATTTTCTCGTTCTGCTTTGATGTAGTTCCTTATCTTGAAACTACTCTAGTCTTGTATGTGTAGCTAAAATGTTACAAAGGTTGATAATCTTGTTGCTAAGTAGCCAAGTGGTTCTTTCCAAAGTAATCATCCATTTTATCAGCAAAATGCTTTGATTAATGTTTATTAATAATTCATCCAAATGTTTCTGAGATCGAGTATGATGATTATTATTATCTAATTGTTTTAGCAGAGTTCAAATTGCTACTGATCAAATGTGGAACATGAAAACCCAGCCCTTCCCTTTTCCCTGAGATAACATTTCTCTCAGTTCAGAGTACAACGTTTTACAATTATTTTTAGAAGTTGTACATTCCTAGCAGTTGACTAGGGAAGCAGTCATATCTACATAAGAGCCCATCATAACTTTCAATGCCATTATAGTGACTTGAGGAAAAATATTATAATTTCTTGAGGTGGAAGGGTTAGGTCAGAGTTTTTCAACCTCTGCACTATCAATCTTTGGGGCTGGATAATTCTTTGTAATGGGGAACTGTCCTGTACTTTGTGGGATGTTTAACAACATCCCTGGTCTCCACCCACTAAGTGCTAGTAGCAGCTCCATCCCCCAAATTGTGACCCCCAAAATAACTCCAGACATTGCTAAATGTCTCCAATTAAAACCACTTGCTTAAGTTCTTCCATTTAGTTGTTCACATTGCTAATTTTGAATGTATTTTAAGTCTTAATGCTGTATGAAATAGCTCATGCTATGTACATGTTCTACCACCAAGGGTTTCAGAGATCTTTCCTTCTGAGATAAGTGATGTGCCTGGGTTAGATTGTCTGATTTTGGAATGTGAGCCACAACTCAATTTGCAGAATGGTACGTATATAGGAACAAATACCCTAGGGACTCCTTTTCTTATCTTCACTCTGACAGTATTTTGCTGAATCTGTTCAACATTCACTCAACCAAGATTTCTAAGTAACTACTATGTACTTGGCAGTGTTGCTATCCACTGAGGGTACAAAGAGGAATAAAATTGTTTCTAATCACAAAGAACTCTCAGTCAAGAGGAGAAACCAGGGCTTCCCTCGTGGCGCAGTGGTTGAGAGTCCGCCTGCCGATGCAGGGGACGCGGGTTTGTGCCCAGGTCCGGGTAGATCCTACATGCCGCGGAGTGGCTGGGCCCGTGAGCCATGGCCGCTGAGCCTGCGCGTCCGGAGCCTGTGCTTCGCAAGGGGAGAGGGGCCACAACAGTGAGAGGCCCGCGTACCACAAAAAAAAAAAAAAAGAAAAAAAAACTTTTAAAAAAGAGGAGAAACCGGACAAGGAAACATTTTTACCACTGTGTGATAAATATTTTTCCTGAGGAATGGAAAAGCAATATGGGGCTCAGAGAAAAGAGTACCTAACTCTACCTGAGGAAATCAGGAAAGGCTTTTCAGAGGAAACAAAGCTCAAATAGATTCTTGAGATGAGTACGAATTTACCAGACACAGGAGGAGAACAAGAACTTCAGGCAAAAGAAACAGCCTCAGCAGAAGCTCAGAGACATGGCTTTGAAGTCATGATAAGCCTGTTTGCAAAACTGGAGTAGGGGAGGTGTGGGTGTTGGTGGGAGGGGAGGGTAGGAAAGTGGTCAAGGCCCAGCTGCTGCAGAACTTGACTGCCTGGTTAAGATCCCTGAACATTTTTCCTGTTGGCCATGAGCAATATTCATTGCTGCATATTAATTTTGTTTTTCTTCCCCCTCTAGAATGTAAACTCCATTTGGCAGGGATTTATGTCTATTTTGTTCATTGATGTATTCCTTATTGCCTACTAGAGGGCCTGGCATATAGCTGAGTTCAATAAATGATTTTGAATAAATGAGTATAGTTTTTGTAATTAATTATGTTGGCTCACCTAGAATTCAGTTGTCTACAATATCATTACCTATTAATGGATTTTTATATTAAAAATAGCTAAATACTCTTGGAAATGGCTTTATTGCCTTCAGTTTTATTCCATATTTTCCAAAGGAAGTGAGTTATTTCATTTTTTTCTGTCTGGATTCATATCAAAATTCATGGATAATTTTATAATGACTGGCTGATATAATACAATTTTTTTTATTGAAGCTGTGAAACCATTTTAGAAATTTCAAGACCAGTAAATTGTTTTGTAATACATATGTTCAGAATCTATAGATATTCGATCTTAATAATGGAGATTCGACTTCCAGTAGGTCAGAATGTATTGAATCGCTTTGTTTGAGAACCTATCTAGGGTTAATGTACTTTTATCTTAACGCATGGAAATCCTCAGTATGTTTATTTTCCCTCCCTCTTTTTCTCTCCTCCTCTTTATTTCTTTGCTATATGACAATGGAATTGTATTTAAGTTAGTGATTCAAGCAGCAGAAATTTATTCTGACTGTAAAGGGGGATGAATGAAAGTCAAATTGACGTCAGTGTCTGTCTGTTGCTTCAGATTGAGAGAATATGTTTGATTCGTATAGTCGGGGAAGATGTTGGCCCTGATTCAATCAGCTGCTGTCAGGGAGAGAGTATCACATGTCCCTGAGATTCATCTTTCCTGTGGGGCAATGGTGGAAGCAGGTGTGTGCCCATGGGAGGGGTGGGGAGGGAGAGAGTGGGAAGGGGTCAGCCACACAGATACCCGTGAAGTGTCTGTATTAGTACCTCCACAGCTAGGATAGAGAAGAACCACCCTTTTTTTTTTTTCTAAGAGCATTAAAAACGTTTTTTAAAAATATCATTAAGATTAACAGGTAAAGGTTTGCTTTTTATTCTGAAGCCGGAGTTATGTTCATCCAATCTTTTTGCTGTTTCCTACTATTTATGTTTAGCCTGTATAGTGCAATCCTATTCATGAAAGCGAAACGTCAGAATTTTTTCTTTTCTTTTTCTTTTCGGCTGAGATCCCTGCTGAGGAAGAGGAAAGATAACATTTGTTTTCCACTTGGTATCTAAGAAAAAGTCTAGTTTCAAATCAAGAAGTTGCTTTTATTTTTTTCTCGTGAAGATCAACAAACTTGTCAAATGTTTTACATCATGAGAACCAGAGTCAGACAGCTCCCTGTTGTCTCAGAATAAGAATGTGCTTTGAAACGCTGTTTTATTCAGTTTATTTTCACTGTCTTTTTTCTACTTCCATCTCTTCCTCCCTGCCCCAGCCTCTTGATGTTTTTTAGCAGTTTGTGTTCCATATTAGAGATTTGATTCCTTTTCAAGTTTTTTTTTTTAACCCAAAATAAACAATAAGAGTGACATGTAAAATCCTCTGGAATGAAAATTGAGCCCTCCCCAGCTAACAGGGAGAGAGACTCAAATGACCACATGTTTGTTTTCATAGTTCTCAGATTTCTGTTAGAGGCATAGGCTGAGTCACTGCCAAACCAGAAGGCATTTCTTGGCCCAGCCTGGAAGACCACTTTTCATCCAGCATGCCTTCTAAATTCCTGTGCAGAATGAAAATACGAGGCAGATTCAGTACTTCCCATAGAGCCGTCCACACATTATTCCTTCATGCCCCAAATAAATGTCAGCTTCTACTTTGTGCTAGGCTAGGTGCTGGGAACATAATAGTGAACAAGGCAGTTATCTGTCTTTACCTTAAGTGGCGTGTGATGTAGTTAGAGAGGCAGACAGGTAAGCAGCCAGTTATCTTCTGAAGTGATAAATGCTACGATATGGAAAGTGCATTTTGCTGTGGAAGCACATATGAAGAGCATCAAAGCAGATGAGGGGTGAGTGAGGTGGACAGGGAAAGGTCAGGGAAATTAAAGGAAGTTTTAAGATGAGACTGGAGGGAGTACAGGTGAGCTGGGCAAAGGGTGGGAGAGTGTGTACAAGAGAGAGAGAATTAAGGTATTTACTCATAATCACCACAAATGGATTTCAGTGCAATTTCTCAGTTTCTAGAGATATTTACTGACGAGATATCTTCACGTTGCACTACTTGCTATCCAAGCATCAAAGCTGGATGAACTAGTACTTCTGCATCAAAGTGGACAGGTGAGAAATGGCCACTTTCAACCTGTGCAAGTCACATCTTCTACGATTCAGTCATTAAAGTTCCTTCCAGAGCTTCTGTGTGCTTTTGAGGAATCCTCAAGCCCAGCACGACTGCACATACCCTTCCATCAAGGCCTATGGCACCTTGGCCAGAGCTCTGGAAGAGAGAGCATGAAAATCAGCTCAGCCATATCCATAATCTAGAGGATTCCTCCATTTTTAAAAGAAGTAATGCTCCTTACTATTAAAAAAATGCTTTCTAGTTCACCCAGTCCTCTCCTGGGCCACTTATTTGTTGTTAAGCTGTCTGGTGTTTAAAACCGTCTGAATTTTTAACAATATCAAAAAGATAATGTTTGGCGGACTTGATACATAAAATTGTAAAATTTCTGTATGGTAAAGGACCCCCAAAACAAAGGTAAACTACAAATAACACTGGGAAAAATATATGAAACATATAAGAGACTAAAGTTTAAAATTCTAAAAATTCTGCCAATCAACAGTAAGAAAGAAAGAAAGAAATCCTATAAAAAATAAGCCAAAGGTAGTGAACAGGAAATTCATTAAAAATATAAATGGCTAATAAACTTGTGGAAACTATAAATTAAAACACCAACATACTACTTCTTGCCCATTAAATGTATGACAAATAATAACATTAAAACACCAACCCCCCAAAATGTGTAGACCAGAGTCACTTCATCCCAAGCTGCCAGCCCATTCATGCATTTTGATTGCCTTCGTATTAGGTGTGGGATGTCAGGTTTGGGATCCTGAACTCCAGGGAGCCCCATTCCCATCATATTCTATGTCAATATCACCTCCTGGAGTGCAACTCTATATAAAGTGAACCATGACCCTTGGAATTGAGCAACACTATGAGCCCCAGGTGAGTATGAAGCATTTGAAAACTTTATTTCAAAAGAGAAATGGCTCCTCATCTCTCCCACCAATATTCAGCTAATGAGTTTTGCCCTCCTGTTTTCTCATATGGGATGGATCCTGAAAAGGAGGAACAGTGCTAGAAGCAGAGTAGGATTAGGGAATCCTTCCTTACTAGCCTCCTGTGTTTTTCAGTCCTGTCTGATTGCTTCATCTCCTGTGTATCTCTAGAGATAAGAAAAAATCTGGGGACTAGGGATGACTTTGGATGTGTCCCCAGACCAGTCATTCAGCCCTTCGTTAGGGTCTGTGGGTCCATGGCAAAGATTCCAAGACTGTCAGTCACATCTGAGTTTCTCTAGTACTAGATTTTTCACTTATTAGGTAATTCAGTCTCTCTGAACTTCAGATTATGAGAATCAAATAAAATGAGGGATGTGCAGTATTATTTGCTATATTATTAAGAATTGGAATTAATCTTGCTATCTGTAGGCTTTACTTCCTCTCTGAGACTGGCTCTCTCTGTGAAAGATAAAGGTTGCTATTCTAGGTCCATGAATTGGGAGCTTGGGCAGGGTGATGAGACTGGGATGGAGACAGGATGATGCACTTTGCCCCATCTCCTCGCCCCAGGCCCGCACTTTGGTGGTGGTACATCAGGTGGCTTAAGGGGATCCTTTGACTTTACCTTTCATTGGCCCCACAAGTTACCTTCGCCTCCTTCTTTAAGGTTCCATCCGTTTGATATCTTCTTTGCCTGAAGGCAGTCCCTTTGGAATTCTGTGGCTTTGATCCAGATGACATGGATATGCATTAAAATGAGGACTTGCTTGGTATCTTTGACTACTTTGGCTTCAAAGCATTGAACTGGGGTCCAAGGCAACCTTATAACCGCTGAACCCTGGGAGCAAGGAGTAGGACTCCCCAGTTCTGCATGAATTGTAGGTGTCTCTGGAGATCTACCAGAGATTGACCAAGAGCTTGAAAATCACCAGGCAGTGCCTCAACCCTGGTGATCAAACTGTGCATGCCCTGCACATTGTCGTCAAGTGTAGCTGGAAGGAACACATTGAGGTCACCTTCCCCAGAGAGAAGAGAGGGCCATGCCATGCCTGATGATATTCCTATATACATTATTTTGTGATCAAAGATAAGACCCTTGTACATTTCCTCCAGAATGGCATCAGAATGCTCACAGTGCCTGATGAGACTCAAGGAGGTGGGACCTGGCTCCGGTTGTGTGTGTATGGGGAGGGACGTGACTGGGGATAATGGGAACATTCCCATTCCTCTGACCAGCTGGATTATTTTCTTTTTATTCTTCTTCCTTCCTCCTTATTTACTAAATTCCAAACCATTTTTTCACTCTTCTGCCTCATTTTCCCCCAGGTAGAGAGGCTGTATCATGAACACTTCTGCAGAGTAATACTCTCACCTAGCAATGTGGCATCAAATCGGGCATCTTGAACAGCTTCCGCTGGGAGGGGCTTTCCTTCTCTAGGGTGCCCATTTCAGAGGGAGTCCTATTTGTCATGTTTAAAGTTTGCCTCCCAGGCAGATTAACACTACAGACTTGACAGAATCTTAAGTGAATTTACCTTAATTTTAGGCTGGGCCCTGAGCCCTCCCCAAATCTAACATAGCAGTACTGCCCACCACACAAACCCCCTGCCAGGTGTGTACGTAGCTCTGGGCCCAGTGATACTGGAGACCTTCTCTAAAATGCAGAAGCCACAGTTTTCAGGAAGAATGTCCTGTCCCCGACCCACTTCAGAGCTGGGCTGACTTGGTGTGCGGTGGGGGAGTTGAGAGGAGGTGGGGAGAGCCGGCCCAGGCCAGGAGTCAATTTTATGTATCAGTCTTGGAGTCCAGTTCACACTCCAGTGGTGAAATGTGAGCTGAGTACTATATGAAACTATACACAGATTGCTTGTCCGAGTCTTCTTTTTTGCCTCCCAGACTGTTGGTCCCTTTCTTTGGCCTCCTCCTGACAGAGAGAGGAAAGGAGATATGGATATGGTTTTACCACACTCATTCCACCCTGAGTACAGAGAATCCTACAGTCAGGTAGCCAAGGTTACCATGCATATACTCACACACATGTATCTCTCACACTGAGCTCTTTTTACCTTCTCTGCTATGAGGGAAGAAGGGAAGGTCTTTCACTTGTGAACAGGGCCACTGAGCACTAGTTTCTTTTCATTTGATCCAGGTGGGTGAACAAGACCCAGCAGCCTCCCTGCTTTCTGCTCTCTGTCTACATACCTCTGAACTGGCAGGGAGAGCCAAGCCAAGGTCAGCCTCCTTCCCAGACCCTGGTCACCTTTGAGAGGCCAAAACAGGACTCAGTAAGGGCTGAAGCAGACTCCTAACTTCCTCAAAGCCCAAACTTCTGAGATTCCCTAAACAAAACCCCAAACATAACACCAACAGAAGAGAGAACTTGGCTACTAGAAGAGCAAATATGTTTAGAAGGAATAAAGATCCTCGGTTACGAGAAACAGAGACCAGGCACCACATCCTCTTCAGGGGATGTGGTAGCATGTGGAATAATTAATTTTCTCTAATTGTACAGAAACATTTCTTGGATAGAAATTTTCCTTCTCAGAGGAGAGGGAAGGCTTTCTTGCTGACTCAATGAAATACATCCCTAAAGACAAAGCCTGGGGTGGTGGGGAGGGTGGCCTGAGGCACCCGGCTTCCTTCACCTGTGCTGCAGGGCCTGACTGGGGACACAGGGGCTCATGGAATGGGGTGACCCAGGACGGTGGCTGATCCACGATTCTGACAGTTTTGTTCTGGATGGCAAAGAAAATACCTTCGTGGTCATTATTGTGCACATTGACAAGATTTTAATAAAAAGAATAGATAAAATTCTGTAGCAACGTTAAATTTATTGTAGTTTATGTGAACTATGTATATGTAAGAGAATATCTTTTGTTTTTAACCAGATGGAAACTCTAGTATTTATAGGTAAAAGGGTGTGATATTTGCAACCTACCCTTAAAATCTATTTCTCTATCCATCTATCTGGACAGAGAAAGAGAAAGCGAGTATGAGTGAGCAAGGGAGTCCAAGAGACAAATGGTTAAAAGAGGGCAAATCTGGGTCATGGATATATATTCATGCAACTTTTCTTCAGGTTTTATATTTTTCCCAAGTTAAAACAATGGCCAGTTGGCTCTGTCTCCCTCTCATCAGCAGGCACACATCATCTTTTAATTGTTATTAAAATTATTTTAATTTTTATTATGGAAAAATTCTAACATACACATCAGAGGAAAAATATAGTCACCTCCTACCTTAAAATTACTGTCATTTTGCCATTAGCGACAATACCACCTTAAAAAAGTGGAGGAGCAGTCCAATTGAATTTCGTGTCCCCGTCTCTTGGAAGCAGTGCTAAGTTCCCTCAGGCCAACCTCACTGACCCGCTAGAGCTCTCCCCATCCTTCACCACGTGACAAACACACTTTCCACATCAGATTTCCGCAGAGTTCATTCGTGGCACTCTGACCTTTTGAGGCTCTGGGTGTGGGTCTGCCTTGCTCTCTAGTCAGCTCTGGGGTCTATTTTGAATTAATTTCCTTCACAAAACATACAAGGAAGCCATCCAACAGGAGTAATTTCAATGCACAATAGCATAATCCTTCAGTCACCTAGTAACTGCAACATGCAAAACAAGCAAGCAACTGGAAATGTGGTTAAAACCTCACATCTCTGTATAAATACTTTCTAATGTTGATGAGAAAATGGATCTAGTCTTGACATACACCTAAAATAAGAATTTGGGGTTCCACTTAAACACCATTGATGGAATGCACATTTTAACTTTTTTGTCTTCCCAAATGACACTAAAAGTAAATGAATAATAAGAGGCTATTGAGAGTGGAAGAAGATACAAGAGATTTCGCCAGTTTTTGGAGATGGAAATCAGATAGGGGAACGGTAACTGACTTAACAGAGTGGGAGAGTTACCAGATTAGGGGCCTGCAGGGAGGTCTTCACTCTGCAAACCTCAATAGACTCAGGATTTGCGGGCACCAGAGGAGGAACAACGTGGGGTGAGGCGTGAATCTGGTACAGAGGAACTGGTTGAACGTCTGTGTGAAAAGTTGAAAGTCCAGTTTCCAACTCATACCTTGAACAGCCCAATTACCTGGCCCTTTCCTTTCCCCATGCCCACTTTACCACTGGAAGCAGGATCATTAGCGCCTTTAAACCTAATCATATTAGAGAACCAATTCCGGAAAACCCAGGACTGATTCAGAGAACCCATCCTTAAATTCTGTTCCCCTGAAACCATTTCTGGTACTAAATTATGCATCATTCAGGGTTTGGCCAGAGAAGCATAACTAGTAGGGTGTATGTTTATGTACGGATGTGGATATGCCTATACATGGACTTTTGTAAGAAATTGGTTTACACAACTCTAGGGACTGGCTAAGCATGCCCAAAACTTGTAGAGCAGAAATGGAAGGTCACGAGTAGGCTGGAGCTTCACGGGCACGAACAGAAGCTTGCTGTCTACAGGTACTTGGGAACAGAAGATTATTAGTATGGCTTGAGGTGAAGCTTGTAACTTGTAATCATAGACATCCTCAACTTTTTCACTTGACTAAATAGTTCTATGTGGGGAAATATTATAGAAGTTAAGTGTCAGGAAAGCAGCCACTATCAACAAAGTATTACCTATTGACTCTCTATCTGTGATGTCCTAGAAGATTTTATTTTCTACCCAAAATGGATATCTCCCATTAGAATGATGCTTTAAACTTAGAGGAATGGAAGCAGGTAGGAAGTAACAACCCTTCAGGATCCTTGATTCTTTCCCTGGAATAAATAAATGACCTAGTAGCTTGTCTAGAGCTGGTCTCAGGCAATAATGTTTTTGATAATAATGAATATGCTTTATTAAACACTGTATACCATCTAACTGGTCTCTCAAGTTTGTGCAGGTCTTGCAAGCAGAGGCACTGCCTGCCTTTGTTCCTGACTGTCTTCAAGGGTATTTGTACATACACCTTCCACGTGATCCAGCACTCCTACTTCTAGGTCTTAACCTGAGAGAAATGGAAGCAAATGTTCATACAAAAACCTGAGCAGAAATCAGGTTTATTGACCATCATAAAATAGTTGAGTTCACTGTACTTGAGGTTTCTCTTCTGTAACACAGCCCATTGCATACGTGGGTGACACCTTGTCTTCTTTGCATTACCCTGCAGAAATAGAGCTGAGGGAACTTTTGCTAATGCTGATATTCTGTCACTGCTGTTGCTGTGAGAAATAAACCGTTCATTGCTCTGACTCAGGAGTCTCATGTCTTCTGCTGCCATCCATGACTAACTTCTTGGCTTGGAAGTAGGGTGAAATCTCAGATTCTTTAAAGTTCTAGATAAAGTACTATACATGCCTGCTCAATAATTACAAAAACCCCACGAGGGATATGGGGTGGGGTATGGAAACAGATTTAGGGAGGTGAAATTTGCAAAGGTCACCATTTTTAAGTGGTAATAGAAGGTTGTAATTAAGAGCTCTGTCTCTGGGGTTGGATTGTCTCGGTTTAAGTCCTGACTCCACCATCGAATAGCTTGTGTAAGAGGGGGATCTAGTTAGGACTGCTAGAGGCTGTCTCCATTATCTTGCTCTGTAATCTCAAGCATAAAGGCAAGTGAGGAAATATGATTCAATAATTTAATATAAGCCAAGTACTCAATTTAAATGAATGCAGATTGTCAGTATCTCTGGCGTCATTTGTGGGTCTCCTTATACCGATTGGATGGTTTAGTGAGGCCCTCGGATCGGCCCCGCCGGGGTCGGCCCACGGCCCTGGCGGAGCGCTGAGAAGACGGTCGAACTTGACTATCTAGAGGAAGTAAAAGTCGTAACAAGGTTTCCGTAGGTGAACCTGCGGGAGGATCATTAACGTGGTTCCGAGAGCGCGGCGGCCGACCAGTCGCCAGCTCGCGGACGAGTCTCCCCACCCGTGCGGCGCGGGGCGGGAAAAGGAAGGGGAGGAGGGGAGGCGACCGGGAGTTGGCACCTGGCGCGCGCGCGTGCGTGTGCTGTGCGCGCGGGGGGCGCTGCCGCCCCGGGCGGCCCGTCGGGTCGGTCGGTGAAGAAAAAAAAAAAAAAGAAAATGAAAGACAGGAACTACCTGAGTTTTTATATCTTCTCTAGCTCTGAAGTTACGTGTTTTAATTTGTACTGTGCTTCCTCTCCTATTTGTCTCTAGAATTCAGAGGTGGACCAGGAAATCCTATGACAAATAAGGTCTTTGAGCTGAGCGTGCTACAATGGATCTGCCCTGTCTACCCCCCGACCCTACAGTTAGGGGAAAGTGGTAACAACACAGGATCAATTTGATCTTGGAAGTGGGACATGCAAGAATATAAAACTGTTTCTGAGGGTGTAATGACAGTGGTTTTGTTAGATTCCTGTTTGACACTTGGACCTCTGAGGAAGTCTTTCTTTTCTAAACTGTACTGGCCCATATCAAGTGAGAATATTCAAGTCCCTGAAGTCAACAAAACAAAGTTTACATAAGGCATAGTTAAGTCATCAGTTTGAATTAGAAAAATTCCTTTTATTAGACATGATGATTTCGTCATCTAAATGTATGTTATCCCAAGTGCCCAGAACAGCATCTAGTGTGTAGTAGCTCAATAAATTTTTGTTAAATGAATGAATTAATGAATGAATATTGATATAGAAGACTATCTTTGCTTTCCTAAGTGAAAAAAATGTAGGCTATAGGACAGTTTGATCTCCTTATAACTACATATTTTATATCTATTCTATCTACCTATCATCTATCTTTTTATGATAATCATAGTAAAAAGACCAAAAAGTCCTGCCGCAAATAGATTTTTCTGGGAGGTAAGATTAGGTGGGACTTTAACTTTCTACTTGATACACTTCTTCTGGTGGACGTGTATGGGAGATATATTTCTAATGTAATTTTTTTTTAAATGAAGGAAAAAAATAGAGCCCTCCTTCTCTTCAGGAGGCCTAAATGGAAACAGAGAGTGGCTTGGCCAGAAGCAGCAATGGAAGGGCAGTTTTCTAGGCTCATGGGAAGAGATAGAGATGCTCCTTCCTTGCTTCTTCCTTTCTCTATTTTCCTTTCTCTCATCCTGCCTTTCCAGAGGCTTCCAGTGAAGGCTGGTTCTCAGAAGGCTTGGCGCGGGGTTGGTTTGGGAAGGAGGGCTGCTGAACCGAGATCTAGAAGTTATGTATTTCCAACAGTCCACTGAAAGCATTCGCCTGCCTTCTTCGAACACTTCACTCCCAATAATCTCTCTTAGAGCTTTGAGGTGGCAAATTTCTACGAAACTCTGTTTCTTCCAAAAAGTACATAAGTTAATACAATTTTTTTTCTGTTATCCACTGTTATCTCATTTATCTCTGTTTTTTTTTATTGTTATCATTGCAGAAAGTAATTCAGGTTATAGGAATTTTAAAAACATTGAAGTATAATTGATTTACAGTGTTGTGTTAGTTTCAGGTATATAGCACAGTGATTCAGTGATATATATATATATTCTTTTTCAGGTTCTTTTCCCTTATAGGTTATTACAAAATATTGAGTAGAGTTCCCTGTGCTATACAGTAGGTCCTTGCTGGTTATCTATTTTATGTATAATAGTGTGTATATGTTAATCCCAACCTCCTAATTTATCCCTCCCCCATCCTTTCACCTTTGGTAACCATAAGTTTGTTTTCTATGTCTGTGGGTCTCTACTTTGAGGTATGGGTCATTAAGGACTTAATAAATCTCAGCACCAATTACACTAGTACAACTGAATTCTAAAAATTGGTAGAGTCAAGTATTTGTACATTGTTTCTTGGGAAATTCATCAGTATGCGCCCCGAGAGCTAAGTTGTTTTTAAAACTATTCTATAATTAATGTCTTCTTGCCAGAAGAAATACATTTTGCTTAATTTAGTTTTTCTTTACTCAGTGACTATTATTTCAACTTAAGGTTTCCAAAGGAAGGAAGAAGAGGAAACTATCACATTTATTGAGCATATTGTGCCAGATGCTATCATGTGCATTATGTGTTAGTCTCAGAATACTTCTGAAGGGTGGGTATTAGCACACCACTTTACAGATGATCAAAACGAGGCTCTGAAGGTTTAAGCAACTTGCTCAGACTTAAACAACCACTAAGTGGCTGAGCTGAATTGAGGCCCCATCTGATGTCAAATTTAGTGCAACTCTTTCCATTGAGCTTCAATAGATTTAAAGAGAGACTTGAGATAGTTTAATACAGTAGTTTATTCTCAGTTTACTACATGTATTAGAAGAGCAATTGGATTTGCTACTGCTATCCCCATAATTCAAGCAAATCTTAACCAAGTAACTCGAGATTTTTCTCACTCAGACATACCCTAATTTTGCCTGAATAACTCTCAAATATGGAATTTATATAGAATTATTTAGCTATACGCTGTGTGACATTTTATGCCATATTATATTATTAAAATGGCTCATGTGAAGCTATTTACTATATGAGGGACAATATCTGATTATGGGAAAGCAGACTCAATGCAGTTATCTTTTGTGGTTAGACGAGTTCTTGATTAAATTATCATAGCTTGTCTATCTTATAAATACCTATACTTTTCTGTGCTTTGACATGCCACTTTCTCTTCTGTCTTGGATCTTTTCACTTGCTATTCTCAGTGCATGGAATCCTGCTTCATTGACTTATCACATGGCTGGCTTCTTAAGCTTTCAGCTTGAATCTCACCTCCTTATAGAGGCATCTGTTGTTCTGCACCCAACATCCATCCATCCCTCTTTTGGTAGAAGAGTGACCCAATTTTCCTCTGGAGTTCCACCCTTACTCCACTTTTAAGCTTGTGGTTTAGGTGGGATGGACCCCATGTCCAGCTCCAGGTGTGGTCCCAATTGGCTTAAGTCAGTAAGCATATTCCATTACCCTAGCCACAGTGATGGGTTTAGGGATGGGCCTGTAACCCACTCAGAGCCAAGGAGATGTGAGAAGACATTTATTAGGGTTTCTGAGAAAAAAAAGTTCCTTTCTATTGATTGAGAGCTTTTCGAAGAGACCTCCCTCTTTCCCTAGATTCTTGAACGGTTGAACGGTAGTTATGCTCATGAATGGGGGCATATTTGTGTATTCGTGAGGGAGGGGGGTGCTGGGGTAAGGAGTATAGAGCAGCGATTGTGTGGAACCTCTGGATGACTTCATCAGTGAGGAAAGCACAGATGAATGGCAGGCTGAAAATCCTCTGGAAGGACTTTGAGCTGCTAGACCAAACTCTGCAGGAAATTAGACCTTTACCTAGACAAGTCATTACATTCTTTTTATTGTTTAAGCCAGTTTTTTGTGTTGTTTTGTTTTTTGGTTTGTTTGTTTGTTTGTTTTTGGAGTTGTTATTAGAACACACAGAGTTCTGATCAATATAGCTGTCCAGAGAGGATTTTCCTGATGAACCTATCTAAAGTGGTTCCCTCTCCCTAGTACTACTTATTATGAACCCGTTTATTTCCTTCATGTTATTTACCAAAATCTGTAATTCTATTTTTGATTTATTTGTTTACTTGTTTATTGTCTGTCTCAGCTATGAGACTATAAAGTCTTCAGGGCTGGGAACTTGTGTGTATCTAGTTCACTAATTATCACCAGCACCTGGAACAGTGTCTGAGAAGATGGAAGTAGCATTTATTGGATGAATGGATTAGTAACTTTTCTGTAGAACCAAAAATGTATTTTTTTTCCAATTTCATGCTCTATGACCTCTTGCAAAAGCAAGAAAAGAGATAGTTAACAATTATACTGCCTGAGCCCATCAGTATGAATTCTGACAGTGTTTTCCAAACAAAATGGAATTATTTTCCTGAGAGTCAGCTTTTAACATGAAATGTTATTATTTTACCTAACCGCAGTTAGATTTCCAGCAGTTTTATAGTTTGGTCTCAGACAAAGAACTTTTTTCACCATCTGCTTTTCATTTTGAAAGGGCTCTCCAAAAGACACACATTTGAAAACACATTGAAACAGAACTTAGATAGCTTTAGAAGAGGAGAATAATGTTTTCCCCAAAAACTGTGACCCAGAAGGTTGGAAATTAATTATTTACTGCTTTTTGGCAAAAAAACAACAAAACAGAAACACAAAAAGCTTCATCATTTTGTGGTAGTTGCAGATAATGATCAGAAGGAAATGAGATACGAACACAGCAAAAAATAATTTAGATGCTCCAAAAGATGCTGAAGAAACATCTTGGAAAAGATTACTATATAGACTTCTGATCTTACCAATATTTTTTTTTTTTTTTTTTTGCGGTACGCGGGCCTCTCACTGTTGTGGCCTCTTCCGTTGTGGAGCACAGTCTCCGGAAGTGCAGGCTCAGCGGCCATGGCTCACGGGCCCAGCCGCTCCGCGGCACGTGGGATCCTCCCGGACTGGGGCATGAGCCCGTGTCCCCTGCATCGGCAGGCGGACTCTCAATCACTGCGCCACCAGGGAAGCCCCTTATCAATATTTTTAAAGTTAATTTATTTATTGAAGTATAGTTAGTTTACAATATTGTGTTAGTTTCTGGTGTATAGCAGAAACTAATGCAATATTGTGTTAGTTTTTTCATGTTCTTTTCCATTATAGGTTATTACAAGATAGTGAATATAGTTCCCCATGCTATACAGTAGGACCTTGCTGTTTATCTACTTTATTTTTTCTTTTAAAAATTTTTATTGAAATATAGTTAATTTCAATGTTGTGTTAGTTTCAGATGTACAGCAAAGTGATTCAGTTACATACATATAGATAGATAGATAATATTTGAGTTGTTGCTTTACCTGTGATGTAGCAATTAATAGCAAAGGATTCTATTTTCTGTCTTTTCTTTTACATATTCTAAAATATAAACTATTCTTAAATGGGAAAAGATAATTTTTTAAATGTGCAGTTTGTCGATACTCTCACAGAGTGATTTTCAATTATTGTGTTGGAGACCAACACAATAATTTTACTTTTTCTAATCAGAATCTCTACCTCTGGATATTTAACTTAACAATATTCATTGATTCACTTAAAAATAATTATTGAGCATCTATGATATGCTAAGCACCATGTTAGACTTATATTTGCACAAGATGACAGGATCCCAGCTCTTAAGGTACCTGTAATTTAGTTGGCAAAGTATGGTAAATGTTCTTAGCACGTATTTTATATTTTAAATGTGTTGATATCAGGAAATTTAAAAGATGAATTGTTAGAATCTGCCACAATGTATAGTTTTAATGATCTGGCACTGAAATGTGTTATATGACTATTGGGAAATCTAGTAACTATAGAATCCTGGGACTGCAATAATATAAAGGGATACTAGAGGTCATCTAATCCATTCCCTGTGTCAGAGAGTAGCAGAAGAAAGCAATTCTAGAAAATAAAAATCCATTCCATTTTGATGTCCTGAGAAATATGACTTCCTAAAAATGAAGACATTTCAGTTCTAGGATAATAAACTTATAATGGTAGTTTTAAAACAGATATTGTTGGAATTCTGCTGCTTTGTCCTTCAGTTATAGGACTTAAAAGACAAAAGATTGATTTTTGGGAATTTCAAAAACTAAGGAGCTGAGAAAGAAAAATGCTTTCTACATCCAGAAAGGAACAGAAGCCTAAATAATTAATTAGTAGACAGTAAAAATTTGTGTAGCATCAGACAGACAATAAGGGTATTTAATCAAACAAAACATTTTAATAATACAATTATTCTAGTATGTAATCCACACAAACCTTTTGGTGGTCTTCTTTATTCATGCAGTACCCACCACGACTTGTCACCACTGTAAGTGTTAATTATGGGTTTTTTCTTCAAGAACACCTGACATGGGAACTCCTTGTATAAAGCAAGGCCTCTCCTCTTATTCCCTGACGCTGGCCAGAGACCTCTTCTACCTGTGATACCCTCGCAGTCAGAGCACTTTCCTTGCCACTGAATTCTTGCATTCCCTGCTGACATCCTCTTGTTTAAAAAAAAATTATCCAGGGCTTGGAAACAAAGCCAAGAGAGTGCAGCATGTCTCCTCCTCCAGCCCTTGTCCACATCAAGGATTCTTCAGTTATCTCTGAGGCATGCACCTGTATTTGAGGCTCACTATTCTATTGATTAAAGGCTCAGACTTTAGGAAGTTACATGATAATTTATAGATTTGTTTCCAGTAGAAATGCAAATGATTTTTGTCTGGTGTAAAAGGCAATCCAGTGATTATGGTGATTATAATGTCATTTTTCAGTAAAATATTCACCAGTTTAATATTTAACATAGAAATCATATTCTAATCCTCAAAATGCTCTGTGTACCAGTTTTACCATTTTCCTCATTCTCTCATTAATTAATGCATTGAATAAAACCTTTGAAACATACTAATTTTTTATTTGTATGAGTCAGGTTTCAACTTTTTGAAAACTTTATATCCCTTTGGAAGCACCTATTGCTATTTCCAATGAGCCACAGAATCCAGGCCCTGCCTACCCCTTTTTGGGGGTATTATTTCCTCGCTACATCAATATGGAATTAATATGGCTAGCCCCCAGGACCTTCAGATGGTCCATGTGCTCCTAAGCCTGTTTTCCTCCATACTTACATAGGTATTTTTTTTTTTTTAACATCTTTATTGGGGTATAATTGCTTTACAATGGTGTGTTAGTTTCTGCTTTATAACAAAGTGAATCAGTTATACATATACATATGTTCCCATATCTCTTCCCTCTTGCGTCTCCCTCCCTCCCACCCTCCCTATCCCACCCCTCTAGGTGGTCACAAAGCACCGAGCTGATCTCCCTGTGCTATGCAGCTGCTTCCCAATAGCTATCTACCTTACGTTTGGTAGTGTATATATGTCCATGCCACTCTCTCACTTTGTCACAGCTCACCCTTCCCCCTCCCCATATCCTCAAGTCCATTCTCCAGTAGGTCTGTGTCTTTATTCCCTTACATAGGTTTGAAAGGGAAGGGCTTAGATTTTAAGGTCGGGCTTAAGAATCCTTGGGGAGCTTTGACTAAAGAATATTATTTTTTTTTTTTTTTTTTTTTTTTTTTTTTTTTTTGCGGTGCGCGGGCCTCTCACTGCTGCTGCCTCTCCCGTTGCGGAGCACAGGCTCAGCGGCCATGGCTCACGGGCCCAGCTGCTTCGCAGCATGTGGGATCTTCCCGGACCGGGGCACGAACCCGCGTCCCCTGCATCGGCAGGCGGACCCTCAACCACTGCGCCACCAGGGAAGCCCTAAAGAATATTATTAATGTTTCTGGCACATTGTAAGTTAAACTGGCTTCCTTTGGGGGCCAGCCAGAGGACTTCATCACACATATCTTGGTATCTGTTGCAAAATGTAGGCAGATGCCAACTAACCATTGTATAAAAGACTTTTGAATATAACCAGATGGTAGAATGATGGATATCCGTCCTCTTTGCCTGCCCAGCATGCATCTCTCCACCTGGTAACAGTATTCTGATTTTACTTACTTTCCCTTGGAGTCTTAATGGGAGTCTTAATTAGAATGTCCCATTGTTTCCTAGGCAGGGGATGGCACATGATCCCAACTGGGCCAATAGTTGCTCTGGAATCTGAATCTTAAATGAGTAACACACCATCTGAAATAATGACTTGTGATTCATTCATCCCAAGGTCAGGGCTCTGAAGAGACTGTCATCTGGTTCCCAGGTACCTAAATCTCCATAACAGTGTGGGTCTGTCCTTCTTGAGACCTGGTTCTTCAACTTTCCTTCTATTTTGTGAGCTATCCTGTGACTTCCAATTTGTTCCCAGTTCCAAAAAACTTCCTTTTGTTAGCCAGAGTAGATTTATAGTGTTTGTACCCAGAGAACACTGATAGATTTGGTGAATATATATGTCTCATTAAAATTGAAATAACAAATACTCTATTGTTTATTCATTGCCTGTTAAAACTAAGCACAGTAATTGTACTAGCTAATAAATAACATTGACTAAGTCCCTGTCTTTGTTCTAGACTAGCCTATTTAATCCTCACAGTAACCCTATGACATGAAGAAACTGAAGGTCAGAGGGGTAAAGTAACCCAATCTGGTTTACACACTATTAAGTCATGGTGCTGGGATTTGAACCCAGGCAGTTTGGTGCCAAGTTCCTTGTTCTTCATCAAATTTCTCCTTGGGACAATAGACACCCTGCTAATTGATGGAAAAAGCCACCCTGCAGGTGATTTCCTGCTGTTGAGTGAGTGCCTTTTATTCTGAGGATAATTTTTACATTTCACATCTAACACAATCCAACAGATGATTTAAAGTTATATGTTTATTAAAACGTTGGTGTGAAGAAGAACATTCTGTGCTTTCCAGACACTAAGTGGCTTTGCAGTGAATTGAAGGAGGGATTTCAGTCCTCCAAGGTGACTCTCTGGGTTTCTGGAAGCACTTTCCCACAGAAGTCAGTCTGGAGAGATGTATAGGGAGTTGTCTGCCCGCACCTCCACCACAATCCCAAACCTGGACAACGAGGCCTGAAGTTTTTTTTAACAAAGAAAAGTCTTTTATTCCGTAATTAAATTAGATATGACTCTTATCTTCAAAACACACTTCATGAGATTAACAACTTTACTCAAACTGACCCAGTGGTGAAACACTGGCTGAAACCTTCTTCCATGGTCCCTACTTGAGTGTAGCTCTGGAGAGGGCTGAGTGGTGTGCAGGAAACTGGTGCATACCACGCAGCAGCTGGGCAAGGGGGAAGGGCTGCTATTAAGAGGCTGGAAAGTGCAGACCGGAAACACTGGGGAAATAAGCACACAAAATATGCACATTTCAAAATCTTTTCTAGGGCCAGCTCCTGGTTTGATACCTTATTTTATTTCTAAGTGGGCAGCAGCCTCATCTTTCGCACATCAGATTTGTCTGCCTTTTCTGGTAAAAGTTTAAACTATCCTTGAGATTTTGCTTGAGGTGATAAACGTTTATAAGTTTCTCATTTTATTATTGGATCATTTTATTATTGGGGGAGAGGGGAAGGGAAGGTAGAAATCTAATTTCTAATTCAGCCTAGAAGTTGTGAACTTGATATCTGTCAGTTGGTTGATTTAACTGGGTCTTATTCAAATTATAATTATCTGACTCCCCAGTAAAACATAACATTTTTTGTTGAGTTGTTCTTTCAAGGTAGCTCTGATTCCCTGGGAGGAAAAGACTGCATAAAAAAGTTTGCCATCAATGCTACCATTCCCCTTTTAGAAATCATGTATGTTCTGTTTAAGGTCATGGATATTTTGGGATTTGAGATAGCAAACAATCTTGACAGTTTTGGTCAACACTTACAGAACAACAAAGAAGCACATTAGAAAAGAATTGCAGGAAGTGGAGCTGGCTGGTGGAGAGCAGAGAGGAGACCCCGGCCTTGCACGCTTCAGCCTTCTACAGGCTCGGGACTCTCACTATCTAACACCTCCAGTGATGTGTGCCAGATATCAGTCCTAAAGACTGCAGACTCACACTGGTCGAAAACAAACACGCCCCGAACGGAAAACAACTCAGTCACTGACTGGAGTTCAGTATTTAGGGGAAAAAAACGTTTTGTCAGTTTCATCTTTCTTAACTAACTTCATAGCCAATACATGGGTATTGGAAAACAAATTTATTGTTTGGGTCCCTGTTTGTTAAGAAGAAAGAAAGGAAGAAGGGAAGGAAGAAGTGAGGGAAGGAAGGAAGGGAAGAAAGAAACCTGTTAGCTATGCTTTTTTTTTGGTAAATTGCTCTGCCAGTGTTTACAACAAGAAATGAAATGTCATGTAGAACTGATTTAATGTTTATTCTTTTCCCTAGATAGAGGTCAAAGAATCATGTAAAATCCAAACTCTTTTTTTCAGTTTAAATCATTTAGGGAGGTTTCCAGTATTAACGTGGGAATCAATGCAACTTGAAAGCACGATGGCTCTGCAGGCCTGTGTGAACCTTGACACCAGTCCTTTTTTCCCACACACTTGTTTCCAGTTTCCCTGCCGAAGTGGGCACATGAGAACAGCTGGCTCAGCTCTTAATAGTAAGAGAAGAAAAATAGTTTGGATTTCGTTTTCTGCTGACACCATGAATTGAACCCGTATGTTTTGACAGTTTAGATGGAAAAGACGTCCTAAGTCAGAAAGTCAGTCCTTCGGTAATGCAGGGAAAGCAACTGAAAACATACTCTTGGGCGGCGTGAACCACAGTTCCCCTTTTGCCATGAAAACCTCACGTCTCTATAGTTTCATGACTGGCTCTTTCCTTTAGGGAAAATGCAATTTAGACTTTCCCCTACCTCCTTTTTTTTTAAGTTATCAAATGTATTTTTAGCATATGCATTCACTCCTGCAGTTACCTAAGATGCAAGGTGAATCCTTCCTCCTACAGTACTGGTTCCCACTGTCTTCACAAGGCAGCAGTACTAGAAGCAGGTCAGTCTGGAGGACTGGGGAGGGGGCTGCTGAGTCCTTCCACATCACTGTCAGCCACCTCTCCCAACTACAGCAACTAAATATCCAATCTAGAAACAGTGTGCTTGCTGTGTAGTTCCAAGACAGTTTCATAAATTCCCCTATATTGTGCCTCCCAAGGCCACATAGACAGATTCCAGAGGTCCCACTGCCCTGCGGTATTTGGTTGTCTAGGTGAAATGGAGATTTTAGGATTGCACAGTAATAGCTACCTCACATAGCTACTGAGGATTCAATGAGATAAGTAGGTAAAGCATCCAGCCTAGTCCCTGACTGGCCATAAGTTCGCGTTAAAAATGTTAGTTTTGTAGGGTAGTTCACCTAGTTTCTCTGTAATTCAAATATCCACTAATAGATCAGGTCCACTGGAATTAGTTATGTTATCTAAAAGGGGAGCAAATGAAATCCCAAGTGGAAAAGGGTCCGGGGTTCCCAACTAGAAATAATTCTCCCTTTGTTATGTCTAGTGGGATTTAACATCTAGGTAGCATAGATCTTTTTAAAAAATTATATCTAGAAGAGAGATTCAAGAAGATGATAAAGTCTGAATTCCTAAGAAGGAGGCATTGATCTGGTGCTTCTTTTACACAATGTGTTTTCCATCTATACTTGTAGATCTTTTGCTTTTAGCTGTGATATCTGTCTCTAGCAGTGCAAAGAGGGCTCATATTGGAGCCCTGGAAGACGGTCAAATCACATCATTGTTGAGGTGGTTGGCGCAGTTTCTGGGATAAAGGAAGTTCCTGCTTGAAGGGTCGTATTTGTTCTTAGACTTAGCTTGCATCATGTGTGTTGAACCCTGGAATTTGTATATGTTATTGCTCTTGAAGGGGAGAATATATAGAGAGCCAGTTGTAACTGGTTTGTTCAGATTGAGCCCAGAACAAGGCAGATCTGTGAAGGGAGGGGCGGAAAGGCCAGATCAGCTTGGTAACAAGAGTCTCAGCCTGTTCAAAGCTGTTGAACAAGCTCACGGGAGCAGGATACACCCTGGGGGAAACGAGGTCCAAAAGTAATGGCCTTATACAGCATGAGGGTGACTTTGATCTTCTGAGGCTGACTCATTTTGACAAAGCTTTGCAAAGTTGCAAGTATACATTGTAGAAATGTGTATGCAAATTAGAAATCAGGAATATGGATTTTTATGTCTAGTGGCCAACTGTAAGCTTAAAAATTAGTTCTAATGATCGAACATTCTACTTATTATGATATAGAGCACTGTCCAATCCTTTTGTTGATACCTGAAATGAGAGTATGGTAGAAGAGTAATGTTTCTCAAGAATCTGTGGATACCTAGGGGTCTGAAGACATTATTTTCAGGTCCTTGTATTTTGAAGCGTGTGTTTTCAGTTCAATGGTGATATTTTAAATTATTGTTTACCCCTACATGAGTAAAAGGTTTTTTCTTTTTTGTTACAATTTATAACCAAAAGATCCTTTAAAAACATATCTTGGATCAATATGTTTTAAACCAGGGACTTGGCATATTCTTGATGATTCTTATAAAAGGGGTCTATTCTTTACTCAGGCATGAGAAACACAGTAATCTCGGGTAGGTGAGTTAACCATGAACCCTAATTTCTTGGTCTATAAAATAGGATTTATAAGGACTCCTTCAGAAGGTTGCTATGGATTAAATGAGGACAGTGTTTGTAAAGTACTTGGGACTTAGGTGCTCAGTAAATGTTACTGAGTAACATTTACTGACAGTAAATGTTAGTTCTCATCTCTCTCTGAGCTCCTTTCCCTCATTCCCTGAGGTTACACAGAGGTACAAAAGATGTAAGGACTCCAATTACAAATAGTTATCTTCTCTTCCTCAAGTAAAGAAAGTAGACCGGTTTTATCAAGTTGTTGCCACTTGTCAGGCTTTTAGAAAGTTATACTTAGTCATGATGTAACTCCGGAGTCATTGAGAAGGAATCTAGTTGTGAGTAGCATGTTCTAGATAATCCAAGGGTAACTGGAGTGCCTTATATTTTCTGGCCTTCTGCGATTGTCCTTTCTATTAATATCCAAATAAAAATTATGTGAACGCCCATTTGCTTGCTCACGTGAAACTCATTTCCCTTATGGGTATTTTTGAGAGTTCCCTGGAGTCTTGCCTGTTGTGTTGTCATTTGTCACTTTTTTTTTTTTTTTTTTTTTTTTTTTTTAGCGGTACGCGGGCCTCTCACTGTTGTGGCCTCTCCCATTGCGGAGCACAGGCTCCAGACGCGCCGGCTCAGCGGCCATGGCTCACGGGCCCAGCCGCTCCACGGCATGTGGGATCTTCCCGGACCGGGGCACGAACCCGTGTCCCCTGCATCAGCAGGCGGACTCTCAACCACTGCGCCACCAGGGAAGCCCCATTTGTCACTTTTTATTTAACTACTTTCTCAGTTCTTGATTGTCACTGGTCATCTGGTCACCATACTCCATGTCGAGCCTTCTCCCTCTTCTTCATAGGAGAGTACCACTCCCTTCATGTTCTAAGCAACTGTTAGGCAGATACTACATAAAAAAAGAATGAAAATTTTCCATTTGCAACAACATGGATGGACTTGGAGGGTATTATGCTGAGTGAAATAAGTCAGAGAAAGACAAATACAGTATGTTATCACTTATATGTGGAATCTACAAAATTTTTAAAAACCTAGTGAATTTAACAAAACAGAAACACACTCACAGATATAGAGAACAAACTGGTGGTTACCAGTGGTGTGAGGAAAGGGGGAGGGGCAAGATAGAGTAAGGGATTAAGAGGTAAAACTACTGTATATAAAATAAATAAGCTACAAAGATATACTATAGAGCACAGAGAATATAAATAAGCTACAAAGATATACTATAGAGCACAGAGAATATAGCCAATATTTTATAACTATAAATGGAGTACAGTCTATAAAAATTTTGAATCCCTATGTTGTACACCTGAAACTAATATAATATTGTAAATCAACTATACTTCAGTTAAAAAAAGGGCAGATGTTAGATTACAGTTGTTAATAAGAAGAGTTAAAGGACTTGAAAGCTGTCTGTCAAAAATCCCTGCCCCTAGGTTCCCTGCCCATGTTCCATCAGGAGGTCTTCCAGTTGGCTCTCTCTCCTTGGGTCCTAGCTGCTGGGCTCAGCTTCCCTTCAGATACATTTTCCCCTGCTTTCTTTCCCCCAAGTCCCTGGGCCTCAATCCCCCACTACTTTACCCAAAAATCTCAAACAAAATAGTTAGATCTCTATAAAGACTGTTGTAATAAAGCAAAACAAAAAATAAATAACCCCCCCAAAGAATGTTATAGTGTTCTTCTCACACCTTTAAAGCTGAAACATCCCCAAACTAAATATCAGTGACACAAATCTGGGTCCCAATTCTGTTAATGCCAATTAGTTGACAAATTTTAGTCACTGCTTATTTCTGTACTGTAATTTCATTGAATTGGGGCTTGATTGGCAGGAATAGAGGTGAGGGTTGTAGAGATGCAGGTATGTGTGGGGGAATATAAAATGATCTCCACTTATATAAGGAATCTAAAATAGTCAAAATCCTAGAAGCAGAGGGTAGAATGGTAGATGCCAGGGGCTGGGGGGAGGGGAAAACAGGGAGGTATTAGTCAAAAGGTACAAAGTTTCAGTTATAAAAGATCCATCTAGAGATGCCTGTAGTTAACAATACCGTACTGAATACTTAAATTTTTGCTGAAAGGGTAGAGTTGAGAGCCAGGAGGCAGTTAAGTGTTTTTTTTATCATAATAAAGAAATAAATAGGGCAGTAGGAAACTTTTGGTAGTGCTGGATATGTTTATGGCATAGGTTATAATGATGGTTTCTTGGGTATACACTTAACTCCCAACTCATTGAATTGTATACATTAAATAGGTACAACTTTTTGCATGCTGACCATACCTCAATAAAGTGGTTTTAAAAAATATACAAAATGATCTCCATGACTCCTGCAAATTCAGATTCTATTTTATTCTAAAAGCACCTTTTTGGTATTAAAAATCACATACATTACAATGAAATTATCTTCATGTACTTTTATGTAAGCTTAATAATGAAATTACTAAAAATTACAAAAATTTAAGTATAGCTACTGTAATTTCATCTCTAATTTTACATGGAAAGTTTGGCACATACCAATAAAATTAATTGTACTGTTTTCCCAGTGTAGGAGATATTTTACTTCTGAAAAAAATTATTTTGGAAGGGGCAAGGAAGGGAGGTATATATGTTACTATAGTAAGTATATAAATTTCAGTAGCATATTTGATGTAAAAATAACTGATTTGATTTCTAATACATTTGTAATGAGTTGATTTTAAATTAGATTTCCATGATATCCCCCCATCAAAAAAAAAAAAAAGAAAAAAGAAAAAGATCAGGTTGTCTTTGTTTGGGCATGTGGATAATCATACTTTACCCAGAATTGATATTATGTAAGGTTTGAAGTTATAAGAAAGAATTTGAATAAAATACCTGGATCATAACCCAAGTCACCCTGTTGACACACCTGATGGGCCTTTTCACGTTTAAGTTATGAAGGAGAATTTAGTGGAGCACCAGGTCTCACCTCACACTCCAGGTGGGTCAGGGAGGTGCCTCAAACACAGATATTTCCCTCTAGCTCCAAGCTGTGTAGCTTTTCCGAGCCAACAGGCACACTCTCTGGGTTTGGGGTGGTGGGGTACATCCCACCCCAGTACTGTGTAGAGTGCATAAAGTATTGGGGAGAACTGTGGGGCAGAGGAAAGGCTGCATTGCCCCAAATATAGTAATGAGTGATTTTACTCTGATTCATTTATAAGTTTGATTATTGATTATGCAGATTGTGTTTATATGAGCAATTTTATTTGAAAAACCTCAGTTATTACTGGTCATAGGTAATGACTAAAATATCAGTATTTTATATATGTGTTTATACACACACACACACACACACACACACAAACACATTTTAAACATAACAGGCTTTAAAAACAAAGACACATCAAATCATCTCTTTAAATCCTGCATATTGTCCCCTCATCTTCCTCCAAGTATTGGTGATTCTCATCTCTTTTAAACCCCATCATTTAGAAAGAATTGTAAAGTTAATATTAATGTGTCCTATATATTTCTTGCTTACAGTGGTGGGGACAGCAATCATGTCAGCCACGGAGGAGGAACAAATACATATATTCAAGACAAACCCTATAGTAACATCACTCTCACCCTCTCGCAAGCCTTTCTGTGTCCTTGAGTGGGAGGAGGGGTGGAGATGCTGCCTACCACTCTGGGCATGTTCAGGGGACTGTGAGGTGCATGGCAATGCCATCTTTCTTGTGCTTTAAGGTGAAAAAGTGCTTAAGAACCACTGCTTTAAAGAAGAGGATTTTGAACTTTTAAAGCAACAGAATCTTTTTTTCAAAAGAAATTTTACAGGGCCCTGAAATAGGTAAAGCACAGGTGCTCTGGGCGAAAGGGTGAGGGGTGGGAATGGGAAAGTTACAGAACCCCAATGACTGGGTTTCCTTACCCTGGAGAGCCCTGCAGCAGCAGGAAGAACATAGTCTGTATTGCTCTGTAGTTGTCTCTGTTGCAACATTATAATTGCATCACCAAAGAGGGTGCAAGTGCACATCAAATATTAGAGATTTCCTGGAGGAATAGCTGAGAGGTCACAATTATCCTCAAACTCTGTGATGGCAGAAGGACGAGGGGATCGGTGGAAGAGGTTCTGCTCCCTTTCACCCCAACATCCCTACACATATGCAGGTACTCCTGTATCAGTTTACCCGGCTGGATTTCACACATAAGATTTTTTTTTTTTGAAGAAAAGATTCAATTTCTGAAAAATAAAAAAGTTTTGTTTAATTTTCTTATTTTTTTTAAATTTTTTATTGTTTTTTATTTTTTTGCAGTACACGGGCCTCTCACTGTTGTGGCCTCTCCCGTTGTGGAGTACAGGCTCCGGACGCGCAGGCTCAGCGGCTATGGCTCACGGGCCCAGCCACTCCGCGGCATGTGGGATCTTCCCAGACCGGGGCACGAACCCGTGTCCCCTGCTTCGGCAGGCGGACTCTCAACCACTGCGCCACCAGGGAAGCCCTAATTTTCTTATTTTATAGGTGAGGAATCTGAGTACTGGAGAAGTTGTGATTCTTGTCTAGGTTGATTCAATTAGTAAATAGTAGAGTCAAGACCACAGCCAGGATCGACTGAGCAACTCACCCCACATTGGATGTGTGCTCTGTGGCCAGCACTGTCTCAGCCAGGAGTGACCTCATAAGTCCAGTCTTTCTTTAATACCAATGTTCTCCCTTTCCTATTTTGGCTCTACTTAGGTGACTACTAAGTTTCTTCCAGAATGACAATGGCAGGGAGATGATTCTCCCACTCAGTATAAACACAGTGAGGAATTTCCACTAGGAGCCCTTGATCCACATCCTTTTTTTTTTTTTTTGGCTGTGTTGGGTCTTTGTTGCCGCATGCAGGCTTTTTCTAGTTGTGTTGAGTGGGGGCTACTGTTCATTGTGATGCGCGGGCTTCTCATTGCGGTGGCTTCTCTTGTTGCGGAGCACAGAGTGTAGGCACGTGGGCTTAGTAGTTGTGGCTCACAGGCTCTAGAGCACAGGCTCAGTATTTGTGGCACACGGGCTTAGTTGCTCTGCGGCATGTGGGATCTTCCCGGACCAGGGCTCAAACCCGAGTCCCCTGCATTGGCAGGCGGATTCTTAACCACTACACCACAAGGGAAGTCCCCACATCCATTTATGACCAACACTTTGGAGAATTAGACCAGTTCGGTGCCGGATAATACATGGTGTGGTTTTCTATATATTATGACATAGGGGAAATACATATGGTTGTAGTTTAATAGAATTTAGATATCTGGGTGTTTTTGAGAAGAGGTGGGCAGGGTAGTGTAGTGAGGAGAGAGACTGGAAGCCAGCATTTCTAACTGAATGTATGACAGGAGATCATGGGGGTGGAGCAGGGCCAGGGCAGACCCTGTGTCACATCAGCCTTGCTCAACCCTACTGTTATAGGTAGGATCAGGACACCACCTTTCCACAGAGCACTCAGAGGAATGGCAGTGGACAAGAGGAAGGTAGTCTGTTTTTGCCTCGCTATGTATGTGAGCCTGAGCCACCATCTTGTCTCCCACTAGCTGCCTCCTCGGGGCCATGTCAAAGGCTGGAAACACAGGCATGCCCCAGTGGGAGGCCCAGGAAGGCCTTGTGATCTGGGGTGACCTGCGGCTGCTCCTGCTGCACAGTTCCGTCAGTCACGTACTATTTGTGGATGTAGGAACTAAAGTGTTAAGTGTCAACAACTAAAATAGGGGGTGGATTTATGTGTGTCATATGGAGTTGTTTTATTTACTTGGGTACTTTCTGTACTATTTCTCTAATAACATTCCCCTGCATATTCAGGGATTCTTGTTGTTCTCTAGACACATCAGGGGAATATTTGCTTGTTCATGCAGTCATTCTTTCTTCTTCTGTCCCTCCATTCCTCTTTCTTTTTTTTTTTTTTTTTTTTTTTGCTGTACGCGGGCCTCTCACTGTTGTGGCCTCTTCCGTTGCGGAGCACAGGCTCCGTCCTGATGCACAGGCTCAGCGGCCATGGCTCACGGGCCCAGCCGCTCCGTGGCATGTGGGATCCTCCCGTACCGGGGCGCGAACCCGTGTCCCCTGCATTGGCAGGCGGACTCTCAACCACTGTGCCACCAGGAAGCCCCATCCCTCTCTTTTCTTTCTCTTTTTCTTTCTCTCTCCCTCCCTCCCTTTCTTCCTTCTCTCCTGGGGAGTAAATATATAAATTTGTACACTATTACTTATTTCTTGATCTCTTATGACCAGATACTTAATGATTTTTATATCTGTGTAATTTAATTTCTTATAGAAGTATCTTATATAAATTTTATATAAATATATAATAAACACAGTAATATATAAATATAACAAATTTATATGATACAAATATAAAACTATATTTGTATAAATTATACATGAATTTAATCCTCAAACCCAACTTTTACCCATATTTGTAAATAAACTAAGCCACAGAGACCTCTGCCCTCAAGGAGCTTATATAGATGTTGGAGTGTATGTCCCTGGTCTCTGTAGCCTATGACTAAAATAAGGTCACAATTCCCCCTTTATATCCAAATTATTATGACACAAACTTCCAGCCTATGTGACTGCCCCAAGTCCAACCTTCACCTGGTTTCTTTCTGCAAATACCACTGGGAGAGTCTCAAAGCCCCACATCAAATATGCCTGAGAGCAAGAACTCAGGTTCTCCCACGTCAGCCTTTTGGTCTCACAGTCTGTTGCTGCCTTGCCACCAGTGGCCTTTGTGAAGGTCACTGCTCCAGCAGCCTCAGGTGTCCTTTGGAATCACTGCTCACACCATTGCTGTGGCCTTGGAAAGGAACACTACTGTCCCTTCCCTCAGCTCTTCTCTCAGAAGCACAGTCAAGCTGTCAGGTCACTGGTGTAGGCATGAACCCAAAGTTGATTAAATGACTGGATCTCAGGTATGCTTCACAGAGCAGAGGCCTGTTCACCCTTGCCCCTTGGCATCTCCATGCCTTGGAATCCAGGCCCCAGAGAAAGATGAAGGAAATTTCTTCAGCTGTGTGAGTAAAAGACTCTTGGGAGTGGTTCTTTTTGGCCAAAAACAATTGTAGGACTTCAATCTAGAAGGCAGAAGTTGAGAGTTTTACAATAGCACGTTCTAGAGCTTTCAAAATAATCTTAACATCCAGACACTTTGGGGCACATGATCACAGTGAATTCCTACAGCCTTAAATTAACCACATCATCACAGTGGGGTTCCCCCACCTCCAGCATTAGCACTGTTGCCATAGCAACAGTGCTTGATGCCTTTATGAGAGAGCTGAGGCATTTTAATTTGATGAACACCTTTTAGAGTGTTCTAGAATCATTCCATGTGATGAATAAGCTGTGATTTGAAAATGATCCTCTGGAAGAGAACATCTGTCTTGCACTCTCAGTTACCAATCTGTGAACACGCAGGTAAAATGAACAAGAAGATGGAGGCTGTTATCTACTCACCTGATAGTGATTAAAGCACACACACACTTCACATCACTTCTCACTGCCAACACAGGCCTTTCTGACCTGGTCAGTTCACATTTATGCCTTCTCGCCACATCAGTCCCCTTCTCTTTCTTTCTCTGTTGTCTGAATTACATGGGAAAGTGTTATATTTGTAACTTTTCTTGCATTTTTCTCTCAGGCCTCATATACTTCGTTTTAGTTATTCATTAGCATGTGGATGGCAGACTGAAGCGGCCTGCAGGGAAGTGTGGTCTTCCCAACTTCAACATCAACTCTGCCTGGGTGGTCTGTACACATTTTGAAGCCTTTCAAAATGAGGGCAAAGGCAGAGGGAGACGGTCATTGGAATGAATCAGAAACTCCAATGGCGCAGTCATGAAATATTTGAAGATTGTGAAATAAAATATTTGCCTTTTTGTTTCTTATTTCAGAATTGATTTCAAGGGCTTTTTAAAAAGCAAGTTTATTTTTCCAAGAAGCATTATTTTTGCATTGTCTGCCAGATTTTGTAAGTCTTTTTGTGTCAGTTGCTCCTGTGTGTTTTTCTCAGGTCCATTATTTATGTCAAACCACAGTGCTATCTAAAGTAGAAGGCCAAATTTGATAGTTTTATCTTTGAGGAACCTACCCTAGGCTGTCTTTATAACTGGTCTAACCTCAAGCAAATTAAGCATAATCAAATTGAAGGTTAATTTCTTTAGGAGAGCATTTGTTTAATTCACATGGATACTAGGCAACCCATAAAAACTAAAACACGGGGCTTCCCTGGTAGCACAGTGGTTAACAATCTGCCTGCCAATGCAAGGGACATGGCTCCGAGCCCTGGCCCGGGAAGATCCCACATGCCGTGGAGCAACTAAGCGCATGCACCACAACTACTGAGCCTGAGCTCTAGAGCCCACAAGCCACAACTACTGAAGCCTGCGCACCTAGAGCCCATGCTCCGCAACGAAGAGTAGCCCCAGCTCACCACAACTAGAGAAAGCCCGTGCACAGCAACAAAAACCCAAAACAGCCAAAAAAAAAAAAAAAAAAAGAGATGAATTTCCTCTTAAGTAACTTTAACCTTTTACTATTGCTTTAATTAGAGTATCATGCAATGTGTTAGTATGGACTGCATATGAGCTTAAATAGTGCAATTTTATGAAAGGAAAGACAGAAATGACATGGCATGTGGAATCACTTTGAAGTGTTATGTATATAGGCCACATATCATTACTAGAAAATTAAGATTCCCAAAGCTTTCTAGAAAGCCATGTCTACGTCATCCAACTAGTTTGTTGGCCCTCAAACTGGTAAATCTGTTTTCTGTCTTAATACATTATTTCTGTGGACTAGATAAAAGAAGGTTTTCCTCTGTGCTGCCAGAATTCCAAACTGGGTAGCTGGAGTATAAGGAGCTTTTAGAATATGATATGGATAACTGAAGCAACTACTAGTCCTTTGGCTTAGGTGTTTATTGTTGAGATGGTAACATATGACTAGGCTGAAAGACAAGTGTCAGCACCTATAACAGGACTGTTAATGGAAAGGCAGTGTGACTAATTTCTGAGGAACAGGATGAACCATCTTTGCTGTTGCTGTTACTGTTGTCATTGTTGGTCATTTTTCTTCCTTTCTACAGGTGCTGTAATTAGTTGGTCAGACTTTTGCTCAGTAACTCAACTCAGCAGCTGCCCTTTTATAGAATCTTATAGATTGGTGGAACTCATAGATTTCAAAAAATATTTTAATATTCGAGAGGATCTTAGAAGTCATCTAGCTGAACTCTGTCTTTTTATAGATGAGGAAAATGAGGCTCAGGGCAAATACGTGACATGCTAAATTGCTTTTTGTTGCTACAGAATCAGGTCTAGAATTCAGGTCTCCTGGCTCCTGGACCAGTGTTCTTTTCACCATATCATCCTACCTCCTTTGCATATCAGTTGCTCACTAAAGATAGAAATGACTGATTTTAGGAGTTTCTCCTAAATGAGGAAGAGGTGTCTCTTCCTAATGCCTGGGTCATTGCCTCCTGTACGTCTTTTTTTTTTTTTTACCACCAAAATGGTTTTATTTTTGACACTGCCAACATGCACAACAATGCATTTCTTTGGTTTCCTTAAACATTACTTAAGTACGCATTAGAAATATATGTTTACATTTAAGAAATGTAACACATTAAAAAAGTCCTCTACAAACATAACTCCTTTTCAGTATATTTTCCTGCTTTGTTTCACACATAAATAACATAATCCACAAAGTCATAAATGAAACTATTAACTCTTATGACCTAAAAGTATATACAAATTTTGGAACTTGACAAGAATGTCCTTTTTCTGATTTTATATAAATAACAACATGCAGTATTTGCAATGTTTTTTAAATTAAACGAATGACTTACAATCAAAACTTTTATTGTCTCCCAACCAGTTCTCCCTATAATAGACCTTCAGTGCATTTGGTAAAGATGTCATGTATTTAAAAAGTCAAAGTGGTCAAAAGACTAGATATTTTAAATAGAACAGAAGGTTGCCATTAAATATTACTAAGCCTTATTAAAATCACTTTGGTTTGTCTGAAGAACAAAAAATGCTACCAAAGAGTATATGCTTGTGCTATCATTTTTTTCTTTTTTAATTTTTGGCTGCACCCCACGGCACGTGGGATCTTAGTTCCCTGACCAGGGATCAAACCCGCACCCCCTACATTGGAAGGTGGAGTCTTAAACACTGGACTGGATTTCCGGGGAAGTCCCTATACTATCATTTAAATGGAAGCTAACAAAGTCTTAAAAAATCAGATTAAATTTGTATTAGTCTTGGGAAAAATATTCCACTGAGATTCTGTTATAGGAACAGAATCCATGCTAAGTTTTCTAAAATTTATTTTGAACCATCACTTCGATTTGTTAAAACTTTAAGGGTAAAAATAATGACACATAAAAATGATCTTAGAAAGGCACATTTAGAATTCCTGATACAGAACACTTGATTATTTAGTTTTTGTTTAATTACTGGAAATCTTTATTCCTTCAGAAAATAATAACATTCTTCGTTGAGTGACACCATCTATTTAGTGATTTACTAGATAACCACTCAAGGTATATTAAGTTAGCACTCAAATTATTTTTATGTAACGAAAGTAAAAAAGACTTTTCATGTTGGAATTGTTTCATTATGCATTATTATTTTTAAGGCCGTTATTTACAGAGTATAAAAATTAGAAAGAAAAACATTCTCGATATTCTCACTAAATTTAAATGATTCAAATGATAATGGTAAGCTAAGCACTGTTATTACTTTTAAAATCTAAGTTTCTAAGTTTCATTTTCCAATTAATACAAATATGATCTGCTTCACACTATTAACTGCCAGTCAAACTTTATGTTTAAAAAAACTAAATATTCTTTGTTAAAGTGCAGTTTACAAATGTTTTTCCATACTCTTATAAAAAACAAGATTCTGATATGCATACTGAATCTAAGTCAAAATCCACAACGGTAGCTGAAATTGTCAACTTTCAGCCTAATACAACATAAATCCAGTTATTTTGCATAAACAATTCAAAATTAAAGTTTATAATGGAAATGTCAACAAGTCATAACTACAACATTACTATGGGTGGGTTTCACTATACTTCAACCAGGCACAGCTGATGTGCACATCTGATAGACAGACTGCTTAGAAAATTAAAGCTATCAGAGCTATAAATAAGGAACACATGAATATGAACACAGCAGGGCCAAAGCATTAGAACTGTTAAAAGAAAATAAGATGTGGTGTAAACACAACTGATAGTTTTCTCCGTAAGCCACTTTCCACTGATTTATAAAGCTATGGTTTTATCATTCTTTTAAAAAGGACAATGTTTCCACATTGCTACATGCAGTGATTTCATTGTACATTCTTAACTACAATGCAATCTTCAGTCCTCCTGCAGAGCTTGACATATCTCATCAGGATTTCTTCAGAAAGTCAGCTCGTCGTATTTTCAGCAGCCTTTAATGCTGCAGCGGCCTTGAGAAATTCCTTAATGACTGATGATAAAGCTTCTGGGTTAATTCCTTGTTCACAGAGCCGTACACATATAGACAGAGTGCCCATATCTAATCCAGTATTCAAAATTCTTGAAATCTCAAGCAGAGATTTCTCCATGGTCTCCCTCACCGCATTCAGATTCGCCGCCGCCGCCACGGCGCCGCTGCTACTCGCCCTGCCGGAGGCCAGAGGGCGAGGGAGGAGGGCGAAGGGCCTGACCCGGAACTGGAGCGCCTTCCTTTCTCCTGGGCACTCACACCGCGCATTCTCCGCGCTCGCCGGGCAGGCTCCTCCCCTCGCGCTCGCCTCCTGTGCGTCTTGATCGAAAGCTTGTGAGTCCGTCACTCAAGATATCTATTTCCCAAGCACTCACCAGCTATTGAGACTCAGTACAGGGGCTTCCTCATGGAAACGATTGCTATGGAGTTGATAAAATAAGGTAATGGTCTTCAAAAAGCTGGGCAGAAATAGGTGGTAGTTACTGATAAACCTGTCATTGGTCCATGGCAAACTGAAAAAATTAAGGACAATATAGTAAACTTCCAGACAACCAATATTATTCAATTAATTTTAAAAATTTGAGTTTGGTTTTTCTATGTTTTCTTCATTCAGTATTTGTGATACTGGGCACTGTTGGAGATACAGTGACTTGTCCTCATGGACATTACATTCTAAGTGGAGGACACAAATTTTGAACAATAAAACACATATTTCACATACCAGTAAGTTCTATGCAGAAAATAAATCAGAGTATCAGGACAGAGAATGCCTGGAATAGGGCAAAGGTTGGTTAACTCATGTAGAGTGGTTAGGAAGGTCTGTGAGGAAGCGGCATTTGAGTGAGGAATGGATGAAGAGAAGGAACCACCAAGTAAAGATCTAAAGGAAGAATATTTCTGTCAGGAGAAAGCATGTGCAAAGGTCCTGAGGTGGGAATGGGCTTGGTGGTAGCAGACGTGGAGTGAGAAAAGGTGGAGAACAGAAGCAGATGAGATCACAGAAGTGGTCAGGGGCCAGGTCATGCAAGTAAGGCATTTGGATTTTATTCCACATATAACAGGAAGTCCACTGGAAGGTTTTAAGCTAATAGGGCAAGAGAGAGGGAAACAATTTAAGAGATTTTAGCAGTAATGTTAATGACAGAAAATGATGACGTAGACTAGGGAGGCTGGGTTGGAAATGGAGGCGATGAAAAGTGGCACATTTGGAGTATGTCTTGAATGTTGAACTGACAGGATCTGCTGAAGGACAGAGTGTGGGAAAAATACAGAAGTGTGGCTGACAGACTTTAAGGTGGTCCCCCTGACCACTGCGTTCTGGTGTTCATGTGCTTGCTTAATCCCCTCCCTTTGAGTGTGGCTGGGACCTGTGACTTTTAACCAACAGAACATGGCAAAGGTGATGGGATGTTACTTCTGTGATTACATCATATAAGACTCCATCTGGCTAGTAGGCTCTCTCTCTTTCTCCCTTGCTAGCTTTGAAAAAGCAAGCTGCCATGCTATCAGAGGGCCTCTGGAGAAAGCCCTTTGGCAAAGAACTGTAGCTGGGTTCTAGATACTGACAGTGGCCTCCAGCTGACATCCAGCTAGAAGTCAGGACCCTCAGTCCTACAACCACAGGAACTGAATGTTGCCAACAACCTCATGAGCTTGGAAGCAGATCACCAGCTGAGCTTCCATATGAGAACTAAGCTTCTAGATGAGAATTGAGCCCCAGTCCATACCTAAACTGCAGCCCTGTAGAGCCTTGCTGAGTCCTGACTCCTGACCCGTGGAAACTATGAGATATTAAATGTATGTTGTGTTAAGCTGCTAAATTTGTGGTAATTTGTTACACAGCAATAGAAATGTAATACACATAGGATGTTTAAATCAACTTTCCTAGTCTTAGTATCATGAAGTGTTTAAACAATAAAAAGGCCATGATCCCTGAACACAGCTCACTTGATTTGCAGTTGGTGAAACAGGGCCACAGAGTAAGCAACACATCTGAGGCTATACAGCTCACTAGCAATTAGAATCCCACCTCCTGTTTCCGCAGCAACTGCTTTTCCTGCTGCACTACGCTGCTTTCTATTAAACGTTGTTTTCGTTTGTTTCTGTTAGTCTGTGTGAAGGACATCCTACAACTTTATTCTGGTTTATTGAGGCTTGTCAGAAAAAAAGATGTCTTTCTTTACCTCATCCAGGAGGTCTGCCCATGTGTGGTTCATCTGAATTCTTAACCTGCAACCTGTGGTAGCCTCCATCATGGAAATGAAGTGGCATTGGGTTAGAGAGAACCCTTTAGACTCTCTCAGACGCAGCTTATTTTAAAACTTCCTACCCATTTAAGGCAATGCTCCTCTTTTCCCATAAATTCTTGGGAGCTCTTGCCCTGTTTATGTGGCCTTTCCTGGAAAACAGAACCACAGTAGGGGTCACTGAACGGCCACTGGGTTGAAGTGATAGAAAACAAGAAAATAGAAAATATTTTTAAAATAGAAGGAAAGAAGGAAGGAAGGGAAGGGAGGGAGGGAGGAAGGGAGTGAGGGAGGAAGGGAGTGAGGGAGGAAGGAAACTACATGGGAGGAATGCAGCCTAAAATGCCAGTGGCCCTTGGTGCTCACAATTGAACATATATGATTAAACATAGTGAACATCTCTCATTAGCTGTACAGCTGCTGTCAAACCTGGTGGATGCATCTTACACTGTTTTCTGGGTCCATTGCCAGAGACAAGAGACAGGAACTGGAATTTTGGCTAATGCTGCTCTGGAAGTTGCTCTTTCTTTATATAGTTCATGAAGCATTGGAAGGATTTAGCAAACAGCCTCATCATATCAGGAGACTTCAGTACTTTCTTGGCAATTCTCTTAATTCTCACATATTTTCCGGCCCTTTGTCTCTCGACCTGTTCCTTGCTTGGCCTAGTACAAAGTTACTATTTTCGTTCTTTTAATGCTAGGATGAGAAAATGGAATTCTTTTCTTTCGTGTATGAGCCAAGGCATCGGGTTGACAGGGTAAAATAGGCAACAGGGATAGAGTGAAAGATGACAGATGAACATCGACGTGCAGTGGACAACCAAATATTTATCTCTAGATTACCGTAATTTGGGGGGTGGTGTGACTCAGGATAAAATGAGGCTTGTAAATAATTATGGTTTAAGTTATGAAGCTGTAGGTCAGACTCTTGTTCAGCTATTTGATATAAGCAAATACCAGCAGTCACATTTTATGGGGAAATGTTTCACCTGACCTAAGTACATAGGAATATTTACTGCAATTCTGAAAATAATTTGAGATTACTAAGCTTTCCCTATCCTTTTCGCTGAGAAGACACCCACCCCTTGCCCACCCTGTTCCCACACCATCCTGCAAAAATCCTTTTTTCACTTGCCAGGACCCTGAAATTTAAGAATTAAATATGCTTATTTGCTTATCTTTGCAAATATGCTCTTTGCTTATTTGTTGTTTACCTAAAATTTATATAACTCAGGAATGATAACAAGTGAAGCTTTGTCAGCTATTTATACATGAAAGTGAGTCTATGCCATCATTTCCTGGAGCAGGTTTAGGTGAGGGGTGGGAGGCTGCTTTGATAGTGAGAGAAGTTGTATGGTGGGAGGCACTAGGGAGGCACATATGGGGAATACACCTAGGGAAGGTCAGGCAAAGGGAAGGGGGCTCTGAAAACCAACACAAAGTACTTGACCATCTGCCGGGACAAGCATCAGCCTAACATGATCTCCGTCTGGCCTCTTTCCTGATCCTTGTAAGAAATGGTAGATGTCTGAACAAGCTAAAAACCTAAATAACAATTGATGTGGCACTCAAGAGCCACGCATCGTTACACACTGTTTAGTAACATAAATATTATTCTGTATAGTTCCATGTATTCAAAGCTTTTAAAAGGGCACTGTATTGTCAGGTTACTTAAATGGCCCGCATGGTATTACCTTCTTGTCTGATGAGGGTATATTAATGATATGCAAATTTTGCTGTATACAGGTAATGCATATAATTACATTTTCTAAATTTCCATATTTCGAGCAAGTTTAATTTTCAGTCAGTGCACTTTATACTGTATTTAATAACACTGTCATGATTAAAATTGGTCAATTAGTTCAACCAAACAAATGATTAATTTAGTAGAATATTATTTCAATTCGGCTATTTTATTCTGTTGCTTAAAAAAGTGTAAACAAAATAAGCCAAAACAAAACCAAAATCCCAAACAAATACTAAGCCTTCCAGTTAACTCTGTCAAAAAATTTTGAGGCATTAGAAAACAGATTATTGGGGCGGCAGCGGCCAAGCCCCCCAGCTTCGCGAAGGCTCTCGGCGCGCCGCGGCCCCCAGGCACCGGGCACGCGCCCGCCCCGCCGCCACGATGCCCAAGAGGAAGGTCAGCTGCGCCGAGGGGACGGCGAAGGAGGAGCCCAAGAGGAGGTCGGCGAGGTTGTCAGCTACACCGGCTCCTGCAAAAGTGGAAACTAAGCCAAAAAAGGCGGCAGGAAAGGATAAATCTTCCGACAAAAAAGTGCAAATAAAAGGGAAAAGGGGAGCAAAGGGAAAACAGGCTGAAGTGGCTAACCAAGAGACTAAAGAAGACTTACCTGCAGAAAATGGAGAGACTAAAAATGAGGAGAGCCCAGCTTCTGACGAAGCAGGAGAGAAAGAAGCCAAGTCTGATTAATATCACACACCTGGTCCTATCAGGGGCCCCTGTCTCCCTTCTTGTACAATCCAGAGGAATATTTTTATCAACTCTTTTGTAAATGCAGGTTTTTTAGTAGCTCTAGAAACATTTTTTAAAAGGAGGGAATCCCACCTCATTCCATTTTTTTAAGTGTAAATGCTTTTTTTTAAGAGGTGAAATCATTTGCTGGTTGTTTATTTTTTGGTACAACCAGAAAATAGTGCGATATTGAATATGGGAGGCTTTGATTGTCTTGGGTGTCAGCTTAACATTCCACAGATGGAGGGTAGCTTTTATATCCTATAATACAAAGCATACTAAATGGCAGTTTGGAGTCAGTTGAGCATTTAATGTCTTAAACACTTTAAATTACTTCTCTTCCGATGTGGTTTTTGGTAGAATTGTTTCCTAAAGCAAACCACTCACCCCTTGATCTTGGCTCTCCTGGGCAGAATTTTGTGCACTCTGTAACATCTTTGGTCGTGGTAGTCCAGTTCTTCTAGTAACTGTTAATGTGCTGTGAACGATTGACAATTTGAGTATGTAGTGTATATGATATTAAATTGTGAATTAGTGGAACTTACGATGTAACAGCATATCAATATTTGAAGATATTGGTACTTGATATCCTGTGAAGGAAAATTTGCCCCTAAATTTTAAGCTGGAAAGTCACTGGAATAACTGTTCAGAAAAGAATCACAACTGCATGATTTTTTAGATTTTTGGTACGTATGTTGAGAATTGTGTACAAATTGAAATGTCTGTGTACTGATCCTCAAAACAACCAATAAAATCTCAATTATGAAAGAAAAGAAAAGAAAGAAAACAGGTTATTGGCAACAGCAATGTGAATTTTTGTGAATCCACCAAGAGTTGAAGCAATTTGATTATGATAACTTGGCTTTAAGAATTAGTTCTTAAAATATATATATATTTATAAAAATTTCCCTCTGTAATGGAGAATAACTTGTACAGTTTCTGAGGATTAAAATGTCATTATACATTTGTCCAAATCCATAGAATGTACAACACCGAGAGTGAACCCTAATATAAACTATGGACTTTAGGTGATAATGTATTAATGTAGGTTCATCAGTTATAACAAATGTACCACTGTGGTGGGGAATGTAGATAATGGGGACCACTATGCATGTGTGAGGGCAGGAGGTATATGGGAAATCTTTATACCTTCTGCTTAATTTTGCTGTGAACCTAAAACTGCTCTAAAAAATAAAGTCTACTGAAAAGAAAGGAAAGAAGAAGGCTGGACTTCAGAGTGTGGACTTCTCGCCAAGGAGGCAGTGATAATGGAAATCTCCCCATCCCCGCCAAAAGTGATGGTATGTGAAAGATTAGCATCCTTAGGTTGAGAGAAATAAAACAGAAAAGTGATGTTTGCAGTTGATGAGGAAAGCTTAGAAATGTCTGGGTAAACTCTTTAGGTATCAAAATAGAATTCATTAATTTACCAGGTTTTCCCTCATGTATACTGAAACCAGTTTTACCTCATGGTCCAGATTACTAAAGATAGATGGCCACCTAGAAAAGAAAGAATGGGAGAAAGGGAGAGAGAGAGAGAGAGATGGGCATGCATAGATTTTGGATCTGCTCTGTCTGGCTCTGCCTGGCCTCCCCCATACCTGTCAGCCTGGGGTAGACAGAAAACCCCCTGCTTCTTTCATGGGGACAGGATACTCTCTTTTCGCTGGCTGCCTTGTTGGGAGGTTTGCCAGCTTCACTCCAGAACATGGACCATTTGTTTTTATTGGTAAAGAAATTTTGAAAGAAACAAACTGTGATTCCTTGGTTTTGTTAAAAATAGGGTGCTTCTGGTGGTAGTTAAGTTTGGCAGTCAGGGAGGTTTGAGAACGATATGTATGTCCTGTATGTCTGGGCTAGAACCTTTTTCTCAGCTGTGCAGTGTTTGCTGAATAAGATTCAATATGTAACTGACACAAGCAAATACTGATAATCTTCAGAAGCTTAAACATGTTTTAATAGTAAAATAAGTTAGTCTTTGACCCTAGGATACTATTGAGAGTCAGATCCCAAGACCAATGTGTTTTAGCTGCAAATAGATCAGGTCTCTGAAGCTATGAATGGACAATAAAACCAATACATGCATACACACATACATATGTGCATACACACATATATACACACCTGTATATGTTCCAGGATTAAGGATTTTAAAATAAATATGAATTAAAATGACCAATACGTAGCTATTTTCTTGTTTAAATTATTTTATATTCCCATTAGTTAACATAGTAAAATTGAGCATCTTTCCAGCAGGTACCCTTTTAGTACTTCAGTATAAAAATAGTTTGATTTATTAAAAATAATTTCACATAACATTTTGCAGCTTTACTCTGCACAAGGAGTTTATGTTAGCATGTTTAATGTCATCTCTGTTTTGAACTCTTCAGAATTTAAAAAATACATATCTGTCTTAGAGGCCATTATGCGTCAGTTTATTTGTCTTATATAACTCATCTTATTATTTAACTTGTACTAAAATAACTTATTAAGATTATTTAATTTGCTTGGGAAGACTGATACACAACAGACTTTTTGGTCTTGATGTCTTCGCACAAAGCACCCATAGTTATTACTATTGCATAATTAAGCATACTTCCAGAAACATGACAATGTACAAATTGGAGTAATGCCAAAATTATGTATATAGAGATTGTTTCAGAGAATAAAAACCAATCTTTCCCTCTAACACCAATTATCTAGTGTTCTTACACACTGAACAAATAACCAAATTGATCATCCTCAACCTTGAACTAAATTTGGAGAGCTCTCATTTTTACAAGCTCATCGGGCTTTCATTTTCATCTTTTAATGAACTTGCCCATGCTGAGCAAAGACATTTGAATCTAATAAACAATTTGTCAAGTGCATTCCCTTGCACCGGGATAGGATTTTTGTTGTTATTTAATTTTTTCTTTTAATCAGCAGCTTTGTCCTGGGTTGGTTAGGATCAGAGCTTTGACCTACTGCTTTGACCTGAAGCCTGCACAGTTTTATAATTATGAGGCCCATATCTATGCAGAGGCAAGGAGCTCATTATTGTATTTATTTTTAGAATGTATATGTAATAATCAGGTTTATGAAGAATGCAGTGATTCATTGGCTACTGATAGTTTCTTTTTGTAATAAATAATAATTTATCATGATTAAATGGGATTAGGATGTTGTTTCCCTAGTTTATAAAAACACAGTAAAGAAAGAAAAACAAAATAAATGTAAAATAAACTCTAATAAGTATAAGTTACTCAAAAAGCATTTAAAATAGTTCATGTGGAGTTTAAAATTGCAAAATGCTTCATTATTTATACTTTTGGGGACATTTTTTCACCAAATTGCCAAAATAAATCAGTTATTTTTGTGATATTGCAAGTATTATTGAGAATGTGTTAATATTTGGCTGCATTAAATATATAAATCAATCTTCAGCCTTAAATAAAACTAAGCAAAATGACCTTGTGAACAGATGGCTTAATAAAAGAAGAATAATTTTTACATTTTCCTCAAATCTTTTGCCCATAGCATAATTTTTACCTGAAATTCACCCTACTTTCATATCCCAGCCTCTTACGCTTTTAACAAATGCCAAGTCTTTTTCAAGGCCTTTCCTATATCTTTCTACTTTATGTAATTTCCTTCTTTGAACCTCTAGTCGTTATTTGTGTACTTAAAAAATACTTTTATTAATGCTTTATCAGTTACAAAGGCTTTCAATTTTAAGCAACAGAGACTCTGATAGTGGCTTAAAAAGATAGGGTTTTATTTCTCTCACATGACACAAAATCTGGGAGGAGGTGGCTGAGGGCAATACCTCAGCATCTCAGTGATGTCAGCACCAGCATCACTGTGATTCTCTTATTCTTTCCCATTTGATTCCAAGATGGCTGCCACAGCTCCAGCCATTACTTCAGCTTTCAGTGCAGGAAGGAGGGGAAGGGCAGCTGCTAGCCATATGTGGCTTTCCTTATATTAGAAAAGGAATAATTTCCTAAACACACCCTACAGACTCCTTACATTTCATTGGCCAGAACTGTGTCACATGGCTACATCTCCTTGTAAGGGACTTTGGGAAAGTGAGTCTTTAGCTTTTTTTGTCTTTGTGGTAAAGAATAAGGGGGTTGGGAACCAAGAATAACTGTCATGGATGGTAATCTGTGTTTAGTCGCTCTTGTTGTCTCTGTATTGCTGATACATATCCTACCTATAGACGTCACTCCACTGTTATTTATTGAGGTAAATTATTTTTGTATAAGAACCATGTACTTTTCAAAAACACTTTAAAGTTTATTAATTTATTTGGGATAAGTTAATCAAAGTTTAGGAAAAATTTGTATTATGTTGATTGAAGGTATTTAATCATTATTAATTGAATATCTATAAAACAAAAAATAGTTCTGGCAATGTTCTAAGGAATCACAAGGAAGACATAGCTTCCTATGAACATTCACATAAATATTCATAAATGTGGTATTCATAAGCGATTTTGATGAAGTACAGGCTATTTTTGCATTTGATCTTGTTAAGTTTCATCCTTTATGTTTCCCTCCTTTGGAAGGCTAAGAAAGAAGAAGCAATAATTAGAGGAGGTAAAGCATTCATCTCTTTTTTCCCTAAATTAATGTATGTGTAACAAAATAAAATTTTAATCCAGCAAAGTGCATTTTAATCAATAAACAATGAACAACATAACAAAACATGTATTCAGTATTTTATTTGTAAATACAAATTTACAAATAGTCTGTATTTTGAAATAATTTATACTTTGGGGGGAATTTATTAATTTTGATGTATGAGACAGAGAGAAGGAAAAGAGAGGTTGATTTTTCTTTTTGTCAATCATACAATTTTAAATATTTTTACAACAGTTATGAAGATCTGTATTTAGTCCTTTTCAAATTTCCAACAAAAGTTCCTGTCAACTTTTTTCTTTTCCAACTAATGTCCTCATGTTATATGCTTTAAATATAGGTGTTTCATTTTCAAAATGATCATTGTTTTATGTTAAATACAGAGCTGGGAAGACAATACTAATATATTTACATGTAAAGGGCCTGTTAGACATAACCATTTTTTTGAATCTGTTATTGGTTCCTGCTTTCTGCTTGTTTTGGTTTTCTCTTAACATTTTTCCTCTTTTCAGCACTGAAGACAGGTAGATTTGCACCAGTTGTGAAACTGGACCTCAGTGTGCTATCGTAACAAATGACCCTCAGCGGGATGCCTGGAAATGGCTGAAGTACCAGTAGCCAAGACTGGCCTGTATTTGAGCAGCAGAAGTACAAGGGGTCCTTGAGTGTGTCCTGTTGATGGACCCCCCTGACTTCTCAGGTGCTAGAAGAACTGAATGAGTTCAGTGATTCCCGAGGACTCAGGTTTCTTTCATTGAGTGTGGATGTCCCCTGGTGATTCTGAGCCACCTAAGTACTAGAATTGACCTATGTCCCCAGGGCTAGTAATGGTCCAGAGACTGAGAATCTCTGGATAATGGCAAAAGGTTTCTTCAAATTTATCTGAATCTGGATACAATGAACAGAGTTAAAGTCTTATTGACCTTGAACTTAATAGTGAGTGTAAGGGCCTCTACATTATTCCTTTTTATCTAGAAGTCCTTTTGATGAAAATATTTTATTAATTCTGAAAAAGGTAAGAGACCAGAGAAAGGCTTTAAAAATTATTACAGTGAAGCCATCTGGAACTGGGTAAAGTAATAATTCCAAATAAGAGCTATAGATATATTTTTAGTCCTTAAAATGTGTCAAGGTTTTAGAAAAATATTAGGAGTAATTTGCCATTACTGGAAGTGCTTTCAAGATTAAAAGCACTTTGGTAAGTACAAAGAATGAGTTCGTTAGTTAATAAAGAGTAATTTGGTACTTTTATATGAAGACTTCAATGCATATTCGATACATTAAACATTCCAACAGGCAGCCTCTTTCCTAGATAACTGAATGGAGAGAAGCTGACTCATGAAAGTTCACAGAACAAGTTGCCAACATAATTTGAATTTCAGTCGGTGACTTATTCCCAATCCAGATAGCTGCCTATGATTGTTCACCTATAAGGTATGCATTTATTAATTAATCAGCCAACATTGATCCAGTAGTGACTGTGTATCAAGCACTGTAGTAGGTGCTGAGTTTCTAAAGGTGAGTAATATCTAGCTCTGCCTACAAGAAGTTCATAGACGTTCTGTGTTCACCTGATCATCTTGCAGTCACTCACATGATTATCATGGAAGGGGCAGTGGCCTCCTCGGTTTTACCCTGGCCTTCAGCCTGGGAATTTGTCATGAAATATACCCGAGAAATATGTTTTAGAGCTAGACTTGCTTAGACTATTTGTGTATTGTACATAAAAATACAATTGTGCATGGATATTTGGGTGAGACCATGGCCTTCAGCCTTCAGCCTGGGAATTTGTCATGAAATATACCTTCAGCCTGGGAATTTGTCATGAAATATACCCGAGAAATATGTTTTAGAGCTAGACTTGCTTAGACTATTTGTGTATTGTACATAAAAATACAATTGTGCATGGATATTTGGGTGAGACCATGACTTTTTTTGATGTGAATATGTAGAAATGCCCTTTTGGAAGTTTTCAAATATTAAATTATTGGCAGATCAAATATACTATCACCTTTCTTTTAAACTTTCTTTTCTTCTTTTCATTGAAATACAAATGTTCCTCTGCTCTTGAGCCAGTTAGTTCTAAGCCAGTTTGTACTTGCCACTGGTGTGCTCCCCCGGTTGGCTTCCTCTCATAAATTTATTTTATGTTTGCTTCTGACTTTGAAGATCAAAGGTTCTTAGAAAACTTCTTTTCGCTTTTCTGTGTAATAAGTAATCCAGTTATCACCTGTTAACTTCTTTGTCTTCCAGACACAGATTCCTAAATGTTGAAAGTGAAAGAGACCCTAGAAATGGAAACTTCTCAACTTTCATATTCCCTCAGACCCAAATTTATTCCTAAGGATGCATTATATCTCTTTAGTTTCCATTCACACTGGGCATAAACTTCTCAAAAGAATGAGAGAAACAGCAACAAGCAACAATCCCAAGGTAGTAATTCTTATTGCTCATCAACTTTTCATATTATATGTTGATACTATACTATATTCATAGCCCAATTAATATGGTTTTTAAAGAGATATTTGGAATAGATTGGTAGCTGCTACAGGCAGGGGTGAAGGGAATCAAAATATACAAACTTCCAGTTATAAAATAAGTAAGTCATAATATACAGCATGGTGGCTGTAGTTAATAATACTCTACTGCATATTTAAAAGTTCTGAAGAGAGTAGATCTTAAAAGTTATCACCTCAAGAAAAAAATTCTGTAAGTATATATGGTGATGGATGTTAAATAGATTTATTGTGGTGATCATTTCACAATATATACAAATATCAAATCATTATGTTGTACACCTGAAACTAGTAAAATGTATGTCAGTTATACCTCAAACCCCATTAAATCCACAGAAAAGTAGTGTTCAAACAAAGATATTTGGGGTGATCTTTATCACTTTGTTTCCTGTTAGCAGGGATAATTAAGAGAGATGATTATATAGTTACACATGTCTCTGGAATGTGTTTTGAACTTATATTTTATTGTGAATATTTCTTGCTGAAAATCTACAACAATTCAGATAAAATAATAAAGCTTTACCATGAAGCTATGGCTCCTAAAATACAGAAATTGCCCACTTTTCATGACATGGGCTTTTGCTTATTTCCTTGCTTTCTACCTCATGTTCAGGATGACCAACATCTTGACTTGGTCTAAAGAAACATCAGCCTAAGCAGAGATGATTTCCTCCACTCCCATCCAGATGACTTGCTGTTGGTTCCCCCTTCCATGTTTGTTAGGAAGGTTAATTAAAATTTTTACTCTAAATAGTGGTAATTAAAATTTTTTCCCTTAGTTTTTGGTAGGCTGTAAAGAAGACTACTGAGGAAGCAATTAAGCAGGAATATAGTATCATGACGCTGTGGAAAGAAAAAATGTGTACTGCTATCAAAAATAGGAACAGTTAACATTTATTCATATTCTTTAATCACAAATTTATGCTATATTTGAGTATTCTTCATGTTTGAACAGAGGATTTTGCAACTATATTTCTTTTCCTCAATATATTTTTTTTTTTTTGGCAATACGCGGGCCTCTCACTGTTGTGGCCTCTCCCGTTGTGGAGCACAGGCTCCGGACGCACAGGCTGAGTGGCCATGGCTCAGGGGCCCAGACGCTCCGCAGCATGTGGGATCCTCCCAGATAGGGGCACGAACCCGTGTCCCCTGCATCGGCAGGCAAACTCCCAACAACTGCGCCACCAGGGAAGCCCTTTTCCTCAGTATTAAATTTCTTCCATTGAAATTATCTAACCAGTCAACAAACTTTTCTCTATACTGTGCCTGTCTAGACACGGCTCACTTATTCCCGTGAGAAGGCAAATAAATACACTGGACAATTTCATTTGTTTTCACTAAGCAAATGAAATTCTTCCCCTTTATGTCTCTTCAAAGTGTATATCCTTTGAGTTCAGAAAGGAGAACAATCCCCATTGTTTATTTCTTAGATTCTCAACATCATTCGTTTTGAAGATAACGGGCAGCTAGCCACCCCTGGAATCTATGCTGTGATAACTGATGCTGCTCAGATGAAGGACCTCTTGTGACTTCATGTTGTTTGTTTATAAGGAATTCTCATGGATGTAAGAAACTGAAGTGTTTGCTTAAAATAGCCCCTTGGACTACTTTAAATTCTCTAAGTGTTTTCTTTATTTAGGCAATATCTAGGTATTGTTCCCTTTAAGAGGGAAAGACAAACAGTGTCTTTTATACAGTTTCAGATCACTTCATGTCATACAATAAATATCAATGGTAAATAACGAAGCTGAGTATTTGACAGTTTTAAAAATTATGATTAATCATGCATTCATTCTAAAAGTATTTATTGAGGGCTTCCCTGGTGGCGCAATGGTTGAGAGTCCGCCTGCCGATGCAGGAGACGCGGGTTTGTGCCCCGGTCTGGGAAGATCCCACATGCCGCGGAGCGGCTGGGCCCGTGAGCCATGGCCGCTGAGCCTGCGCGTCCGGAGCCTGTGCTCCGCGACGGAAGAGGCCACAACAGTGAGTGGCCCGCGTACCGCAAAAAAAAAAAAGTATTGAATGTCTTCCATGTGCCCAGACTGCCTCAGTTTGAAGATTCTAAGTATTTCTATGATTGTTAATTAAATAGACTACTGATTATAGTCCATTGTGTAGTCTTTTCTATTTAGGATCCAAAGTAGGCAGGAGATCAGGATTTTTCTGGACTGAGGGTACAGTCCAGAGCCTCATACGTAGTGTGTGCTCAGTAGATGTTAGTTCTCTATCTGTATCCACCCCTCCATACTTTTCTTCTCCGGAAGTATAAGGGATCAACATCCCAAACCCTGAGTTTGTCATAGTGGATGTAAGCTTCATGGGGGTGTAGAGCTTGTCTATTCTATTCACTTCTGTATTTCAGAACCTGGAGAATGCCTGCCATCAAGTAGGAGCTGCCTAAGTGCATGTCCACAGGCGGCAAGGATGGCCCTCCGCAGTGCTGCTCAGGACCTGTGGAAGCAGCTCTCTACTCCCCTCCGCCCCACCTCAGTGTAAGCACCAGGTCCTCTTCTTTCTTCTCCTAGGTTCTTTGGTTGCCTCAAGGTTTACGAGGTAAAAACTACTCTTTATAGTGAGATTGGCAAGCCATGCCTCACGTTTTTCCTCAGTTTACCTCTTGTTTCATTGCTCTCTGTTTTGATTAATTTATGTTTATTTCTTTAACATTGATAATATAATGGAATACTCGAGGCCCCATTCCGTAGTCTTAGCTCCTAAAAAATCTTCTTCTGACTGGAGTAACAAAATTTAAATGTCTTGTTGGTCAAAGATAAAAGTTAACCATAGGGAATTGTTCTGTGCTTACACTTTGTTGGTGTTTATTTTCAGTTCATCTATTAAAGATCAGGAGGATTATAAAAGAGAAGCAGGCACCTCTAATTTAACTTTTAGTCATACATTCTGTGGAATTACAGTGGTTCCAAGGGATGCATGAAAACTCTTATTACACTGTGTGGTGAGTTTTAATTACTTGCAATCCAAATATGTAGTACTTGCAAAAGAAATTCACCCTTACAAAGCTGATATCTTGGGTATACAACACTGCTTCTAACCCAGTAATATAATAGTGTGAGCACAAAATTGCACACAATCTGTGCACCCTGAATAGTTAAGCTATTTCATACTATCTGTACTCTGTGGATGCTAGGTAGATGACAGCTTGGAGAATCACTCACCCATAGGTGATCTGAGAAGATATAATAGATTCTGTTTCCATTTCTTTTTTTTTTTTTTTTTTTTTGCGGTACGTGGGCCTCTCACTATTGTGGCCTCTCCTGTTGCAGAGCACAGGCTCCGGACACACAGGCTCAGTGGCCATAGCTCACAGGCCTAGCTGCTCCGCGGCATGTGGGATCCTCCCGGACCGGGGCACGAACCCGTGTCCCCTGCATCGGCAGGCGGACTCTCAACCACTGCGCCACCAGGGAAGCCCTGCATTTCTTTTTTGCTATCTTAATTCTCAAGAGAGAACTGCACTGTGTCCAGAGTTGCTGAGATTGTGCAGGTACTACCTGTGTGGTGATATGATTGGTGAGAATGTCTATTTCAAGCCAGGTATAAGAAGGTAGAGCATATTAGGGGATCATTACTGGTCAAGCGTTTAGTTTCTTAGCACTCAGGTCTAGAAATTTAGTAAAATGCTCCCCAAGAGATCTAAACCTCAGTTTCCTTGTCTGTAAGATGGGTATAATAATCATGCTTACTTCACAGTTTACTGTGAGAATTAAATGAATTAGTATATGTAAAGTATTTAGAGGAGTGTCAGGTACATAGCAAGTGCTCAGTGTTACCTATTATTATTGTTTATTATTATAAGTAGGTTATATTTGCTAAACTCAAGAGATGCTGGTTTCTACCATTGTTTTAATTTGCAGAGAGGCATATCCTTTCTAGGGAAAAGAATACTCCCTGTTACTCCCTCTGTCCAGCACTATGTGATCTGTGATATTAAATTAGTAAATTCTAGATTATGTGGTGAGAATTAAGTGAAAGGAAAGTGAATTGGATGGCTTTAAAGGATTTTTTGAGTAAATGTGGCAAAGGCAAATGATTCTCATATCTACTATTGTGATCTTTCTCAGGCTACCAGTCAGGTCGTTCTCTTTTCCTTAGATGGTGCTGACAATCAATCTCTCTTTTCCTTCCTTCCTTCCTTCCTTCCTTCCTTCCTCCCCTCCTTCCCTCCTTCCTTCCTCCCCTCCTTCCCTCCTTCCTTCCCTTCTTCCCTCCCTCCCTCCCTCCCTCCCTCCCTTCCTTCCTTCCTTCCTTCCCTCCTTCCCTCCTTCCTTCCCTCCTTGCCTCCCTCCCTCCCTCCCTCCCTTCCTTCCTTCCTTCCTTCCTTCCTTCCTTCCTTCCTTCCTTCCTTCCTTCCTCCCCTGAGTAGGGGCAACTCCTTTCCAAGGAGGGTGTAATCTCCCTCAACAGCCTTTCTGCCCCTAAGACAGCCTCAGATGTTTCTAATTAATTATGATTAAGTATTGTATTCGCTTGCTAGGATTGCTGTAGCAAAATACCACAAACTGGGTAGCTTAGAACAGCAGAAATTTGTTTGTCTCACAGTTCTGGAGGTTAGAAGTCTGAAATCAAAATGTCAACAGGGTTGCGGCCTTCTGAAGGCTGTGAAGGAGACTCTGTTCCATGCCTCTGTCCCAGCTTCTGGTGGTTTGCTAGCAATCTTTGGTGTTCCTTGGTTTGTAGATCTCTGCCTTCATCTTCAGGTGGCATTCTTCTTCTTGTGTGTCTATGTCCAAATTTACCCTTTTTATAAGGATACCAGTTATATTGGATTAAGGGTCTACTCTACTCCAGTATGACCTCATCTTAATTACATTTGCAATAACCCTATTCCAGAAAAGGTCTCATTTTGAGGTACTGGGGATTAGGACTTCAACATAGGAATTTTGCGGGGGGGTGGTGTGGGGGAGGATGACAGTTCAACCCATAGCAATCATGATCCTCAGATCCCATTTATAAATGCTCACATGCAGTGGGACCTGTTCCTTGGGTTTATGCCTTACTTAAAAAATATATAAAGAAAAATTCACCAACCAAAAATAAACAAATGAACCCACCCACTGCCAGCCAGGGATTTTAAAGCTCAGTTGACAAGTTGATTGAGATAGACTTCATTTTATAAGCACAGGTTCAGAAATGACATTCTCTTACATTCTTACAAGGATCTAACACCCAGTAAGTTGTAGTGTGAAAAATAAGTTCTAAGAAAAGAATGAGTAAACAGATAAAAGAGAAAAGAACCAAATTTGAAAAATTTCAGATTTTATATAATCTACTTGCTAGGAAACTATAGGAGTGCCACCCATCCTGTATTCTGTGGAATTGTTCCAGTCTTACCACAAAAATCTTTTTTTTTTTTTTTTTGCGGTATGCGGGCCTCTCACTGCTGTGGCCTCTCCCGTTGTGGAGCACAGGCTCCGGACACGCAGGCTCAGCGGCCATGGCTCACGCTCCGCGGCATGTGGGATCCTCCCGGACTGGGGCACGAACCCGTGTCCCCTGCATCGGCAGGCAGACTCCCAACCACTGTGCCACCAAGGAAGCCCATCCATGAAAATCTTATATTCTGTAAACTTAACTTTCATATCTGAAAAGTTTCTGTTAACTTTCATATCTAGTACATGCTTAGTATGTACTGGAGTGGTAAAACAAGTTAATGGTTGATGATGACTTATATTACTACCTCTTTTTTGCCTGGCACATAGTGTAAAAAGTGTGGAAGGTCTACTGATGAATAACTGAAGATATTTTTAGTAGTTGCCTTTTACAGCATATAACATTTAAAAGTAAATAACCTTTAATTGGCTATTTTTTTTAAAAGGTAGAGATGAGATGAGTGTTTTGGTTCGATAGCCAGGCTTACTCTGATATATGTCTGTTTTTAATAAAATTTAAATACAGATACATTTGGAAGCACAGTTATAATGGGAAATTAACAAATTAAGTTTTTTATCCTTTTATCCAATTTATAATCTTTAACACTCATTAAAAATTACTGGAAACAGGTCCTTTTTTTTTCCTGAGGAGACATCTTACTCTGAGACATCTTACTATAACACAGGCAATTTTTAGTATTTTTGATATTTGATACCTATCACCTAAAACAGTATATCTGAAAACTATGCAACATTTTTCTCACTAGTAATAATAGTCTGGAGAATCTCACAAAGCAGTAAAACCCTATTAAGTCATAGCTACTACATGGACTACTAATTTCTAAAACTCTGTACTTTTTGGTTTAAACTGAAAACAGTATTTTGAGACCAAGCTTGTATTTTCATAAACAGTTTAACTAAATTAAATTTCAAAAGGTTGGGTTCCACTTTTTTGAGGGCTTCTATGATACTGTATACTAGATATAGTATCTAAGGCTTCTACGATACTAGAAAACTGTTTGAATTTTTCACCTTTTGATTCATGATTTTATTCTCGTGGTCACTGATTAGTAGGGCAAACACAAACTCAAGATATTCTTATGCTCACAATAAAAGACAAATTTTCAGAATCAGTTCAGATCTTAATTTATTTCTATTTGTTGGAATAGATTTCATTCCCTTTATGAAGGCAAAAAGCCATTGAAATACACTTCTTCAGAAATGCTAGCAACATCACAGGTACTGATGAAAAATCTGAAGGGTTATTAGTCCTTTTCGTTGAATTATACACAGCATTTTAATTAAATTATGTAATTAACATTAACAAATTAATTTAAATTGCCTTAATTTTCCATTCAGCTCTATCAGTGGTAACTAAAAGCACCAATTTTATGTCTACTTATAGCCAAGGAATATCAACAAAACACTGAGTTTTAACAAGCCCTGAAAATGGTTCTGATACTACAGTAATTTTGAGGATAGCAAAAGCCATTTTCATCCTATTTCTTTTTCCTTGCTCACAGAATCCCTATTTAGATATTAGTTGGAGATCCAATGATCTCAGGGAAAGTGGTTCTAGTTTCTGGCCTAGGAGTGAGCAGGAAACCCAGTTCTGACCAATGGAGTATAAGGGGCAATTCCCTAGGGGTCTCCTGTGGACTATTTTCCTCTCTGATAAGAGACAGGGTACTCAGAGAAGCTCTCTGCCCTGTACCACTAGCTACATCTGTTCTTGAACATGGTCATGGGAGGACATGATGCTTGGGACTCCTCCAACAATCTTGCCAGCCAGAAAAGTCCAAGAGACTCTCAGAGACTCTAAACCTGACATCATAGGGCCGCTGAGCCAACATACCTGCAACAACTTTTCTCCAAACTGTAGGGGGGAAAATACCTCATTTATTTAAGCCAATATTGGGTAGTATTCTGAGTATTTTGACTTGGCAGCTGAAAGCATTACTAACTGATATAACCAGGCATTTGTAACATATAGTACATTACCAAAGCATACACGTGGGATTCTTTTTTGTTTTTTCACATGGGATTCTTAATGGCATCCATTTGCCCATTCATTCATTCATTCCATCAACAAACATTTCTTAAGCAGCTGCCATGTGATAATCACTGTGCTAGACACCAGAAACACAATGTTAAGCAAGACAGACACGTCTTCCTGCAGTTTGGGTGAAATGGCATGAGTTATTCAACTCAGTGGCTAACGTATAAACTGCCCTTCTCACCCCTGCTTTTAGGACAGGTTGTGTGTATGTGTTTTACACCCCAGTTCCTGTTTGTGAAGTTATACAGGAAGTTTGGCCAGTCAGCACTACCCAGTTCCTTAAAAGATCAGGAGGAAGCTTGGTCCAAAATTTTTCAACAATTTCTAACCCCTAAATTAGGACTTTAATATGTAAACATGAAGATTTAAAGGAGGAATGATTGAAGACAATGAAATTGTAGAGCATGGAGATCAAGTGAGCATGAACTTAAGAACTTTTGGGGACTCTAATCAGGGTTCTTTTCTGAAAGTTTGAAAATGAACTTTTAAAGCAAATAAAATACTGAGTGTAAACAAATGGAGTATTTTTTCAGATAGGGAGTGATGATAAATTCATGTTACAAAATCAAAACACAGATTGAGGAAATGTGGAGATCAGTGAAGAGATGGCTCTAACAGGTTTCTAAGGTGTCTGTCTCTAAGTTCTGATGAAGTAATTGACATTTGAGGCTCACCATGTACCAGGCAGTATGTCTGTTGCATCTCATTTATGCCCTACGTTGACTGTGGAAAGAGACATTACTGTCTCCATTTTACCAAAAAGGAAGCTGAGGCCCAGAGAGTTAGGTAACCCCATCACATAGTTAATAAGAAGTAGAGTTGATTGAACTCAGGTTTGTCTAGTGTGGAACAGCGTGTCCTCCTGCTATGCCTTACTACTTCCTTAAAGACAAAGAGGCAAGCCACTATCATCTTCTACAAATTATCATTTTGTCCCAAAGTTGGAGACTGAATCTTGGATCCATGGACCATTAGGTTAATTCCATCTGGCATTTAGAGTCTTGTTCTTGGGAATAGTTTTAAAAACAGTGTCTAACTTCTTAACAGCAGAGCCAGCAATTAAAATTTAAGTTCAAAGATCTGGACTAAATATCAGAAGGATCTTCTTTCCTCTTTTAATTTCAAAATAAATGGATTTCAGTAGAGATGTTTCCTTTCCCTTGAGGAGGTGATAGTTAATACAGGGATAAGTTGAACAGTATTTATACCCAGAGTTGACCTGGACATATACAGACAAAGGGAAATTTATCAGAGAGATGTTTTGACCAGTAATCCTTATAAACACCCCAGAAATGGTTACCCACTCTTTTGTTTGTTGAGCCATCAGTTTATATATAAGGCTAGACTTTCAGGTTTAGTTGTGTAAGCCTAACTGTCTTTTTACAGACGTGAAAGTATTTTGAACTGGAAGTATCAAAACAACTATTTTGATCTTTTTCTACATGAAGATAATAGCTACTTAATTTGACCAAAAGGCATAGTTAGGGAACTTCTGGGACTTTTGTCCCATGGGGTCTTTATATACTATTATGGTTTGCAAAGCAGTTTGGAACAAATGACATTGATGAGCCAAGCAGTCTCTGAAATAGTGAACAGGAGAAATCAGGAGAGTTGTCATATATTGGGTTGGCCAAAAAGTGCCTTCGGTTTTTTTAAGTAAAAATAAAAGACACATTTTTCATTTTCACCAAGAACTTTATTTAACAACGTATTCACCCTTTTGTTCCACTACCTTCTGCCATTTTTCAGGCAACTTCATTATTCCATCTTCCCAAAACTTTTTATCATTTTGAGCAAAGAACTGTTCCAGGTGCCTTTTGCAGTCTTCCAGGGAATTGAAATTTTTTTCATTAAGAGAATTTTGTAAAGACCGAAATAAATGGAAATGCGAAGGTGCAATGTCTGGTGAATGCGGCGGATGAATCAGAACTTCCCATCCAAGCTGTGACGGTTTTTGCCTGGTCATCAAAGAAACATGCGGTGTTGTGTTATCCTGATAGAAGATTATGTGTTTTCTGTTGAGTAATTCTGGTTGCTTTTCATCGAGTGCCACTTTCAGTTGGTCTAATTGGGAGCAGTACTTGTTGGAATTAAACGTTTCGTTTTCCGGAAGGAGCTCATAATAAAGGACTCCCGTCCAATCCCACCATATACACAACATCACCTTCTTTGGATGAAAACCGGCCTTTGGTGTGGTTGTTGGTGGTTCATTTTGCTTGCCCCATGATCTCTTCCGTTCCACATTATTGTACAGTATCCACTTTTCATCTCCCATCACAATTTGTTTTTAAAATGGAATGTTTTCATTACGTTTAAGTAGAGAATCACATGCGGAAATACGGTCAAGAAGTTTTCTCTTGCTTAACTTATGTGGAACCCAAACATCAAAGCGATTCACGTAACCAAGCTGGGGCAAATGACTTTCAAAGCTTGATTTGGATGTTCTGAGTATGTCAGCTATCTCCCGTTGGTATAACATTGATTGTTCTCAATTAATGTCTCGATTTGATGGCTATCAACTTCAGCTTGTCTACCCGACTGTGGAGCATCTTCCAGCGAGAAATCTCCAGCACGAAACTTCACAGACCACTTTTGACACATTCCGTCAGTCACAGCACCTTCTCCATACACTGCACAAATCTTTTTTTGCATTTCAGTTGTGTTTTTATCTTTCTTGAAACAATAAAGCATAATATGCCGAAAATGTTGCTTTTTTTCTTTCATCTTCAGTATTAAAATGGCTACACAAAAATTCACCAATTTTGATAAGTCTTTTTTTAAAATGCACACTGATATGACAGCTGTCACATACAATCTAACAAAATTGTTTCGAATGAAGTTAACGACAATTAAGTGCTACATTATCCATCTTACAGAAAAAAAACAAATGAACCTTTTGGCCCACCCAATACTTTTACTTTAAAAAGTGTCAACAGTTTGAAAGAGAAAATATGCCAGATTTTCCCTGGGGCCATATAGCACAATCAAATAAAGATAAATACCAATGTAATATAATTCATGAGATTTCAGTGAGGAATTAGTTCCTAAGTATTTATTCATCAGCTTAGTATAAGCTCACAATAGGTAAATGAATACACTTAATTTGCTATGATTACAGTCTTGTTTGAGCTGGTCAACTACTTAATGAGACTTTTTTTCAGTAGACTGAAGAGATTCCTATGACACAAATTTGAACCTTTCCTAAACCATTTTATCCTTATTGTTCGACTTTAGTGTAGATGGTCCACCCTATGAAGAGTTGACACAATTAATCATCATTCTACATCAGTCCACTTTACCTTAAAGGGCAATCGATTGCTCATACAAAGAAAAACAAATTAGGCATGTCTAAGTAATCGATACTAAGAAGAAACAACTAAACTCATTTAATGATACCTAGATCCTCATAAACTGATAATTGTGGCCTAGGTGTTTTTCATTTGCAGTTTCAAATTAGTCAAAACATTAATGTCTTCTAATGTGACTTCTTAGGGATGCATCTTAATGCTAAGAACACAAAGTAAATTACTAAAAGTACGTACCTTGTGACCACAAGAAATGGGATGCTGAGCTTGCCACAGCACAGTAATTGGCCATTAATGTCTATCAGAAGGAAAGGGTGGGGATGGAAAAGGGAAGACTCACAGTCAGTGTTGACGGAGGGTCAGGTGAAACTAAGAAAAAAATCCTTGAAGAAGCTGAAGTCAGCCTAAGCCGGACTTCCAAAATCAAATGAAAACTAAAAGTTCAAGGACACATTCTTTGAGAGTGATAGCCTTGAAAATATTTTTGTCCACCAGTTCTAGCAGCATATTTTATATATTTTTGAAAACCAATCTTCACATGTAAATGCAATGTTCCTCAGGAAGCAAAACTTTAAATACCCATTGTTACATTTCAGATAGCTGATGGACTAAACAATTCAAAAAAATTAATTAATTAAGTGAAGAGCACCAAAAGAGTTACCAAACTAAGGTCTCTTACTTGCTGATATTATTTCTAGCTTATGAATATTTGGACCTAGTAGATAAATAAAGTAGTCTACAAATAAACATGGATCATATGTTCCTTTAATGAATACCTCAAAATTCCCCAGAGGTATGATAATGAAATCAATTCAAGTGAAATATCAAAGATAGAAAACTAGGGCTTCCCTGCTGGCGCAGTGGTTGAGAGTCCGCCTGCCGATGCAGGGGACGCGGTTCGTGCCCGGTCCGGGAAGACCCCACATGCCGCGGAGCGGCTGGGCCTGTGAGCCATGGCCGCTGAGCCTGCGCGTCAGGAGCCTGTGCTCCACAACGGAAGAGGCCACAACAGTGAGAGGCCCGCGTACCGCAAAAAAAAAAAAAAAGGAAAACTATCATCCATTTTCCTCTTAAAAAATAATACCATATATGTGGCAGAAAAATTTATTGAGATTTATTTTAAACGCATTATTGCAACTCAAGAGTTTTTAAAAGCTTTGTTAATTAGTATTTTATGGATCATTGTCCTTGAAGATAATTTACAGTTAGTCCTGTTCAAAGGTTGAAGAGGCATAAACTGATAAAAGGAAACCTTCCTGTGGTTGAAGGAATTAAACCACAGAAAGTTTAATCTTTTTGTTTCTGGATATATAGGAAATACATGCTCATTATAAAAGTATGTAAGTAATTACATGCTCATTATATGGAAAATTATTGAGAGGAAAATAAAAATCACTAAAGCTAACTACTGTTATTGAATCACAGACAGTTTTGATGAATTTGATCTCAGAGATCAATTAAAGCACTCATTTACAAATAAGAAAACAGACCTTAGATAGAGGTAAAGTAAGTTGCCCGAGGACACAAAGCTGCTTATTAGCAACTTTGTCTTCTGATGTCTAATCTGAACCTTGTTTCTGATGTACCATGCTGCCCACTCTCTTCCTCCCTTTGTTCACTTTTATCTTCAGCCCCTTAAGTTCTCCTTAACCCAGTCCCCTTTCCAAACCCATGATATCCTTCATTACAAGCCCCCATCACTCAAAACTTTTCCTACTTCCAGAGGGACATGTACAGTGTGTGTGTGTGTGTGTGTGTGTGTGTGTGTGTGTGTGTGTGTACATAGGCAATGGACTTCTGGGATTGACTTGATGTATGACGTCCATGATCACTGGGATCAAAAACCTTCTGCAGTTATTAGAGGATTAAGTAAGAAAACATTAAAGCACATTGTAGACTAAAGAGACCTATGCAAATATTAATTATTATTCTCCTAGGTAGAACATTTTCTAAATATGAAAAATTATTCTCAAAAATGCATTTCTTCTGACACTATAGAAAAACCCCAATCTCCTATACCTGATACTGAATCTGTATCTATGTTGCTTTCCAAGTAGCTTAAAAATAACCTCTTTAATCATGTAAAATCTATACTGATTAAGCCCCCTTTTAAAATTCTATTTCCCTTTACAGTTCCAAGAAACTCCTTTAGACTATTTTTGAAATAACAAAACATTTTTATAAAGCCCTGACTTTCAATACTGATTACAAAATTCAGCAGTATGCAGTCTAAAAATAAAAACGGAAACCCCCCAAATATTTTATTTTTATTTTAGTCTCCCCTTTTCATACCTAAAAGTATAAAACTGAGCTTTTCACCAACCTATTTAATGTTATTTTATCCATCTTATAGCCACACAGTGCTCTGAAAGGGGGGCTGTACTATCAGCTGGACTTGGGCAGTGGGCACCATGCGAAAGGAATACAACAGCTCCTGGTATTAGGTGGTTCACACCCCACCAAAGAGATGGAATTACCCCCAATTCACACACACACACCCACACACACACACAGTTTTACAGTGGCCTCCACCATCAATGCTTAGTTCTAAGTCCCTACTGGTGCCTGAGTCCCCATCATCTCTAAGGGAGCCAACAGGAAGAAAAAGGCCTATTTATGCTTATTGGCATCACCTGTGTTGTCCCAAGCTTATTAGGGGGTGACAGGAAGAATAACAAAGTGGAAAGAGCAAGGGCTTTGCAATCAGTCAAGTCTAGGCTTGAACCCTAGCTCTACCCCTCTCTAACTGAGTGACCTTAGGTGAGTTATTTAACCTCTCCGAGTCTCCAGTTTCTTTATGTGTACGATGGGAATAACAATAGTATTACTTCATAGGGGTGTTGTGAAGATGAGACAAGATAATATCTCATAAGCCCCTTGTTTAATATCTGCCATGGTGCTCCACATACATGGTGCCTTTTGTTATACATGCAGCTCAATGCAGATAACAACGCAGTGAAACTTTTCTGGCAGACATCCTTGGGAGGACCTTCTTATTGTATTTTATTTTTTATTTATTTATTTATTTTTTAAATAAATTTATTTTATTTATTTTTGGCTGTGTTGGGTCTTCGCGGCTGTGCGCGGGCTTTCTCTAGTTGTGGCAAGCAGAGGCTACTCTTTGTTGCGGTGCACGGGCTTCTCATTGTGGTGGCTTCTCTTGTTGCAGAGCACGGGCTCTAGGCACACGGGCTTCAGTAGTTGTGGCACGTGGGCTCAGTAGTTGTGGCTCGCGGGCTCTAGAGCACAGGCTCAGTAGTTGTGGCGCATGGGCTTAGTTGCTCCGTGGCATGTGGGATCTTCCCGGACCAGGGCTCGAACCCGTGTCCCCTGCATCGGCAGGCGGACTCTCAACCACTGCGCCACCGGGGAAGCCCCTGTATTTTAAATTATCCTTAAATGATGAAATAATAACTCTAGTCAGTATTTTCTAATTGCATCAAAGAAGAGGGCTGTGTCCAGGGCGCATGATAAAGGTCTTCTTTATCATATTAGGGTCTTCCTTATTACGGGGTCTGTGTGTGCACAAATTCAAGGGACCCAAGATGAGGGATACCATTAGTCAGGATTTTATGGCTGTGAGACACCATTATCTTTTACTATGCTGCACTCATAATTGACATGTTCTAACAATTGGGCATCTTACGAAACTCTTAAGGAACAAATTAACAGCATGGAAGTAGTATTTGCTGAAACAAAAACAAACAAACAAAATAGAAGAGCAGGACAATGATCACATCAGTAAAAGATTGGAGTGAGGAGGGGGCTGGAAAACAGGGACTCTTGCACTGGACACATGGACTGTGTCACAAAGGGAACATTCAGGAACTCTGAAATTTTTGCTAAGAGTCCAGAATGCAAGCGTCATGCATAAGTGTATGGCCAGCTTAGTGGGAATCATCTTCAAGGTGCTGCTTAGAAACAGGGATGCAGTGTGGAGTGTCTGACACAGATGACTAAGGATATGAGCGTGTGTGACCCGGGAACTCTGCTCAGATGGGTGAGGCCCTCTGTGCTGTGAGGGGCTTGCAAGCAAATGGTGCAATGGAAACGGGCTCCAAGAAGATCAAGTAAAATCTTGAGAAATCAGAGAAATCCATCCCTGTTTTTTTAGCCTGAGGAAGGCAAGGCTGGGTAAGGCCAATCAAGGTTTGGAGAATGTGAAGGTAATATTGTGGTGATGCTAAGTGTCGCCTTCTGTTTCTAAAGACAGCATACAAGAGAATGGGCCTTACATTGTAACATGAGAGAATTAGATTAGACAGCAAAAGAAACTACATATGGCAAAAGTTGAGAGACTGAAACATTTATTAAATGAAATTTGTTGGTATTTTCTGGCTGCACGTGGAGAAACTAAACAGTAAATTTTGTGCCATGATTTTTGAGTTTTCAATGAGTGTGATGGACAAGATATCTCTTTTCCTCTTTCCAAATCCTTTCTTTTTTTTAAGATTTTCTATATACATTTATCCCAATGAATACTACTACTGAAAAATGGCAAACTTTCCATATATGAATACATTTATTTTTTTAAGAAATTGAGGTAAACTTCACATAACATAAAATTCACCATTTGAAAGTATACATTTCAGTAATTTTTAGTACATGCACAATGTTGTACAACCATCACCACTACCTAGTTCCGGAACATTTTCATCACACCAGAAGGAAACCCCACACCCATTAAGCAGTCTCTACCCATTCTCCTCTTCCCCAAACCCCAGCGCCTGACAACCACTCATGCTTTCTGTCTCTATGGATTTGCCTTAGGAATATATTTCTTTTGGAATCTTCTGAATTCTGCATTTAATTTTACAACTAGAGGCTGCAGACTACTGAGTGTATCTCTGTGTGTGTATGAGAGAGACAGAGAGAGAGAGGGAAATGGAGAGAAAGGGAGAGAGACGGAGAGAGAGATGAGAGGTCAGCATTCATGAGAACCTTTGCAAGGTCAAATCTATTTGAAATATTCAAACAAAATGCAAACGTAGAAGGATACTTATTTTTCAATTAGATGTCCATAACTTAAATTAGATGTCTGAAGGTAAATTTCTCAAGGATCCAGTAAATTACAGGTTGGAGAATCGTCAAACAGTTCTTGAGATATGCCTGCAGCATTGAGAAAGGCTTTTGAATGGCAACGTGGCTTTATCACTCCTGTGTTAGGCTAAAAAGTTTCAGACCCAACAGAAGCTCTGTCCTGGATCTGAGCTCTTCCTGTAATAGCTGATGATAACCCTATTATTTTTCTTTAGAGCAGTGTAGTGGTGCCCATTGCTTAATCCGCATTTATTTGTCCTGGTGAGCACATCAGATACAGCAGAGGAAACTTACGATGCCTGACGGGTAAGTGAAAAAGCAACTTAAAAATGAAATAGTAAACCTCTTTTATTTTGCAACCATAAATACTTATTAATTTTAAATTAAAATGCACATTTTATTCTGGCTGTAATTTTTAAAAAGTTAGTTCACCTATTTAACTTAAAAACTTGGAGAATGAACTAGAAAATGGTTTTTAGGGCATCTGTTTTTTTTTTGTAAACTGATTTAAAACTTGCATGGCTTCCTTAGTTATGATTACATTGACGGGAAGGTTGTGTTGTCTGAGTTCTGGAAAAAATACATATGACTTTTGAAAGTAATCTTAATTTTCAGCCAGCCAAGTCATTCCTCAGAAGGAGGAATAGCCAGTTGGGTCTTGTGATTTAAGTGGTGCTTTGTAATCTAGACTGTCAAGGCCAGGAGATTACTGTCATTTTGCATTTTGTGTGTATTTTGAGGATTTTTTATTCCATTTTCATTTTCAATTCCTTTCCATTTTATAAGCCCCAACTAATATATCTTGACTTTTCCCATTAATAAGGACTTAGGATTCCCCTGCCAAAGCACAAACACATTACTAGGTTTGGTGTTATGGATCTTGCTTGTTTTCTTTCCAAATTTTCTTTTCCACAAGCTTCACTATAGTCTCCCACCTGTTCTTTTTGCCGCCATTCTCTCAGTTTTGGCTTCTGAGGACTCCTTGGTGACAATGGAAAACAGAGTCTCCACAGTACATTTCGAGATATACATGACTTAGCTACTATTCCCACAAACATTTCTCAGACAGTGTGGACCGGAAGAAATTTTTTTTTAACGAACTGAATCTCCTTTAAGCTACCTGGAAGTTGGGGGCAGCACAGCACTCCCCTTATGGCAAGTAAAAATTAATGTAAAGCACTTGGAGGTCCTTGTTGCTGAGATATTCTGTGGCAAATATTATCTTTTGTGCCTTGCTTGAGGACCCGTCCACAAAATTCATCTCCAGTAAGAGGTTGCCATAATGTGGAGGGGTTTGATTCCTCTGTTCCCTCCTTCTGCAGGTGGCTCATATGAGTGTGCCTTGGTTTACTTCTCAAGGACATGTGGATACATGACCCTGTTCTCCAACTTCAGACAACAAACCAAACTTCTCCAGGAGAGAAGAGAAAGGACTTGAAAGTGTTTTGAAAGAAAGGAAAAAAAAAGAAGGCTTGAAAAGGACAAAGGCAGTTAACAGCAGTACCTAAACTGTAAATCCCCTATCTCTGACCTCCAGACCACATCCCAACTGAATCCAGCTGCACCCCACCCCTCGAACTCTGCGGCTCCTAATTGCCAGTCTTGATAACAGGGCATATATTCCCGTGTGTCTCCTTTCACTACTGGGTGTCAGTCCGGCCTGTGCTCAGGGTGTGGAATCTCGTTGGAGTTTCAATGTGTAGGATCCAGTCCCCCGGTTTTGAGGAGATTGAGAAGGGTAAGGTAACCAGGGGGCTATAGGGACTCCAGGGGTTCTGGCACAGAGGTGGTAGGGGTGGAGGTGGAAGAGTCAAGGAAGGTTCAAGTCTGGTGTTCTTCAGAGTCATTCACTGGCCCCTCCAGGAGGCCACCGAATGGCTTTATCTGGACAGGGACACAACTGGGATAACCGGTATTCCTGGTAACTGCCTGTGCTATACTAAGCCACTTGGAGGAGAGGTGGGGAAGGGACGCGTAGGTGCGGGCGAGGGCCAGAGGGCGTTGAGAGAGAAGGAAGGTTGGTAAAGGAACCGCTTGGGCTGCTTCCTCCTGGTTGCATCTTCAGGAAGGATTTGGAGACCCTAGCTCTGGGCTAGAGCTGGGTGCCTGAGTCGCTGCGGGACTTAACCTTTCCAAGGCTCCGTTTACTCCTCTGAAGAGGGCTGTACTCTGATCTTTGCGCCCCTTCCTGCCCTTTGATTCTGGCTCTTTGAGGGAAGCCCCGCTATGCAGTCCTGGGAAGAAAAGACATTCTCTGCCGCAGGCGGGCCGGAATGGGAAGGCCAGGAAAGCGGCCACTGTGACACGGATTATATTTATTTAGATACCTATATTAAAAATGATTTTCGTTAACAAAACAAAAAAAAGGATGTTCCCCCACCCCCAAGCCTGGGCTGGCGCTTTGCACGACGACCGTTGGCAGCCGCCCTCTCCCCGACTGGCCAGGCAGCTGGTGCAAAGAAGCGCGGCTCGGCCCCGGCCTTGCCGCTCGCCTCTCCCCGCCGCCCCGCCGGCTGGGCGCGCGGTCCTGCCCTTCCCGGCCGCCCGACCTCCCCGATCTCTTGTCGCGGCCTCCCGGAGGGCGGAAAACCCGGCGAGCAGAGTTCGTCCGGCGACGGTCCCCGCAGGCTCGCGGGTTGCTCGCGGCCAGTCGGACCCTTGCGCCACGGGCGGGCGGCGACTCCTGGCAAGGGCGTGGAGGGCGGCAGGGCCCCTGGCCTCGCGCTGCAGGGACGCCCAGATGGCCCTGAGAAGGAGGGGCAGCCCGAGCGGCGGCGGCCGGAGCTCCGCCCCAGGCCTCGTATAAGGGCCGGCCTGAGCCGGGCCTGCGGCGGCGGCGGCGGCGGCGGCAGCACACACAGGGCACCCGACGCAGCTCGGCCGGCCTGTTGAGCCTTCCCACCCGCTTCCATAAGGCTTTGCCTTTCCAACTTCAGCTACAGTGTTGGCTAAGTTTGGAAGGAAGACAAAAAGAAGACCCCCGGGCCGTTTTCCTTTTGTTTTTTTTGTGTTTTTTTGGTATAGTCGTCGTCGGAGGCTTTTTGCACAGAGCTGTTGTGTTTTCAACGGTGCTCTCTTCAGTTCCTTGCACTCCTCTTAACAAGCACCTCAGCAGGAGCGGCAGCCGTAGCAGCAGAAGAGCAAGCGGGGGGCGCCTGGTGTCATGACCAGGGCAAGAGAGCAAAACCGCCTGGGAAGATGCTGTGGTGAGTGGACCGAACGCATGTGGTAGAAACAGGTTGCGCAGTGGAGACCGGCACCTCCACGCAGGTTTTGGAGAAATGTGACTCAGCTGTTAACCAGTGTGATTAGTAGCTCGTTCGACTCATATTTTGTTGGGGGTTAAGGAAGAAAGGCATTTCAAGGTATGGGAAAAGGGGCGTGCACACAGGCAAGGATGGAGAAGTAGACTGGGTAGTTTGGATTATCTTGTCAAAAATAAAATGGAGTTAAAGAATGTTGAAACAAGAGCTTTTTTCACTGTATGTGAAGTTATGCAGTTATTGACCAAGAGGTCGTGCTGAATTTTTCATCGACCTATCAATTTCTAGATGACTTGATGAAATGTACATGGTTTGCCCCACAAAGTAGTTTTTAATAATTATGTTGAATAAGGACAAATGAGTAAGCATTCCAATCTCAGCTCACTCAAGTGACTAAATACGCTTTTTATCTGCCTACTGTGTGTCTTTGCAGGATCCTTAGCAAACTACCTGATCTCTGCAAAATTCCTTCTCTACCTTGGTCATTCTCTATCTACATGGGTAAGTGAAAATCTACAGTAATTCTTACAACATGCTTGCACAATTTCTTGTTGCCTCTCATTTGGGCCAGTTGTATTAAGCCATCTTGCAGTTTTGTCATGCAGCTAAAGAAATAAATGAACCAAACATACATGCTCTAACAAAAAAGTTATTTTCACCAAAGATATTTTCCCATAGGTGTTAGTAAATTAATTTACTATTTACTATTTAATTTACTATTAATTATTGAGCTATCATACTTTATGTAGACTGGCAGCTATCCAAAAACAGGATTAACAAGGACAGGACTATTTGCATTGTTTGTAAATTGTATTTTGCATTACAAGGGTTAATAAATGGTAATATCTGCTACTAAGAATGGATGGATGTCTCATGGACCTTCTATTTTTTCACATTTTAAGATATTTCTCTGTTTTCTTCTTTTGTTAAAATTATAAGTTCCAGCCAACTGCGCTATGAAAATACAGTAGAATAGTGGAGTGACTGAGTTAGGCTAAAAATAGCATTCTAAGGTTAATTTAAATATAATTGACCCCAAGAACAAATATCTGAGTGGTGAAAATTCTGGTCTTTTAAAATGTTATCTGTAGCTAGATATGTGTGGGGCATCTCAGTCTATCTTAAAAACCATCATCCAACAAAAATCAGCAACTGACTCATAAGTCTCCCTCTGACTTCTTCCATGGTCTTGGAAGAGTCCCAGTGTTTCTGTGGGCCTGGATTCCTCCATCAACACTCCTCAACCCAAAAGAATAATCCCCAAGGGATGCTAGATGTGTATTTAATTAATGATGATTAGAATCTTTTAAATTAAACAATTGGTCTTACTGTTTAAAAGCAATAAACCTGTGTAAATTCTATTCATGCCTCATGTATGATATTTAATTTAAAAGAACCGTAAGTAAGGGGAAAGAATTTTGAGAGTAAATTTTGTGAATGTTATTTTCTTTTTAAACTGGAAACTTCTTTTGGATCGTTCTTAAGACATGAATGCAAACTATTGTATGAGGAAACCTGTACCCATGCCCTTGGGAAATTATTAAGCTAAGTTATCAGCTCTTTAAGAAATAGCAGTTCAAAGATGGCTTTTTTAGAAAGGCCAGCTTCTTTCTCCCCAGAGGCTTAGACAGGGATGACTCTGCAAATACATGTAAACAAGGTGGACTTGGCTTGAGTTTCATTTCCAATAACTGATGATTCTGAATAGAAATTGAGTGAAACTACCCTTAATTAATTTAAATCCAATTAAATTGTTCTTCCAATTTAATTCAGTAAGTATTAAGTATTTTAAAAAACCCAGTAAGTGATGGAGATAGTATCTGAAATTCTCACCTTGTGGTCTGGACCTATCTCTTAGGGGAAGAAGGTGCCTAACTTCCAAACACTGATTAAGTTTAAGGTTTATGCGACCTTTTGTTATTAGGTTGGCAGGTCAGATTTGCCAAAGGAGTGGAACTGTGGTTGCTCCAGGAGGATCTTTTTTGTCATGAATGGAAAACACAAGAAAAGTGACAGATGCTTACTCCAGTCTTACAGTAAATTGAGCAAAAGGAGTTCTTGTGGGAAACTTGGATTAAAACAAAACAAAACAAAACACAGCAATTGTAGTCGTGTAAGTTGTAGTGGATTTTCAGTTATTGTAGAGGAGTGTAAAAGAGGAATGCTCTCTAATTCAATCTTTTGAGTTTTGTCTCCTGTTTGACACTTTGCCTGATTTTATTACAACAAAAGATGTCTGCTTATTTATTATATATGTATATACATACATATGCATGCCTATCTATGCATTACCCTACTGACTCTGCCGATCCATGGTTTCCTATACACTTGAGTATAGAGGTGTTAGGGTAGAAGGTTATATTGCATTAGGTTTGTGTGAGGTTGAATACTTTTTATTTCTGACTTCATTTCTTTCTGCCAGTGGATCAATATATTTTACTCTATACTACTGGAATACAAAGTATGGTAAGAAGTGGATCCTGTCATCAAGGAGCTTATAATATAATTCAGGTTGGGCTTTAAAAAAATATATCTAATTACAAAAGAATAACTAACAGTGTAAGGCAGTGAAAAAGGGTGGCCAGTGCTGATATCTTATGCATTATGCTATGGACTGTCTCCATTTATATGCCATATGTCTGCATGGTGCCAGATCTTACTTCCTTGGGTTTCTCTCATAGGTCTTTAACTACTTCATGCAAAATGCCACCTTCCTGCCCCACCCTACTGCATTTTTCCTCATAGCATTTATACCACCTGACCTATTCTAGATTTGTTTTCACTGGGTCTCTGTTCACTGGGATGCAAGCAGCATGAAAGCATGAATCTTGATTTTTGCGCACTGCTGAATCTCTAGTGCCTGCAGTATTGTTGAGTACATAGTAGCCTCTCAAAAAGTATTCAATGCATTAATGACTGTGATCATTCATTCACAGACATTCATTTGGCCTTTGGCTCTCAGTGCACTGGAGGTAGATGAACATGTAAACAAATCTTCAAAGTATGATGAGAGCTTGTGGGTGGGCAGGAAATGGATGTTAGGAAGGAATGGCTGGGTGGGCCTGAGATTGCACTTAGTCAACCTTTACAGAGAGTTTACCTGATTCTTGGGCTTTGTGAGTGTAGAGTCTGTTACTTCTTAAAGCCTAAACACTTTGGAAATTGGGGCAAGTGGAGCAGTTTTTGTTTGTTTGTTTTTTAATTAATTTATTTTATTTTTGGCTGCACTGGGTCTTTGTTGCTGTGCACGGGCTTTCTCTAGTTGCGGCGAGGGGGGGCTACTCTTTGTAGCGATGCTCAGGCTTCTCATTGCAGTGGCTTCTCTTGTTGCAGAACACAGGCTCTAGGTGCGCAGGCTTCAGTAGTTGTGGCACGTGGACTCAGTAGTAGTGGCTTGTGGGAACACAGGCTTAGTTGCTCTGTGGCATGTGGGATCTTCCCGGACCAGGGCTCAAACCTCTGTCCCCTGCATTGGCAGTTGGATTCTTAACCACTGAGCCACCAGGGAAGTCCCAAGTGGAGCAGTTTTATTCCTGTCCATCAAGGAGGAGGCATGCCATACAGGCATAAGCAAGAGAGAAAACTTTCATTTCGTAGCACTTGTTTCAAGTCCTGCTTTAAAGCGAAAAAATAAAACAACAAAGAAAGAAAGAAGCACCTACTGTATAGCACAGGGAACTATATTCAATATCCTGTGATAAACCATAATGGAAAAGAATATGGAAAAGAGCACATAACTGTATCACTTTGCTGTACACCAGAAACTAACACAACATTGTAAATCAACTATACTTCAATAAAAATAAATTTTTTTCAAAAAGGAAGAAGCAATAGTAGTGGGATAATATTTCTTATTCTTTATGTTAAGAAAGAGGAAATTCACTCAGGGAGGCAACCTATCATTTGAGGCATTCATATGTTTTTGTCTTTTCAGAGGAATAGAGATTAGGATAAAGTACCTCCCCTCACCTCATGCTATTTTATTCTAATCAAATCTAAATTTGTTTCTCATGTTAAAGATTAAGAAAATAGCTTAATTTGTTATTCTTACTGACATTTTTTTTTTTTTTTTTGTGGTACATGGGCCTCTCACTGTTGTGGCCTCTCCCGTTGTGGAGCACAGGCTCCGGACGCGCAGGCTCAGCGGCCATGGCTCACGGGCCCAGCCGCTCCGCGGCACATGGGATCTTCCCAGACCGGGGCACGAACCCTTGTCCCCTGCATTGGCAGGCGGACTGTCAACCACTGCGCCACCAGGGAAGCCCCAATTCTTATTGACATTTTTATCTTAATGTGTGAACTTGTCTTTTTGTTGGTTACAAATTGTATGTGTAAATATATTTTTAGTCATTTAGTACAAGGGTATTTGAAATGTAATTCCAACGGAAATGGAAAAGATTTCTGTTTTCAAAGCAAACTTTAAAAAGCTGTCCCAGAAATATGAATTATGGTACTGATTAAGCGTCAAACTTCTTGAACATTCATGGAGCAAATCTAACGTAGCAGAACAATATAGTTCATAAATAAGTCTTATTCTGTACTCATTTACAGCCGGGATCCACGGCATATCCACTCCTTTGTTGATTCCGCAGTTATTTGTTGTGTTTCTACTCTGGGCTGTGCACTGTGCTGAGGGTTGAGAGTGCAGAAGGTTCTAGAGCTCACATTCCAGACCATCGAGTGAGAATCAGTCTTTCAAGTATGGTATTTCCACTGGCTTCCAGTGTCTGTTTTAACGTTTACTTGGCCATGTTCACCCTATCCCTCAAGGCCCTAATCTTATGTTAATTTTAAATTGTGGTTCTAAACAATGTTCATAATCCTCTACACCAAAGTTTCTGTACCTTGGCACTATTGACATCTTGGGTTGGATAATTTTTTGTTGTGGGGGACTGTAGATGCCAGTAGTAAATCTATCCTCGCAGATGTGACAACCCAAAATAGCGCCAGACATTGCTTAGTGATCCTTAGAGGGTAAAATCACCCCCCACTTGAGAAATACTGGTGTACATGAAGTTTATTGTAAATGATTGCTACAGAATATGCGCATCAGTTTAACTTTGGATGCATGAGATTGTTGTCTTGCCTTTATTAAATGCTTAAAAGCATTTGCCATACTAGGATAATACTTTGCTCCTTATACATTAAATTTTTCAGGAGGATGTTAAGAGACATTGGAAAGAACTAGGAGTGTAGTACTTCTTCCAATCCATAAGGAGCCTAGCCTGGGAATTTAGTTTCCTGTAGTGATTTCTTAGGGATAGGTTATGATAGAACATTGTTGTCCTGTTTTAGGTTAACCTAACAAGTCAGGGATGGAGCCTAAAAGCTCATATCAAGGTCCATTATAGATTTCTCACACATTAATTTGCCTGACTCATTTAAAAGCTTCTGTTATTCCACATTTTGCAGCAATGAATTCCAAAATTCCCTATATACTCTGGAGTGAAGAAATAGTTTTTTTCCCCTTTCAAAACTCGTCTGTGTCGAAAATAACTACTGCGTCGAAAATAACTAAATAACTACTTACGTATTGATTTCTAACATCTTCATTCATATGGTGCCAGAATTTGCACATATTAACTTCATCTTTCTGATTGTTCTGCTGTTTTATGACTTTGAAATTTATTTATGAAAATAGAACATAGATTTTAGAATGTTAGAGATAAAAGAAACTTGAGAGGTCATATAGTCCATTCTTACCATTTTACAAATTGGGAAACTGGCTCTTTCTTGACATTCAAGGCATAACTGATATTTGTAAACTATACTTGTTTCATTCTGGTTCAATAGCAAACTCCTTTATGCCTTTCAAATCAGGATAGGTAAATCCCAGGCCTGGCTAGAAACCTGATACAAAAAGGAACAGGTTTTATCTCAAAAAAACCTCCTTGGGCTTGGAAACTGTATTTTTTTCTAGAATGATAGGGAGTACGTTTGTTTCATTAACATCGTGCTTTTTTCGGGTTTACTTAGTATCTGGGCAAGAATATTTTCCATTGTGCCAGGACAAACAGTTTTAACACCTGACTACATTCAATCCATAGAGGAATTGTTGACTTTGAGAATCTTGTAATGTAGCTAGAAAGTGCCCTTTTGTTAAGGAAGCAACTTCTTGAGTATAATTGACTAGCAACATACAACATTTTATCAGAACCTTTTATCTTCTCTTATTCAAGGGGGATCGGATGTGGCACTTTGCAGTGTCTGTGTTTCTGGTAGAGCTCTATGGAAACAGCCTTCTCTTGACTGCAGTCTACGGGCTGGTGGTGGCAGGGTCTGTTCTGGTCCTAGGAGCCATCATTGGTGATTGGGTGGATAAGAATGCCAGACTTAAAGGTGAGTGGTGTTATAAAAGCCTTTGTGTTTGTGGGACTAGTGCCTGAGCTAGAGAGAAACCTCTGTGACTAACCCACTTTGCGTCTGCAGCCGCCACCTGAGTGATGGGGTGCTCAGTGGCAGCACCTCTGCATGGAGGGTCCTGGGGCTCCTGCCCAAAGTTGGGATGCCAGGATACTGAGTTTATAGATTTTGTGGGGTATATTTTTTGGCTGTTCGTAAATTACAAATGTTAATGATTAACACTGTGGCACTTTTCTGCGAACCATGTTAAACATTAAGAGTTTACCTAACTCTGGCATCCTTTAACCATGACTTGCACTGGAGTTCGTTTAACAGCTTTAACATCTATCCTCTGGGTTACTGTGTTTTATATAGGCAGGTATGTAGGGGAAGTGAAAACAATGGATTCAGAAAAGAATACCTGAGTCTGGATCACAGAGAGCTGAATTATACATTTTTGAAGAAAAAAGAAGTGATAATATATTAACATTTATTCTAGAGCATTAATACTGAAATCATTAAGTATTGTATAGGAAAGAGAGAAAGTGAATGAACAGTTTAATTATTCAGAATATAAGGGCAATTTGGATAATAATTCAGGGCAAAATTTTCCTTAGTTCCTCAGTTGATAATGCTAAGACCTGGCCATGTCTATCCTAGACACTGGGGAAAGACTGAGGTATCTGTTTCTTTCAGTGCAGGATAACTGCCCCCGGATAGAGAGCAACTGGATTATCAAATTCCAGGACTGGATGCTATTAGTAAAATGGCCAAGATGGACATTTTTCTATTTTGAGAATCGATAGACCAAAACACATATAGAAAAAGGTTTTGTATCCTGGAAAAACAATTTCTACTTCTTTACATCATTATACATAGGAACGTGGGAATGTTATACATAGAGACCTTTAACCTTATGACTGTTGAGCACTGAAATTGTAGTTTAGGATAGAATGTTGAGTTGGATGAAGAAGAGTGTGGTGGGATAGCAATCTTGCACTTATCCTATGTAATCAACTCATGTGACAACCTCCATGAAAATCTTCTTTGATGTCTCTAGGCTGAGTTAACCAGAGACACTTTTTTTTCCTGCACTCCCATGAAGCTTTGTTAATACCTCTGCTATTGCACTTATGCACTTATAATTATCCTTTCACATGTCTACCTTTCCTCTGGTCTGTGGGGTCCTGAAAGCCAAGAACCTCATTCAGTTGATATTTAATAGCCTTGTGCAATGAATGAATGAGTTATATGTTGGGATTTTATTTCAAATTAATTTCAGAAAGCAGTTTGTTTTGTCTCAAGGCTTTGATATAATGTTCCAAGCCAGAATGAGCTTTACTGTCCTTAAAGGCAAGAGCTGTAATTATACCTTACATATACAACCCTCTGTATTTTTCAAAGTGCTTTCAAAGTATTTTATTTGAGCATCAAAATGACCCCGTAAAGTAAGGAAGGCAGGTATGTATTATATCCTCGCCTTATAGACGCAGACATAAGAGATATTAAGTATTCTTCCCTAGATCATCTTCCCTCGTTAGTGGCAGAGAAAAGACTACAAGGTGTCCTTACCTGGTATCCTAACCTGTCCTTATGCCAGTCCTTTATCTACATGGGTGCCTCAGTCTCAGAAAGTTGGCATTTTCTGTGAGAAAAGGTGTAGTTTAGAATTTCATAACAATGCAAATAACTTTAGTAAAAGGAACACACTGCTGCTTTATTCTTGGCAATTTTTTATATGTCCTTCCTGTTTATCCATACGATCTTACCAAGTTCAGCCTGCCATCTAGGTTATGGATTCCATGACCTCTTACTTAACCTCCTCCATAACCTCCTACATGTTCTTATTTTTGCCTAAGCTACAAAGCCCTGAAAGGTGGATCTTTTTTATGTAGTTAATATAGTTCTGTTTATGACAGTAAACTTTAAAGTGAATAAACTGTGAAAATGAAAATGTGGTCATTATGAATGGCTTCAACTAACAGGAAAAATGAGGGGTAGTTCTTTATTCTGTCTGCAAGTTTTACTGGTCTGATGTGGTATGCTGGGCCCTACTGGAAATAGTTGAGGCAGAATTTACTTCAGGAATATTTTTATTTCTTGTAGTAATTTGCATATGCATTAATACAGTAGAACAGTGATGTATGGATAAAAACATCTCCTTTGAGATGTTTTGGTGTATGAACACTTTGTTTCTCTCTCTGTATAGTGGCCCAGACTTCACTGGTGATCCAGAATGTTTCGGTCATCCTGTGTGGAATCATCCTGATGATGGTTTTCTTACATAAAAAAGACCTTCTGACCATGTACCATGGATGGGTTCTTGTAAGTTCTCAACAAGATTCTTGATGGTAGAAAATTGAATGTCTGTTATTGGTAAAAGATGAAAACTCTTTAAGGGAGTGTCTTTTCACAAATAGGGCCTGTTAATTTTTTTTTTAATAACTGTATATTTACAAATTTAAAGATACCAGAAATACATGGACGTCAGAGAAAAAACCAGCATGGAAATTAGAACATATTCAGAATGGAAAGATAATTTTTAAAATTTAAACATAGCATGTCAAAACCAGTAGGATACTTCTTTTTTTTTTGTAATATTTGAAGATAATTTTATTAGTAGTATTACTAAAGAACAGTGATTATTTTCAGTCTGTAGTCAAAGTATTTCCTTCCCCTTTGTTGAATGATTATTGTGTGTAAGTTGTATTAGATGCATTTGAATGATAGAAAAATGATTCAAGTGTGGATCCTGTAGGGAGATTAGATGTGACACATAATAACTATGATACATGGTAGCATGATTAAGTGCCTTCGAGAAAAATGGAGTTCTGGGTTGGCCATTTAGGTGGGCCTTGAAAATAGGATGTTATTCTCCCAAGATTTCATTATGAAATATTTCAAACATTCAGCAAAGTTAGAAGAATTCTCCACTGAACACCCACATACGTACCACTTAGTTTCTACTTCTGCCATTTTATTATACTTGCTTTATCATATATTTATCCATTGGCACATCCATCTTCCCATCAATCCCTCTTCGTTTTTAAAATTTATTTTTGGAATGATGGACTGGCATTCATAAAGGCATGAAAATAGGGGAAGCACAGTTTCTCTGAGTGATGGATGTATGCAACACACAGAGAAGGTTTGAAAAGTGTAGGAAGGAGAGTTTCTATTGTCAGACTGAACTTGGACTTTATATACATTATGAAAATAATATTGTGCTATAGACCAAGTTTCTCTATGAGAGTGTATGTTTGTTTTTGTAATATAAGAAATTATGAAAATAGTATTACATTTTTCATTTTTTAAATGCAATTTCTCAGAAACATGCTCATGTGTAAAATAGAGCATGGAATGCAGTGTAAAGACAATGTGCTGCACTTGATTTAAAACTGATATACAGAATTTGGTAATGCAGGGAACAGATTACATAATTGACTTAATGCAACTAGTATACATTTATAAGATGTTTAGATTTTTGCTTGGTTTGTTCTTTTTTTTTTTCTAACAGCAGGTTCTTATTAGTTATCCATTTTATACATATTAGTGTATACATGTCAATCCCAATCTCCCAATTCATCACACCACAACCACCAACCCCTGCCGCCACCGCTTTCCCTCCTTGGTGTCCACATTTGTTCTCTACCTCTGTGTCTCAGTTTCCGCCCTGCAAACCGGTTCATCTCTACCATTTTCTAGGTTCCACATATCTGTATTAATATATGATATTTGTTTTTCTCTTTCTGACTTACTTCACTCTGTATGACAGTCTCTAGATTCATCCATGTCTCTACAAATGACCCAATTTCATTCCTTTTTATGGCTGAGTAATATTCCATTGTATATATGTACCACATCTTCTTTATCCATTCGTTTGTCGATGAACATTTAAGTTGCTTCCATGACCTGGCTATTGTAAATAGTGCTGCAATGCACTATTTGATTTATGGTTTTCTCTGGGTATATGCCCAGTAGTGGGATTGCTGGGTCATATGGCAATTCTGTTTTTAGTTTTCTAAGGAACCTCCGTACTGCTCTCCATAGTAGCTGTATCAATTTACATTCCCACCAACAGTGCAAGAGGGTTCGCTTTTCTCCACACCCTCTCCAGCATTTGTTGCTTGTAGATTTTCTGATGATGCCCATTCTAACTGGTGTGAGGTGATACCTCATTGTAGTTTTTTTTTTTTTTTTTTGGTACGCGGGGCTCTCACTGTTGTGGCCTCTCCTGTTGCGGAGCACAGGCTCCGGACGCACAGGCTCAGCGGCCATGGCTCACGGGCCCAGCCGCTCCGCAGCATGTGGGATCTTCCTGGACCGGGGCATGACCCCGTGTCCTCTGCATTGGCAGGCAGACTCTCAACCACTGCGCCACCAGGGAAGCCCCTCATTGTAGTTTTGATTTGCATTTCTCTAATAATTAGTGATGTTGAGCAGCTTTTCATGTGCTTCTTTGCCATCTGTATGTCTTCTTTGGAGAAATGTCTATTTAGGTGTTCTGCCCATTTTTGGATTGGGTTGTTTGTTTCTTTAATATTGAGCTGCATGAGCTGTTTATATATTTTGGAGATTAATCCTTTGTCCGTTGATTCGTTTGCAAATACTTTCTCCCATTCTGAGGGTTGTGTTTTTGCCTTGTTTGTAGTTTCCTTTGCTTTGCAAAAGCTTGTAAGTTTCATTAGGTCCCATTTGTTTATTTTTGTTTTTATTTTCATTACTCTGGGAGGTGGATCAAAAAAGATCTTGCTGTGATTTATGTCAAAGAGTGTTCTTCCTAAGTTTTCCTCTAAGACTTTTATAGTGTCTGGTCTTACATTTAGGTCTCTAATGCATTTTGAGTTTATTTTTGTGTATGGTGTTAGGGAGTGTTCTAATTTCATTCTTTTACATGTAGCTGTCCAGTTTTTCCAGCAACACTTATTGAAGAGACTATCTTTTCTTCATTGTATATCCTTGCCTCCTTTGTCATAGATTAGTTGACCATAGGTATGTGGGTTTATCTCTGGGCTTTCTATCTTGTTCCATTGATCTATATTTCTGTTTTTGTGCCAGTACCATATTGTCTTGATTACTGTAGCTTTGTAGTATAGTCTGAAGTCAGGGAATCTGATTCCTCCAGCTCTGTTTTTTTCCCTCAAGACCGCTTTGGCTATTTGGGGTCTTTAGTGTTTCCATACAAATTTTAAGATTTTTTTGTTATAGTTCTATAAAAAATGCCACTGGTAATTTGATAGGGATTGCATTGAATCTGTAGATTGCTTTGGGTAGTGTAGTCATTTTCACAGTATTGATTCTTCCAATCCAAGAACATGGAATATCTCTCCATCTGTTGGTATCATCTTTAATTTCTTTCATCAGTGTCTTACAGGTTTCTGCATACAGGTCTTTTGTCTCCCTAGGTAGGTTTATTCCTAGGTATTTTATTCTTTTTGTTGCAATGGTAAATGGGAGTGTTTCCTTAATTTCCCTTTCAGATTTTTCATCATTAGTGTATAGGAATGCAAGAGATTTCTGTGCATTAATTTTGTATCCTGCAACTTTACCGAATTCATTGATTAGCTCTAGTAGTTTTCTGTTAGCATCTTTAGGATTCTCTGTGTATAGTATCATGTCATCTGCAAACAGTGACAGTTTTACTTCTTTTCCAATTTGTATTCCTTTTATTTCTTTTTCTTCTCTGATTGCTGTGACTACGACTTTCAAAACTATGTTGAATAATAGTGGTGAGGGTGGACATCCTTGTCTTTTTCCTGATCTTAGAGGAAATGCTTTCAGTTTTTCACCATTGAGAATGATGTTTGCTGTGGGTTTGTCGTATATGGCCTTTATTATGTTGAGGTAGGTTCCCTCTATGCCCACTTTCTGGAGAGTTTTTATCATAAATGGATGTTGAATTTTGTCAAAAGCTTTTTCTGCATCTATTGAGATGTTCATATGCTTTTTCTTCTTCAATATGTTAATATGTTGTATCACATTGATTGATTTGCATATATTTAAGAATCCTTGCATCCCTGGGATAAATCCTACTTGATCATGGTGTATGATCCTTTTAATGTGTTGTTGGATTCTGTTTGTTAGTATTTTGTTGAGGAGTTTTGAATCTATATTCATCAGTGATATTGGTCTGTAATTTTCTTTTTTTGTAGTATCTTTGTCTGGTTTTGGTATCAGGGTGATGGTGGCCTCAGAGAATGAGTTTGGGAGTGTTCCTTCTTCGGCAATTTTTTGGAAGAGTTTGGGAAGGATAGGTGTTAGCTCGTCTCTAAATGTTTGATAGAATTCACCTGTCTGGTGAAGCCACCTGGTCCTGGATTTTGTTTGTTGGAAGATCTTTAAGCACAGTTTCAATTTCATTACTTGTGATTGGTCTGTTCATATTTTCTATTTCTTCCTGGTTCAGTCTTGGAAGGTTATACCTTTCTAAGAATTAGGGCCTGTTAATTTTGATCTCTGTGTCTATTTTAATATCCCCTACTATTTTTGTCTTTTGGCCCTTAACAGGCTTTCATTAAGTATTGTTTGAATTTAAATTTCATTCTATTGGTTGTTTTCCTGTTTGTTTTGTTTTATTTTTTTATTTATTTTTGGCTGCATTGGGTCTTTGTTCTGTGTGTGGGCTTTCTCTAGTTGCGGAGAGCGGGGGCTACTGTTTGTTGTGGTGCGCGGGCTTCTCATTGCGGTGGCTTCTCTTGTTGCAGAGTATAGGCTCTAGAGCGCAGGCTCAGTAGTTGTGGCACATGGGCTCAGTAGTTGTCGTTCATGGGCTCTAGAGCGCAGGCTCAGTAGTTGTGGTGCATGGGCTTACTTGCTCTGCGGCACGTGGGATCTTTCCGGACCAGAGCTTGAACCCATGTCCCCTGCATTGGCAGGCAGTTTCTTAACCACTGAGCCACCAGGGAAGCCCCTTCCTGTTTGTTTTTTAATGGCAGTTCTAAGTTTGTTACATAAATCAGTTGCTAGTTTTAAGCTCAGTAGTATTAACCTGTAATTTTTTCACACCATTTAAGAAATGGTATATATATAGGTATATAAATCAGTCATGATGGTGTTCTTCTAATAATAAGTGGTATTTCTGTTTGAGGACATGGACTAGATAACTTCCCACACTCTGATTTCATGATAGCTTGATGGAAAAGAGGAGAGAGATGGGTGTAGTGGAAAGCAGTGAATTTGATGTTCCTATTTAATCTGCTTAGGTATATCTGGATTGATATTGTAGAGTTTCACAGCCAGGTAGGACAAGAAATCTTCTAGTCTATTGCCTTCATTTTGTTGATGAAAAAAGTAAGACAAAGTGATGTTAGCTGATTGCCCATTGTCATGCAACTGGAAAGTGTCAGAACTCTGATTTAAATTCAAGTCTTCTCACTTCCCCGTCACTGTTTTTTCCAAAGGACATATTTGTGGGGAAAATTAAAAACCACCCCTATGTTAGCACTTTATGATAACTATGTGACATAAATGTGCATATGACTATTAAAATTTTTTGTATTATGCGTACCACAGATGATACAGATTAGAAAGACATTATGCCCTTTAACTTGACCACTGGTGTTTATTGTTTCATGCGTACAAAGTAGAATGATTTCTTATGATTTTATGAAATGAAATTAAAATAGAAATTTTATTATTATGTTACCAAAGACCATTTTAAACTATATTGTACAGTGAGGTAGGTACAGTATGGTAAAACTGACATTTTAATAATTTTTTCCTGTAATTCCTTAGACTTCATGCTATATCCTGATCATCACTATTGCAAATATTGCAAACCTGGCCAGTACTGCTACTGCAATCACAATCCAAAGGGATTGGATTGTTGTTGTTGCAGGAGACGACAGAAGCAAACTAGCAGGTAATTTGCTTTTCTCTTTCTACCGAATGGGTTTTATCAGGATTCCCTTTAAATCAGTGGTAGTAAATGAAGCTTAAGCCTTTTTCTCCGAGTATTTCTTAAGAATAATAAATTGAAGTCATAGTCTTTTTCTTACAGCATTATCTGTCTCAGTGCAAAGATGTACCTCACTGTTATGAAGCTAATTTATAGGATAGTGACCTTCTCTTTTATTCTATGCAAACCTGGCAAATAGGAGAACATTTCTTTTGAGCTCTTTCTTTCAAATTCTGTTAACTGTTTCTAAATGTTTTCTTAATACTTAGAACAGTGAAAATCTGACTTGTGATTTTAACAGTCATACTGTGGATATTATTACCAGTACTTACTGGTTATACTATGGATATTGTGTTTATCCAAACAAATGGAAACAACTTAATTCTAGGAGAGACTCTAGAAGTTAATTCCTTCAACTTTAAAGCCATAATTGGTAACTTTTGTTACACTATGTATGGTGTTATGTAACTGCTATTATGAATACTAAAGAAATACAGGATAGAACATGGGTTCTTACAAAGCTTGCATCTTAGTTGTCCCTTGGAAACATATACAAGAGGAGCAAAGAAAGTCTGAAGAGTGCTTACAAAGCAACACGTCCATTACCTCAAGATTACTTGGGCTCAGAATGACCCACCTCACTCGATATTCCCCACCTGCCCCCCAATACAGCACCCAGACACAACTTGGATTGAAATTACACAGAGTAAAGGAGGAAGGCTACACCTATCTACCGATCAGGTCAGCTGAGTCAACTCTGCTGGTCATTGAGATAATGGGTATCACAAACACATTTCCCAACCATCCTGACTGACAAGGAAACCATTCCTGATGACTTCAGTGGCTTATCAGGACACAGAGGCAAGATTGAGTACGGGGGTCAGCAAGCAACTTTGTTTGACTAGACACGTGGTTTCCAAAAAAAAAAGAAAGGTAGAAAGGAGGTTGAGAGAAAGGGTACAAAATCTGTGGAAGGTCTAAATGAAGAAAATGAAGAATTTGCTTAAAAGTAGTCACTTTGTGGTAGCAGTAATAATACTGCTCCAGATAGAAATACCACAGTGATTTTAGAGGATGGTGAGTGTGGAAGATGAATTTATTAACACATGTGAGTCTGGATTGCAGGAAATTCTCTCTGGAGCTAAAGTAGTGATTCTCACTGATTTTTCTTCCTGTGATCATTTACTAATAGGAAATAATTCCATCTCTCTTTTTTGTCACGTGGAATTAAAAGATAAGACTTTGTCCTTTTTTTTTTTTTTTTGGTGTTTTTTCCCTGTTATTTATGTTCTCTTTTAGTGTGCAATTTTACAGATGTAATACATGTCCATGTTTTAAAATTCGAAGGGCACAAAAAAGATATATTTTGAAAACAGATCACATATATATCTGTTGAAATGTATTTGGGGGAAAAGTGGCTTTTAAGATGATTTTCTTTCTCACATAACTTTCTGGGATCTTTCTGACTACAAAGTGATATTCCAGAAAAATAACAAAAATATGACTGGCCATTTCTCAGCTGTCCTTTATTTGAGGAATTATTGCAGAGTGGAAAAATCCAGGCTAACCAGTCTATTTTCTAACCTTCTGGAGTTTCTCAAATTTAAGAAAGGAAGTAAGCTGCCTGTTGAACTCTTGTCCACTGCGAATTAGCTTAGGAAGCGGTGCTGTTTCAAATCCAGCCCCTAGAACGGGTCAGTAGCCTAATGAAGGAAAACCTCCATGTTGTTTTTCCTCAGGTTTTGACCTCCATGTTTGTTTTAAAATTAATTAAAAACCATGCTTCAAAACAGGAAACAGAAACTTCTTCCATCCCGAGGGTCAGCAAGGCTCTAACCATGGGTTTTTGGTACCATTCCTGCTAGAAGGCAGAGTTACAGAACAGAAAAAAAGGAGGAGGGTAAAGGAAAAGTAGAAGAGAAATTTTTGAGGTTGCCAGCAAAGACTGTTAGAAACCAAGCAGGAGATGGGGCAGGGCTGGCTGAACCGGTGTGCGCGCGCGCGCGTGCGTGTGTGTGTGTGTGTGTGTGTGTGTGTGTGTGTGTGTGTGTGAGTGAGTGATGGGGGAGGGGTGTGCCCATAAAGAGGGAAGGTTGTGAGCTGGATGCTAATTGCCCCCATTTCCTCATCCCAATGTTTCTTGATTTCAGAGTAGTTTTTAAAATTGGAAGTTGTATCACCGAGGGTAAAGAACAAGAGAAATTTTCCCTGGAAGGTTGAAAAGTTTTATAACTCCAGTGGCATCAGGTCAAAATATCGCTGTTACCATCTAATTTAAACAGCTCCAGGAAAGATGCTCGTTTCCTACATGAATACTGTTAATTAATCTGTTAACTAATTTGTCTAGGTACTTGATTTAGTGTTTTATTAAAACATTCTTTGGAGCCATGACCCTTAACCTGTCAAACCTTTCTGAAACTCATTTCCTTTGCCTGAGTTTTTATTCCATCTGTTGTTTTATTTTCTTTTTCATTTCCTTTGTTAATCACTTTTTATTAATAGCTTCTGAGGTTTTTCTTGTCCACCATTCTAATGAAACATCTACTGGTTGGCTTGATCAAGTACGAAAGATAACTTTCTTGTTTGAACTCTATTGACTGAAAATTGATTTCATATTTGAGGTAGACAAACCTGCTAGCTACTATTTGCTCAGCAAATCTGTTTTTTATTATTATTCTATGAGATGTAACATACCTTTTATAATAGTAAGTAGTTACTGAATGTCATGCTCTGTGCCACAGCTGTAGCTGAAAACAGTTAAATTGGAATTAAATGAGCACAGATTTGTGTGTTTGCGTAAGAATAAATACAAACCTGCAAAAAGAATATGTTTGCACATTCAGAGGACCAATTCTTCTCTAGCCTGTTAACAGTAAAATGATTAAGTCTTTTTCAAAATTATTATTTCATTCATTCTGCTTCAGAAAAATAAAATCTGTTTTCTGACACTACATTACATCTAAACATTATTAGCTTCCTGAGATAGAAATTTCTAAATTCTAAATAAAAGATAGAAATTTGTGGCATTAGGAAGGTTCATGAGCACTTGAAAATGGAGGTAGTGAAAGATTAACAAATCATTTTAACTAAATTTTGTTTTTGTTCTGGGGCCTTCAGATCCAAGAGTATATTTTCATTAGTACTTGATTTTTGGATTCAGATTATTGAGTTATTTGGATCAATTCTACACTTCCCTGTTAGGAGCTTATTAGTAGGGGCAGATGGAAGTTAATGAGGCCATGGCAAAAAATGGCTGTGTGTAAGATCAATGAAAACCGCCTTTGCCTCTCAAGCGAAAGGTGAAATATGTCAAAGTTCTCCTGTTATCATATAAGCATCCTGCACACATAGGACTAATTGGAAGGCAGTTGAGGACCAGGAAGAACTAGAGAGAGAATAATGGCAGTTTTCTATTAATGTACTTATTAGTCACATACTGCTTTTCCCTTAAAGCGCCCCACATGATTGATGAGAACTTGTCTCAATAATTTTCACTCTACTCTGTGAGATAGAGAATGAGAAAGTAGGTTATTTTCTTGACTTCCTCTCCTTTATTCATCTTGTCCTCTACTCTGACTCAGCTACATTCCCATGGTCATACCCTAGACCTTGGTATCACCACTAAACCCTCCCTTTTCATAATCTCAATCTCCAGCATCCAAGACTTGAGCTATACCTCCTGTCTTTCCAGCTCACTCCTCCTGGTACCCCAGCCATGCTCCAACCTGATTGGCACCTACAAGCCATTAATTCCACTACCTTTTTACTGCTCATGACCTTTCTTGTCTCTCCTCCTTACCCAGCTTAAATTCCAAGATCAGTTGTTCCACCCATATGAATGCCTCCTAGTGTATACCCTCAGCTCACTTGGCCTCCTCTCCTTTTGTCACTTTCCTTTCATAAGACCTTGCTTAAATCCAGCTCTCCACAGTAGCACATGGCTGGTAAAAAACGTACAACTTTGCTCTCTGTTAAAGCTCATGACCATTGGGTTCAAGTTGGCCCTCTCATGCTGCCAGATGATCATACTATTTTCTTTGGTCCCTTCTTTCTCCCACTTTCCTAAAGGACTATTTCTCACTTTCTCCTTTCTCCTCATACATTCAGTACCTCCTCTCCCATCCTCACTTTCACTGATGACCTTGCTTTGTATTCTACTGAGAAAATGGAAAAATGAGGAGAGAACTTCCGTGTGCTCCCACCTTCACATCACTCTTCCTACTTGTACCTGAGACCGTTTACGTGACCTACACTGTTGAATTGCTTGCGTTCCTAAGAACAGCTCTGCCACTTGTGCAGTAGATTCAGATTCCATCCCTTCTCATCTACTGTATCATTTGCATCAGCATATAAACATGCTATAACTTTTCTCATCTTAAAAATCCCTGTCTTTACCCCTCTGTCACCCCATTTCTTTGTCCTTCTTTTGAACAAAACTTAACAAAAAGAAATATCTGTGCTCACTCTTTCCAATTTCTTTGCTTGGTCAGGGCCTTGCTTTCCATAATGCCAGGGGGGCAGCATTCACACTGTGAATCCAGGGGGTGCCACTCACTTAAAATATAATAGAAATGGTGTCCCCTGGAGTTGGCACCAATCTCTTAAACCAACTTCAATCAGGCATTTGCCCTTACTGCTCTACCAGAACTATTCTTTTTGAGGTCCTCAGTACCTTCCGTGTGACCTATCTAGAGCTGATTGTCAGTGCTCATCTTCGTTGCCTTACCAGCGTCACTTGCCAGTTGATTATTCCCCTCTCTTTGAAACACTCTTACCTCTTGGCTTCTAGGACACCCTGCTCTCTTGTTTTTTCTCCTCTTTTGCTGATTCCTCCTCATCTTCCTGACCTCTGAACATTGGCATGCCCAGGACTCAGTCCTCAGACCTTGTCTCTTCTCATCTACCCTCACTCCCCTGGTGATCTCATCCAGTGTCATTGCTTCAAAACTCAAGCTGCCGATGACTCCCAAATCTGGCACATGCTTCTTCCCTAGACCCCAGACCTGTACGACTAACTGTCTGCTTGACGGGGCCTCTAGAGATGTATCAACGTCTCTAGAACCAGATGCTTATTCTTTTGTCCAAAACCTGATTCTTCTGAAGTCTTGTCTTTCTCAGTAAGTGGAAACTCTGTCCTTCCAATAGTTGCTCAGGGTAAAAACTTTAATACTTCTCTTTCTGTCACATAGCATACCTAATCTGTTTTCAAGGCTTCTTGATTCTACTTCAAAGTACATCCAGTATCTACTTCTCCACTTCCATTGCTACTGTCCTGCTCCATGCCACGTCATCTCCCGCCTGTCTCCCTGCCTCTGTGCTTGTCTACACACACCCACACACACACTTACTTTACACTGTTTTCTCATCACAGCAGCCAAAATAAACCTTTAAAAATATGTCCTGTGATACCACCTCTCTGTACCTTAACTTCCAAAGGCTTCCTGAGTCATTCAGTGTAGAAACTGAAGTTTGAGTAATAGACTAAGACCTTACATGATTGGGCCAATCTTCTCTCCTCTCTGACCGCCTCTCTTCCTATCCTCTCCCTTCCTCACTCTGCTCCAGCCCTACTGGCCTCCTCGCTGTTCCTCTGGGCAAACTCCTCCTGCCCCAGGACTTTTGCACTTCCCTTGGTCTGGAATTGTCTTTTCCCTGATATCCGGATGACTCACTCTTTTGCCTCCTGCTGCTTCACGCCTCTGCTGTGATGCTCTCTTTTTTTTTCAGTGAGTTCTTCCCTGACCTTGCCATATATAAAACTGAAATTTCCCCCTTCCCCTGAGCACTCTCTATGCCCTTTTTTTTCTGCTGTATTTTTCACTACAGTATTTCATGAACATCTGACATGCTCTATATTTACATGCTTGTTGATTTATTATTTTTGTTTTCCCTTGGGAGTGTAAACTTCATGAAGACAGGGAAGGATATTCTTCGTTTTTTGTTATGGTGCCGGAATGGTGCCTAGCTCATAATAGGCATTTAATAAATGCTTTTTGAAATAAATGAATGTAGAGTTACTATCGAATTCATTTCTTAAAAGCTGATGTCAGGCTCATTTATATAATCCCAGGGGAATCACGATTTTTGAGGCAAATTTAATATGACTTGATCCAAACAACAAATGATTTTCTAACAAAATGGTTTGCTTGCAGAATGCTTTTAGAAGTTTACATCTTAGGAGTCTACACTCTTAGTTTATGAGTTGTATTATGTAAGTGGGCAGTCTGTCTTTGATAGATTTGCATACTTATCTGCCCCTTTCGCCTACCTCTGTAGATATGAATGCTACAATACGAAGGATTGACCAGTTAACCAACATCTTGGCCCCCATGGCTGTAGGCCAGATTATGACATTTGGCTCCCCAGTCATTGGCTGTGGTTTCATTTCGGGATGGAATTTGGTATCCATGTGTGTGGAGTACTTTCTCCTCTGGAAAGTTTATCAGAAAACCCCTGCTCTAGCTGTGAAAGCTGCTCCTAAAGAGGAAACTGAGTTGAAACAGCTGAATGTATACAAAGGTAAACTCAACAAAATGTTTAATCCCTTTATTCTTATTTTCAGACCTTAAATGTTGGTTAAGGCCGAAATAATTTTGAATTTATATCAGGTTTAGTTGCCACTGAAGGCCTGCATGAGGTTAAATATATCAATGTGGTAGTAAGTCAGAACCCAGGCTCTTGAGGGTCCGAGGAGCAACTCTGGGTTGAACCTCAAGGAGTTGGAATGGGACCCCTGACCCTTTTCCTTAACAGGAACAGCAAACACAGAGGGGCAATTCATTGAGGGAGGGCTGGGCAAAATTGAGCCATAGTAATGGGAAGAACAGTGGGAGAAAGAGAACAAGAGAATTCCTAGGAATCTATAAAGAAGGGAGTTAACACGCCATTTGTAAGACAGTGGAAGGGAGTGAGGACATGAGGTGGGCATTTTTCAAGAAGAGAAGAGGAAGTTGGTCTTCTGAACAAATGTAACCTTAAAAGGGTCCCAGAAAATAAGATTCTGTGTTTCCCCAGACAATTATTATATGTTATCTGATCTGTTTTCCTGATGTTTACTTTGGTGGGATTATAATTTCTGAGAGAGAGGGGAAGAGAGGAGGGGAGAAGTATCAATAGTATTTTGTTTCTTTAACATAAATACTTGTAGATTGTTCCTCAGCTGGAATTCTTAGATGAGTAAAAGAAAATACATTTTATATTGTAGTATCCAAGGGTGATACCCTCCATGGGTGAGGGAGAGGGGAGAAGAAAAAATACTAAGATAGTTGGCTTTTTCCCCCATGTCCCCTCCCTCAAATAATAATGTCTTTTATTAACAGAAACTGAGCCAAAATCCCTGGAGGGAACTCATCTAATGGGTGAGAAAGACCCTGACATCCATGAACTTGAACATGAGCAAGAGCTAAGTTGTGCCTCCCAGATGGCTGAGCCCTTCCGCACCTTCCGAGATGGATGGGTCTCCTATTACAATCAGCCGGTGTTTCTGGCGGGCATGGGTCTTGCTTTCCTCTATATGACTGTCCTGGGCTTTGATTGCATCACTACAGGGTACGCCTACACTCAGGGGCTGAGCGGGTCCATCCTCAGTATTTTGATGGGAGCGTCAGCCGTAACTGGAATAATGGGAACTGTGGCTTTTACATGGCTACGTCACAAATGTGGCCTGGTTCGGACTGGTCTGATCTCAGGATTTGCACAGCTTTCCTGTTTGATCTTGTGTGTGATCTCCGTGTTCATGCCTGGAAGCCCCTTGGACTTGTCTGTTTCTCCTTTTGAAGATATCCGTTCTAGGTTCATTCAAACAGAACCACTTTCAATTACACCTACAAAAATATCTGAAATCATCTCTACAACTGATATGCACATGTCAAACGGATCTGATCCTGCTAATATTGTCCCAGAGATGAGTCCTAAATCTGTGCCTATAATCTCTGTCAGTCTGCTGTTTGCAGGCGTCATTGCTGCTAGAATCGGTAAGAAATCTCTTTTTGTATATTAATGAACTAAAGTGTCTTTTTGCAGTGTGGTTTCAGATAATTCAGCAGTAAGTGGTCTAAAATATTCCCTGAATGTTAATTTAAGCAAGATCCACTATTTATCCTTATGTATAATCCAGTCACTTATTATGAAATTTTTATTTTATAGTTTAAAAAGTCTGTATTTGTGTGTGTGTGTGTGTGTATGTATGTATACCTTCTTAAAACATGGTTAGGCCTTGAAATTTTTTACTAAATGGATATCTTACTCTTTTAATGTAGTTTACTTAATTTTTCAAAAGATATTATCAATAATAATTATACTTTTAGTAATTTAGAGTCTTTATATTGCTATAACTTTACCAAAAGGACTGTAATTTAACAAATATGTCAATGGGACAAGGTAAAAAAAAGGGGTTGGGGTTTAAATTAAAAAACAAATAAGACAGTAGTTAGGGAAAAAAAAATCCTTCAAAGGTCTCCTCTAGCTGACATTTGTTTATTGTGTACTTTGCCAAACAAATGGATTTTATAGCTCTGGAAGGAAACATAATGTAAAGACCTCTTACAAAGTAAAATTTAAGGAATCATTAATAGAGTACTGATGAATTATCTCTGCCTGAAATCGTTCTTGAAATGAAACCATATTTATCCTGTGATACAAAGCAGTTCATTAATTTATCAAAGACATTAATATTTAAGCAAGACAGCTTTATTGTAGGGGCTTTAGAACCCAAACAGTAAATGTATTAATGGTTTAAAGTTTCCTTACACTTCAACGATAACAATATATTAGGTCTACTCATTTTAAACTTTAAAAATACTAGTAATTTTAATAGGATTTATTATGTCTCTGATTTCAGAGTTTTGCTTTCATAGTATGAATAATCACAGAAAAACAGAATTAAGAAGTTTGTAGATTAGACTTATTTTTGTCTTGTGGCTGTAAAAACAATTTCTTGAAACAATTTAACTCAGTGTTTATTAATGAAAAATAATTCTCTAAGGCTAGGCTATGATAAATATACATATGGTGACTTGAAGGTAATAGGGTTAAGTATGTATTTTGCACATGTCAACAGATTTTTAATCTGTAAATCTGAAATGTACAGCTATAAGTTAAAATTAAGTCTCTAAAAACTATCTTTTATTATAGGTCTTTGGTCCTTTGATTTAACTGTGACACAGTTGCTGCAAGAAAATGTAGTCGAATCTGAGAGAGGCATTATAAATGGTGTACAGAACTCCATGAACTATCTTCTTGATCTTCTGCATTTCATCATGGTCATCCTGGCTCCAAATCCTGAAGCTTTCGGCTTGCTCGTATTGATTTCAGTCTCCTTTGTGGCAATGGGCCACATCATGTATTTCCGATTTGCCCAGAAAAGTCTGGGCTCCCAACTTTTTGTCTGTGGTCATAGTGATAAAGAAGTTACAGATGCAAATCAAACTAATACATCGGATGTGTAAGACAGTTTAACTGTTGCTATCCCTGTTACTAGGTTATGTAGAGCACATGTGCCTATTTTGTACTTCAGAATTCCAATAAATGGCTCGGTGTCTCTCTCTGGTTTTACCACAGCTATACCTTGAGGGCTAAAAGCTAGTTAGGAAACTTGAGCCAGCAGAAATGAGCTGGTTAATTTCCCTTATATTTAAGGGTGGAAAAAAAATAGAGAAAGAAAAACTGTTTAAATATGGAGACTAAAATAGTAACACTGATTTTCCCTATTTCTCATGAGTAGGTAAAATTTTATATAAAAGAGTGATTAGTCATGTGAATTAAGTTATTCTTTGGCAGATTTTTATTATCTGTACTAGAATTCAGGTATGTCAGTTTTCCCTAACACTCTTGTTCAAGTCTAGCTAATTTACTTTTTAAAAAAATCTTATTCTCAGTTATATTATAAAAACAAATTCTCTTCCAAGGTTGAAGATTAAAATTTGATAACCAGTATTATCCTTATTGATCCGATTGATGTTAAGGGATTTACCTCTATGTGGAAAAATGAAATACTTAACTAGAAGTCTCTAATAGGGTTTATGGTTTAACTTTAGAGACCACCTTTGTATTTTTCTTATCAGCTAGGGCAAAATATTGTATTAAGCATATGTAACACTTCATAAAATGGCTATTGTGTAAGCTGAAGATAGAAGCAAAGCTGTAGAGTAGATTTATAACACAGTGAATGCATGAGGACTTCAAACACGCCAGTGGTTCGGCCATAGAAACTAGAAGTTAAAAGTCACACGAAGGGCAAGTTCTGGATTTAACTCACGTTGCTATCCTTAATGATCTCTGTCGTGGAATATGAGGGAATTAGCCTTCAGCCTGGCAAGTTAAATGTAGAAAGCAAGCCCAAACTTGGAAAGGTTTGGTTTTATAAATCATTTGATTTACTTTTAACATGCTTGGTAGAGCATTTTTACTTTTACTGTTTTGTACCCAGGAGTTATTTTTACCTAGTTGTAGAGCAAGACTGTTCATAAATGTATCCCTTTCAAACATCTTTGAGAAAAATAGAGGAAAAAAACCCCTTTTGTATATATATTTTACAAGTAAAAACTGTTTTACAAGTCATTTTGCAACATGCCAGTACCAGTGGGGTACTTTGCCTTAACTGTTCATGCACTTTCATGGAGACTGCAATATGTTGCTCTGAGCACTTTCTTTATCCTTGAGGTTTAATCTTTTTCTCCTTTCTATAGTATGACATAATGATTTGCTATGTTGTAAAATCTTTGTAAAATATTTCTGTATAAAAACATTTTAAAAAATCTTGATTTCTTTTTCCTTAATTGCATTCCCCATTTGTTTAATATTGCTTTTGTTACAGAACATCTGTTTTGGGTAACATCTGTTTCTCTCTAAAGGCCTACAGTTTCATAATAATTCACAGTTTTAGATTTGTCTCCCTGCTTATATGTCTAGTTTATGGTGGCTTGGATAAAAGTATAGTAAACACGAGGCCCAGGACTCATTCTTTGACTTTGAAGAAGTCACTTTAAGCTCTCTTGAGTTGTTTTCTCTTCTGTAAATTGGAGATGATATTATAAAACCAACCCTACCTACCTCCCAACTTCCCTGACTGAGTCAAGTGAGATAATTCTTGTAGAAGCACTTTGTGGGCTATAAGACAAAGTTGTAGTATTACTAGAAGTTGGATCTAACTAATGACAGGGAGTTAAAGATAGGTTCCTCATGATCGGCCAGAAAGAGTAGAGCCACATTCTGTGTTCAGCAAATGTTTGCTGAACACTTGATCTGTGTCCCAAACTGATTGGTCTTGGGGATGCAGATTTGACTCAAACACGGTTGATCAGAGGCTCGTTTTCTTTACCCCCAAATGTGGGAGCTTGAGAACTTCTGGCATCACCCTGTAGCTACTTATCTGCTGCTGACTTTTGAGCAGACAGTAGGTGCCTCTGTTAGGTCTGGCTGCTGTCCTGAACAGGTCATCTGCTTCCTCCCACAGGGGTCGAGCTAGGGTTGGAGATCTGCCCTGAGTGTTTGCAGCTATAATTGAAGGCCTGTGACCTTGTAAAATGAGTAGAACCATCTTAGCAAAGGAAGGTCTCAGCTCTTAATGTGGATGTTTTGCCAAACTGGGGGGCTACTGAGAGAGGCCCTGTGTGGAAGGAAGGAAAGAAAATGGAGTTAGTTAATAGAAATTTTTACAGGCGCTCCCCTTATCTTTGCAAAGTGCGGTTCAGAGCAGGAGGAGGAGGGAGATGGGGGGAAAATCACTGCTGGACTGGACAGCCTTTGCTGTGTACTGCCCCAGGGCATCGTAGGGCTGGGTAGATGATGTGCGTCTGTCTGGGTGTGTTTCTAAATGGGGAAACAAACTCAAATACCTGCAGGGTCAATAGGTAAAACAAATGAGTGAAGTGAATAGATGTAGGAAAACAGTCTTTCATTTAATGTGTAATTGCATTTCACAAAAGTATCACTTATTTTTTCCCACTTAAAAACAAATTATTACATTTTTTCGTGTTCTTCTCTATTCCTGTGCAGGTTTCTTGTGGTTATTAAAGTTGACTCTTTCCACATAGACATCCTTTGTCTGCACAGGAAAAGCTGTATTCATTTTTTTAAAAAAATAATTAATTTTTTGGCTGTGTTGGGTCTTCGTTGCTGCATGCGAGCTTTCTTTTTAGTTGCAGCGAGCGGGGGCTACTCTTCGTTGTGGTGCACAGGCCTCTCATTAAGGTGGCTTCTCTTGTTGCGGAGCACGGGCTCTAGCCACGTGGGCTTCAGTAATTGTGGCATGCAGGCTCAGCAGTTGTGGCTCGCGGACTCTAGAGTGCAGGCTCGGTGGTTGTGGCTCACGGGCTTAGTTGCTCCGCGGCATGTGGGATCTTCCCGGACCAGGGCTCGAACCCGTGTCCCCTGCATTGGCAGGTGGATTCTTAACCGCTGTGCCACCAGGGAAGCCCTAAAGCTGTATTCATTTCCATAAAGAAATATGCCTTCTCCCATTTTATTTTCCCTTGAAACATCTGGCTTCCTTGATGTTTCTTTCATTGCCCACCCCCCAACTTAAAAAAATAAAAGAAAAAGAAGGGTATAAGTAAGAAATAATTTTCCTGTTCACCATAAGACGAAAAAACAATGCAAGAGGTGAGCCAAATCCCTGGACGTGCTGTTGGGGAGGTCACAGGGTATGCGAGCTGGAGAGCACACACCCAGGCCAAAGGAACAGCTAAGCAACTTGGAATGTGGGTCTATCTTGTCATATCTTTTATCTTTCAAGAGAAGCTGGGAATCTGGAATTTTGTGTGACAAAATTGGCGTCACACAAAACTGGCAACTAATTTAAAAATGCTGAAAACATTTTTCTAGCCAAACCAAGTACATCTGTGGTCTACCTATAAGCCACCCATGGGCTGCCATTTTTTAAAGTTTTTCTCTAAGAGGATAGTTTGTGAGGAAGAAAATGGTATTTGAAAAAGTGTAGATAAAAGGAGGTGTATATACAAAAGTGACGGAGTACAGAGAACAAGAGAGAACTCAGCAAACATTTATGGTGAAAAACATTAGGCGATTAGGCATCTTTTATTGATCATTTAAGATCAAATAACCTATGCATTTATTACCTGCCATATTGATGTCAGTGAGAAATCTGCCCCATAGTTCCTTATTCCATGTGTTGTTTATACAGTTGGGTTAAAGGATAATGACAATTTAATTAAAAACCACTCTTAAAGTTTGTCTGAAGTATAAACATAATGTGCTCCTATTTTAAAAAAAGAAAAAGCACAGAATTTTAAATTGTTTAAGTCCCCTCTTCCTACCCCACTCCCCAAATCCTCAGTGCCCACTGTGAACAGTTTAGTGTATACTTCCATATAATTTTTTAATGAAATTTTCAAAAATACCTTCTTATATCATCATTTGGTATGTTCACCAAGATTATATCATTATCTGTCTATATCTGTTGATTGATCAATCAATGTATATTTTTCCCCCAAGTTCAGAGGGTTATATTAAAATCATGTTTGCATTAAGGCTGTTGACATAGTAATTAAAAACTTTAAAAACAGTGACATAGGTATACAAATTACAGTCTAATTTTATTGTGATTGAGAAGTAAATTTATCTGATATTTCTTTCAGCCAAGACAAAAGACCGCGGAGTTTTACCTTTTTCTCCCCAAATGACACTTACTTGAAACTCTTTATTAGTTCATTTAAACATTGCTTCTCCTTTTATAATGTCTCCTTTTTCTTCTCTTGATCCACCATTCAGAGTAATCTTTGCTACCAGAACATTTTTGTTTTACAAGATAGCAATTCAAGAATAGAGTTGAAACGTTAGAAGAACCTTGTGACAACACATATACTTTTATCACAAACAAGTCTGAACTGGCTGCATTTAGGCACACTTTGAAAGTTAAACGACTTTTAACCCTTATATGGATACTTGTTTACATTTTCCAAGTCCAAAAGGGAGCAAGTATTTTATCTAAAGAATGGGCAAATGAGAGATCAAAGTTCAAGTACTTTTTTCCAGGTTCTTCACCCTGAGCTCTATGTAAGTTATTACATATTCTCCTATTTGAACATTTTCCTTATTGCATTTTACTGGGATAAAAGTGCACTGCAAAGTTCCTGAAGTAGTTATTTTCAAAATTGTCTTAGAGAGTGGTTGTCCTTAATATGCATGCAGTTGTAGTGATGATAATACAAAAGTAATCTAATTAAACAGATTGAAGTTGCAAGAGGATAAATATGTTTCATAGTGACTAAAACACTTCAGGAGAAATATATGTTTTGAAGAACTATAGACCTTATGATAAATGATCCCTAATAAACAGAACATAGTCACATAGTAAATCATACATAAAGGAATATTTGAGCTTAATGTACATATGTATTCTAGAAAGAAGGGTTGTCCTATGATAGATTTACTTTTTATTTAGTACTATGTATTGACCAAATATATACATATCTTCTTATTTATTAATTCTAAGGTATTTAAGTGAAAGACACTATGATGAAAAGAAATAATATTTAAACATCTGTTATTTGTCAGCGTTTTATTCATTTAATCCTCACCATAACTCAGTGAAGAAGATATTATTATCTGTTTTATAGATGAGGAAACTGAGTCTTTGGATGTGTCATGCACCTACATAGCTAGTAAGTGTCAGAATAGAATCTAGAACCATTTCTGTCTGTCTCCAAAGGCTGTCTTCTTTCCTCCATACCACACAACCCTAGCACAAGCTTTTTTTTTTTTTTTCCTAATGGGAAAGGTCAGAAAATCCTTAACATCCTTAAGGGGGTCTATTTGTTTATGGCAAACAGATTTTAACTTACATAGTGAAGTGGGTATAACTCTGTTAACTGACTGACTGAACATGAAAATTTCTGATTGTGTTTACAGACAGCTAAAGTTTTTCCAATATTCACAGCTGCCACACCTGTTTTAAATGTCTTGGTTGGTCCTTTGGCAGCGCTTACGATACTTTGGGGCTTTCCTAGTACCTATATGAGGTGAAACAGGGTAATGGGTACGAATTGCAGTGAGACCTGGGTTCAAATTTTCGCCTTGCTAATTACTAGCTTCTGTGCTCTGGGCAAATTTTTAAACTTCCCTGAACTTCTGTTCTTCATTTGCATAATGGGAATATTAATACCTATCTTATAGGGGATTAGCACTCTTAGCCCAGTACCTAATATATAGTCCCAAACAAAGTGTTTCTTAAATTCATATGAGGAATAATTAAGGATATTCTCTGTTTCGACATAATTTATTGTTACATGAATTATTCTTATACAAATATGTCATGTTGGATGAACTATTTAGTTAAATATACCAATTAATTTTACCTGTTAATTTTTTTCTTCAAATGTGACATATTCTCTTTGATAGTAGGAGTGTACAAAGAGACCTGTTTAGGAGAAAAAAAACAAACACTGAATTAAGTTTAGTTTCAGTTCTTTGGAAAATAGCTGAAGTTTCTATTGTGGACATTATAAAGAACCTCTATGAAAAAAAAGGAAAATTCCCATCACTGCTTTTTATTTTTATTAAAGTATAGTTGGTTTACAATATAATATTAGTTTCAGGTATATAATATAGTGATTCAATTTTTTTTTATAGAATAAACTCCATTTAAAGTTGTTATAATGTATCGGATATATTCTCTGTGTTGTACAATACATCCTTATATCTTATTTATTTTATTCATAATGGTTTGTACCTCTTAATTCTTTACCCCATCTTGCCCCTCACCTCATCCCTGTCCTCATTGGTAAGCACTAGTTTGTTTTCTATATCCGTGAGTCTGTTTCTGTTTTGTTATATTCATTTATTTTATTTTTTAGATTCCACATGTGAGTGAAAACATACAGTATTTGCCTTTCTCTATCTGACTTATTTCACTAAGCATAGTACCCTCCAGGTCTATCTGCATTGTGGCAAATGGCAAAATTTCATTCTTTTTTATGACTAATATTCCATTGTATAGATGTACCACATCTTCTTTATCCATTCGTCTGTTGATGGACCTTAAGCTGCTTCCCTATCTTGGCTATTGTAAATAATGCTGCTGTGAACACTGGGGTGCATGTATCTTTTCAAATTAGTGTTTTCTTTTCCTTCAGATATATACCCAAGAGCATAAACAGCTCATACAAGTCAACATCAAAAAAACAAACAACCTGATTAAAAAATGAGCAGAAGACCTGAATAGACATTTTTCCAAAGAAGACATAAAGATGACCAAACAAGCACATGAAAGCAAAGAAGACATAAAGATGACCAAACAAGCACATGACCAAACAAGCACATAACATCGCTAATTATCAGGGAAATGCAAATCAAGACCACAATGAGATATCACCTCACACCTGTCAGAATGGTTATTGTCAAAAAGACAGCAAATAACAAATGTTGGTGATGATGTGGAGAAAAGGGAACCCTCATACACTGTTGGTGGGAGTGTAAAGTGGTGCAGCCATTATGGAGAACAGTATGGAGGTTCCTCAAAAAACTAAAAATAGAGCTACCATATGATCCAGCAATTCCACTCCTGGGTATATATCTTATCATTGTTTTAAATTCTAATATCATTTCCTAGACTTCTAGGAAAGTCTAGGAAAGTTTCTTTTACCTGTAAAAGAAAAGGATAGAGGAAAAGATGGACAGAAGGATGGAGAGAAAGAATGAAGGGTGTCGGGGAGAGTGGGGAAGGAATTCACAGCACAGGTTTTTAGTCAAAGATAGTAAACAGGATAGTACATATATTTATCCATTCTTCCTCCTCAAATACCACTGATATGACAGGAAAAGAGTACCAAAACACTTCAGCTTGTTCTTTTGAAAACAGGCTAGGCTGGAATCATTAGCAGATCAAAGGTAAATTTCCAACATAAGGAAAGCAAATGAGAACGTACTGACAGATAAGCCCTAGCACAAAAGGCTGCAGCACAGGTGCAAGCCACCTTTCCTGGAAGAGCTTGGGTTTCCAGTGAGGGGAATGGCCAGGAGGATTGTATATAAAATAGCTGCTCCTTCCCACCAATGCTGAGCTTGTATGCAGTGCTAATTAGCCCTGGAGAGAGCTCCTAGTGGGGGTGTGGGCTCCAGGAAAAAACCTCCTGCTCTTACCTGGATTGTTCTTGCCCAAGTATCTTAAAGAAGCCTACCCATCAACATGACGCCCACTTGCCCTGAAATCTTCAGTCAGTGATATCTTTTGAGGAAAAACAACCTACTAACAGTGAAGGGAATCCACATAGGCTCCTTGAATTCGTCAACCTAGACTTCCTTTTGTAAGTATGAACAGATAACCACTGATGATACAAGGGGGAAAGCAACAGCACCAAAAAATAGAACAATGATGAATAAAGAAAGTGACAGACCAAAAAAGAATTAAAGAGTGATAATTCAGGTAAGAAAATGATTTTTTTCAATTCTAGTTAATATCCTCAGAGAGATTCAAAAAAGGATGATATCTATTAAGAAAGTACAAGGTTGTATGCAAAAAGAGAACAGGAGAAAATGATTGGAAATTTAAAATATTGCCCCCCTAAATACAATAAAAAGATGAATTTAAAAGTAGAGCAATGAGACAAAAATATAGAATGGGAGAAAAACAGGTGACCTTAAAGATTAATCCAGGATGTCAAATATCTTTCTATCAAGAAATCAAGTAAGAAGTAGCAGAAAAATGGAAGAGATGAATGGGAGAGGAGAAGTGAGGAGAAGGAAAAGGAGCTGGATTACTTTAATAATATGATGAAGGGTTCATATGTTTCTTATCTAATAGAAAGAAAAGGCAACTAGAAACCTCAGAAAAAAACTTGTGCAATAAAGTCATTTCCATATACGAAACAAAGTAAACTCTGCATGATTCCAGTGAATTAATTTTACTTTGATTCTTCAATCATTTTCTTTGAATGGCAAGGTTTTCCTTACAAAGGATTACATTTCTTTCTTCTGAGGTTCAAACACAGTACTTGATTCTGAAATGAATAATATTGACATAATAATAATGTTCTATTGGCTGTTGGTTGTTAATGTTTAGAGTTAACCTCTAAACAAAGCTCAGAATCTTAAATACAAGTTATAAAACAAGGACAGGGTGGCTGTAAATGTAAATGCTCTAAATACTATAATTGGAAAGCCTTGGTGTAGTTGGCAAAGCTGGGAGATGGGGGTAAAGAAGAGGTAAAGGATAGTGTAGGGTTCTTATTCCCCCATTATACAGAAAGAGAATTAAGATACTGTCTAAAATAATGGAACAATAAAGGGAATTTAAGCATATTATTTGAAATTATTTGCAATTATATGAAATTACAAAATAGTTCCTATTATATGAATTATGTAACCAATAAAAGAGCTAAGAAGTACAGAGTAACCAACAAAAGCTGGGAGAAGGGGTAGGGAAAAAGCAGGGAGTAATGTGAGGTGAATTACTTATCCATCATAGTGGGTCTTTGAGAGTTAGCGTCTTAGGTTGCGAAATCGAGAAATGGAGATATATCACTATTGAGAATTAGGTGTAGCTGGCTTACCATCAACCTCTCTAGCAGATTCTAGTAGTTACCTAAGTCTTTTATCTACACATTTATTAATAAACGCATTCTTCTCAAATACAATTCCCAATGAGCCCGTTGTTTGAATTTTCGAGAGACTAATTTGTTGATTTGAACATACAAGTTTAGGAAGGCATGAGCAGACTTTTTCAAAAGTTTATTGTTGTGATGTGCTAACGCTTATTGACTTGACTGAATATGTAACAGATTGCCTTCTTTTGAAAGTGAAAAGTATATTTGTGTAAAGTGGAAGGAAAAGACTGTGTGACCTTAGAACTATATCTAAGTTAATTGTAGTATTTATACTATAAATATGTGCCATAATGTGCTATAAATTATCATATACAATTGTGTTGACTACGGCTTGTAGTTTACTTGTATCTGGTACTCCTTTTGCACGCTTTTTTTTTACATTCATTTTCAATTTTGGAGTATAGTTGCTTTACAATATTGTGTTAGTTTCTCCTGTACAGCAAAGTGAATTCCTTTTTCACTCTTCTTAGTTCTAAACATCCTTTCTTTAACTTTTCCTCTCTCTTTCTTTTTCCTGGAAGTGTATCATTCATATTCCCCAATGTTTTACATTTCTTAAAACTTTTGGACCATTGATTTTAAGTAAATAAAGGCTTAGCAGTGCATAAGTCATAAACTTTTCTGTAATATATTAAGATTAAAATGATGACACGTGCATAACACGTTGTTGAAATTCCAAGCTTAATATCCAAAAGATTAAGTAAACAAACACTAAGAAAGACCTTGACTCACCCCTCAGTGTCACAATTTATAAAATAAGAGTCATAGTTTTCATGTGATCATTAAAAGCTGGTACTTTCATTGGCTGGAGGAGCGTGTGAAAATCACACCCACCTTAAACACAGGAAAACAAGCCCAGTGATGAGGTAACTACCTGAACACCTGAGAATAATGTGAAGTGATTGTCTCTAGTTGATGTATTGAGGGCTAAAGCTGTAACTTTTTACTTACTTCCATTCTGTCCTGTCTGCTGCTTTTTAAAGCAACAATAGCACCATCAGCACCAAAACCAACACTGTCCTCTAGAATATGTTCATGAATACAGTAACACTTTTGATATGGACTTTTTTTTTTTTTTGCTGTACGCGGGCTCACTGTTGTGGCCTCTGCCGTTGTGGAGCACAGGCTCCGGACGCACAGGCTCAGAGGCCACGGCTCACGGGCCCAGCCGCTCCGCGACATGTGGGATCTTCCCGGACGGGGGCACGAACACGTGTCCCCTGCATTGGCAGGCGGACTCTCAACCACTGCGCCACCAGGGAAGCCCAGATGTGGACTTTTTGAATCTCTGTTTTTAATTCCAGTTAGAGGGCTCCTTTGGGGTATCTGATATGTTATCTACTCCCCTTTTCATGTATTTAAAATATCATGTTAATATCTGATAATAGTTATTAGAGACTATGTCTACCTGCAATTCATATCTGTTACTATAGTTCAAAAGCACTAACCCCAGAATGTATTTGTAATCTGGCTAGAGGAAAACCTCACATGACGAAGTCAACAAGCTGATAAGAGGAGCTTATTGTGAAACTTTTTTGAGTGTTGCTCAGTGCCAAAACATTGTTTTTCAATGTCAAAATAGCAACAGAGTTCACTGGAAAATTTGGAGCTGAAATAAAGCATGCCTGAAGCAGGGTCCTCGAGCAGACACTGTTAGCAATTCCTCATCGCCACAGTCGTTGGAGGTAGATGTCTGTTGCTGGGTGAATTATCCTCCTTTCCAGTTTGCAGATGCAGAACGCGAGAGTTCCAGAAAAGTAGACAAGTTCCCAGTAGCAAATCAGTGTCAGGCATTGTCACAACTTAAACAGCAGTACTCACAAGAAGGGTTCTGAAGGATGTTGGTTAATTCATTGAGACCCTGTATCTTGCTCAAAGGTAGAGATCCATTAAAAAAGGGCATTATTTGCATTTCTCCACAATCTATTTATCTCATAAAAACCAAAGGAAAAAGCCATATCTTAATCTCATAAAGTTCACAGTACTGTCCTGAACAATATATTACTTTACAAAGTGTTTGTTTGAGTTCCCAAATAGTTGAGCAACTGGGTGCCTGCCCTTGCCAACCTCTGAGCTTAATACAGGAAGAACAGCATAAATAGGATATCAGGGATAGTCAAGAGCTGATGATTTAGTGGGGAGGGGTAACACAGACCAATAAATATCTTTGTATTGTCAAGTGGATTTTCTGTGGTTGAGATGTGCATTGGGTGTTATGAGAGGTCAGAGGGCAACACTGAGACCAACCTGGGTTGGAGTCTTCCTGGGAAAGGTAGTGCTTTATTTGTGTCTCTTCTGTTTCTTTGATTAATGGTATTTATTGGCTTGTTTAAAAATTCAAAAAAAAATCCAAATAATACATGAAAATATAGACTAGGGAGTAAAACTCACTTCAGATCTCTTCACTGTAAGATAATCACCATTGACATTTTGGTGGGTATCCTTCTAGGCATATATGTGTGTGTGTGATGTGTATGTGGTGTGTGTGTGTGTGTGTTTATAGACATAATTTTATATAAATGTGGCCATATTCCAATTGTTAATCAGTATTTTTATTTGTTTTTCATTCAATAATATGCCCTGCATATTACTCCAGATCAATGAGTTTAAAATTACATCACAAATTTTCATGGCTATATGGTATTCCATATATTTTATTTCTTTATTTAGCTAGTTGCTTATCAAAGTACAGTTGTTTTCAACTTTTTGCTGTTTTAAATAATGCTGAACATAGCACCATTGTATATATAGCTTTGGTACTTGGGCAATGATCTCCACAGATAGGTCTCTGGAAGAATTGCTAGATCATAGGTTATACGCATTTGAAATTTTGATTCACAAATGCTGAACTCCTCTCCAGAAAAGTTGTACCAATTCAAATTCCATGTTTTCCTATGCTTTTGTCAACATTGAATTTTATCTCTTATGTCTCTGCCAATCTGATAAATTAAAAATTCTTTTTAATGTGCACCTATTCAATTATTAATAAGTTTAAACATCTTTTTACGTTGTTACCTATTTTTCTTATTTTGTGAATTACTTGTGTATGTTTTTCATTGGCATGTTTATCACCATTTAGTTGATTTGTAAAAGATCTTTGTATGCTAGGAATGTTAATGTTTGCCTGTCATGCATACTATGATTATTATTTCACTTCTTTTTTTTTTAACTTTAAGTTCCTCTTTCCCCCCCCCTTAATTTTTTCCCAGTTTATTAGAGTGTTTAGCATGTAGGTTCCAAAGACATATATACATTTATTCAATTCACATTCTTTTTTTCTCACCCTTTGTGGCTGGCATTATTATTATTATTTTTTTTACCTTTGACCCCCTTAATTCACTTCTTCGTTTGACTTTAATTAAGGTTTTAAAATATTTGAGTCAGGTCTATCGATCTTTTCTATTTTGATTTTGACTTTTGTGGGGGCTGTAAAAAGACCTCTCCACACTGAGATTTGTAAAAGCCCAAATTTTCCTCTGTTACTTTTATATTTTTAAATATTTAAGCCATCTAGAATCAGCTATAAAGGGAGTTTTCTGGTGGCCTAGTGGTTAGGAGTCTGGGCTTTCACTGCCGTGGCCTGGGTTCAATCCCTGGTTGGGGAACTCTGAGATCCCACAAGCCTTGTGGCATGGCCAAAAACAAACAAACAAACAAATACAATTAGAATTAGCTGTAATATCAAAAGTAAAGTAGGGTTTCTGTTAGTTGCCTATGTTGAATGATCTTTTTCCCTTGTTGGTTTAAAATACTGCATAGTATAGAGATTAACAGAATAGGTCTTGGAGTTAGGCTGCCTGGGTCCAAATTCTGGCTTCACTGTTTACTTACTGGGTGAACCTGACTTCTCATATGTAAAATGAGTATAATAATAGTACTTACCTCCTGGAGCTGTCAGAACTGCAAATTAGTATATTAAAGGGTTTAGAATACATAGCACATAATAAGGGCTCACTAAATAGTAGCTATTATTGGGTACCAAATTCACATGTTATGTGGGATTATTTCTAGACTATTCTGTTACACTCACTAGAGTCTAGAAATTCATGGGGCAGTACCAATTCTAGCTTTACCTTATGCGTAGACAAGTTCTCTCATTCTTTTTCAGAATATTCCTGATTCTTCTAGCGTTTTTTTTCCTAGATGAACTTGAGTCATATTGAGAATTCCTAACAAGCTTCCTGAGATTTTGGCTGTCATTATAGAGAATAGATCCAATTAGGAAAAATCGAGTTCTTCATAATTTTGAATTTTCCTTTCCATTAAATAGGTATATCATTCTATTTATTCAAGTGTTTCTCTGTGTTATTTAATAAGGACTTATAGTTTTATTCACACAGGTCCTTTTCATTTTTTGATACTGAATATTCTGAGCTAAGTCTTGAAGGATGAATAGGAATAGCCAGACAGAAACGGAGAAAAATTGGTTGGTACTCTTTTGCTGCCAGAAGCCATAGTTATGCTTGGAACACTTCTAGTTTTAGAAATAATGTTCTTCAGTCAACCCACATAAGATACAAGCAATAAACCGAACTGGAAAAAAATGTGCTCTTTCCTGCAAAGAAGTGGAATGGGGCAGGCAGCCAACATAAATATTTATGCAGCTGTTGCCTGAGCTAATCCAAGAAACTTCTGCCGTCTGGCAACAACATGTGTTCAGCTTCTTCTGAACCTATTCACTCTTAAAAAAATCCAAAGTCTAATATACTTTCAATCTGTGTGTATGAACCAAGGAGTTTGAATATGGATTGATGTGTGTTTGTGGGTATTTTGAACAGAGCAGGAACTAGGCAATTTTGTGAAGTAGTTCCAGTTTTCCTTCATTTGCCATTTAATCTCATGTTCAGCCCATCTCACCTCAACTTCAGAAGCATGGCCTTGGAATACCATCACTAGGGTTTAATTTCCTGCTCAGGTATTTACATTCTGTGCCCTGTTCAAGCTAACACTAAGCAGAGCCTTCTCCCTCAAATACCTAGTCATGAATAGTTGGTCTTATTTAATCTGCATTTAGCCAAGTGATGAAATAAACAACAATGTGCTCCTCTCCTAAAGCATGTACCTGAAAGCACATTTTAATCCAGAGTTGTTCGTCAGAGCTCAGAATTTTAAAGAGATTTATGATCCCCCATCCTGTGACACTTCATTTCTCCTCTCTACACGACTGAGGGGTATAAAATTATATACTCCCTTTCTCTAAGCCCTCAACAATATCATGTACATTTGCGTAAGGGAACTCATTTCATTCTCAAGGCATGAGTCCAACCTACATGCCAACCTACAACCTAACTGTTGAAAAAAATAATAATTAGGCCATTGCTTTTCTCTGTCCTACCAGCCTAACTGATCTTAGATCTCCTGTGAGACAGCCAGGGACACAGACATCATCCAGCATTGTCCTCATGTTGGTTAAATTTTTACACCTCTCCAACTTCAAAAATCCTAGCAGTTCCATTAATAAAATGGTTCCTTCTACTCTTCAACCATAGCCTTACAGGGACTGTAGGAAGAATTCTAAAAAGGTAGAGTATAAAAATTAAAAAAAAAGAGACGTGCTAACTTATTAGGCAAAAAACAAAAAATGTTCTAAAATCAGATTGTGGTAATGGTTGCACAAGTCTGTGAATATACTAAAAACCACTGAATTGTACACTTTAAATGGGTGAAACGTATGTGAATTACATCTCCATATAGCTGTTTTTAAAAAGCCAAAGAAATCCAGATAATTTATAGCCTAAAAACAAAAACAAAAAAACCCAACCATAATTATCGGTTTAATTTGACAGTTACCGCTATGAATAATAATAGTTAAAGCAGCTTGAGTGGCTTCTTTGGAGAGGGCACTTTATATACAGTCTCACTTAGTGCTCACAGTAAACTTATGAGGAAAGAAACACTATTATTGTCCTTATTTCACACATGGGAATTTGATGCTTAAAGAGGTTAAATATCTTGGCTAAAGCTATGCAGTTAGTAGGGAATGGAGTTGGGATTGGAGCCTAGTCATCTGTCTCTAGAGCTCAGCCTCTGAAACATTGAGCTAATCCAAGCACCCAGGACTGATCTGGTTTTGACTGTCCTTTGCTCCAAACTGCAGTTATCCTAAATGCTGGTATCAATCTCTGGAAGACTTAGACAAGTTCTTTTGCCTAACCTGTTCTAGTTGTGGCTTGTAATCTTATGCAATAGGATCTATAAAACAGTTGTTTACATACAATAGCTTCTCAGTAATCTTTACTTAATAGACATTTCTGAAAAAAAGTGTCAGGTTTTGCAACTTGAATTACATTTTAAAGTATCCAGGGCTATAGCAGCTTACTGTGGAAAGCTATGCCTATGCCTCTTACACAAATAAATTAAAATGGTAAATATTGTCCATATCTGTAAACTTGTATTTTTAGACTGCATTTCTTTCAAGCAAGGTATCTGAAAACTGCCATTGTGTCAAATTTCTCTCCATTTTTAGAAATTCCAACATCATTATCACTGAATATCACACCAGCTCAGGGGAAACCAAGGATATCATGTTGGAGGAGAAAGCAAAGCCTCCCATTCCTCTGTAGATGAACTCAGCCACCAGGATAAGTAAAAAATAGACTTGGATGATTTACTGTGAGCCTGTGAGGAAATACAAGGGAGAACAAATTTTATTATTATTGAATGCTCAACTTAAGTAATTAGGAGACAAAAACCAAGCCTTGTTCTCTTGCAGGAAATCCTGTACTAAAGAGTAGCAGAAACAAACAAACAAAAAGAGAAAGAGTAGCAGAAACAGGTACATGTGAAAATTTTGTCATGGGGACATTCTTTTTTTTTTTTTTTTTTTTTGTGGTACATGGGCCTCTCACTGTTGTGGCCTTTCCCATTGCGGAGCACAGGCTCCGGACGTGCAGGCTCAGTGGCCATGGCTCATGGGCCCAGCCGCTCCGCGGCATGTGGGATCTTCCTGGACCGGGGCACAAACCCGCGTCCCCTGCATCGGCAGGCAGACTCTCAACCACTGCGCCACCAGGGAAGCCCCATGGGGACATTCTTGAGATTATGATTTAGAATCATTTCTTCTCCTTCACTTTCAACAGGGCTCAGGGGTGCATGAAGTTTCCTTCTGCTGTTCTTCATCCCTGTCCTCTAAGTCCTCAGCCATTAGAAGCCCATGGAAGCTTCATAAGAGTGTTGCACAAATCTGTATTTCAAAGATAAGGTTATATAATATAGTAATCAATGTAAACTTAACAAAACAGATATTTAGGTCAAATAATAATTTCAAACTTCTGCTCATCTATTGGTTGGGAAGTTTATAACACAATTTCTTGGTATGTCAAGTTGATTTTCCAGTATCATTTATAGTTTAAATTAATAGTCTTTAATTAGTTGTCTAATTAAAGCCCAGAACAAGACATTGGAAGGACATATGGGGCAAAGAGAGATGGATAAAACAAAATCCTCACTTTTCTTAGCCTTGTAATCTAGTAGACAGGATAACACAAACATGCCCATAACTCTAAGGCAAGGCCTACTGGGAAAGAAAGTCAGTTAAAACGTTTGTCATATACCATGAGTCCATCCCTCTGTCAGGGCTGTGTTAAGTGGAACAATAGAGGCTCCAAATAAATTGCTAAGCCTCAGAGACCTTGTTGGATTATCAGAAAATGACTTCATGGAGAATATGGAATAAATAAGTCTTTGGCCTTAAAGAATGCACTGTTTGGAAAAATCCACTTTTGTCAAATCCATTTTAATAAGCAAGTAGCCTAGTTTGGCCAAAGAAGGGGGTACCTGTACAACATTGGCTGGAAATAAAGGAAACCAGAAGAGTATACCCATAGTAGAGCAGTCACAAATGCCAGTTTACAACTTGGACCTCAGTTTAAGATTTATAGAGAATGGGGGAATCAATTACTTTTTTCAGCTGAACTTTTGCAAGTGGAAGCAGGGTATACTTTAGAAAGGAGCAGAGAGAGTCTGAGATAACAGGAAGCAATTTAAACCACCCAGGTGAAAAAGGATGAGGGCTTTGAACTAGGACAAGTCAGAGGAAGATCATTTACAAATCAGAGGTAGAGACAACAGGATTTCTAGAAAGAGTGGATATAGGAGAATTGGAACAGACATGTATGATGATCATAAGGTTCCGAGACTGGCTGAGTAGAAGAATAAGAAATTAACAGGAACAGTGTGACGGAGAGGAGATGGCTCAGGGCAGAGGATGATATGATGCTTTCAGTTGTAGTGGTATTGAGTTTCAGGTGTAAGCAACTGGACGTGTGAGTCTGTAGCGAGGTAGAGAAGTCAAGGTTAGAAATACCAGCTTCGGAATCAGGCTCCTAAAATTGATCACTGGAGCCAAAGAGTAAATGCAGTCACAAGATAGAGCAGGGAAAGGGGACAGGATTGGAGTATAATGTGGAGAAAATTCTACACTTAGTGGCTGGAAAGACGAGCGTGATACACTGAAGATGGCAAAGAGTGAGAATAAGGCAGGAAGAGAATCAAAACTGGAGAGCTAGGCGGGGAGCCAAGGAAGTTCAAGGAGGAAGGTCAACAATGGCAAAGGTTACACCGTGGGACGAAAGTCTCTTAGGTTTTTGTACCAAAAATCCACCCCCAAGCCAAGTTATCTCCATTTTTTTTTTTTTTTTTTTGCAGTACGCGGGCCTCTCACTGTTGTGGCCTCTCCCGTTGTGGAGCACAGGCTCCGAATGCACAGGCTCAGCGGCCATGGCTCACGGGCCCAGCCGCTCCACAGCATGTGGGATCTTCCCAGACCTGGGCACGAACCCGCATCCCCTGCATCTGCAGGCAGACTCTCAACCACTGCACCACCAGGGAAGCCCAAGTTATCTCCATTTTAAGAAACAACATTAACTATCTTATCCAAAATGTTCTCATTCTTTTACTTTAGCTCTTAAAATAAAGCCTAATAATACTAATTTACCCATTTCCAGTTCTTGGAAATGAGTCTCTGATAAAATCTAATTACAACATCTAAATATTGAACAAAATTTTCTATAGCTTTTACCCTGATAAAGGCCTATTATTCATAAATAGACATCCTTCCTCCAAATGCCAAGAACAGAGAGGATGGCATATAAGAGAAAAGTGAGAGAAAATCCTTAGTTTAAAACTTCTTTTTCTGTTAGTATGATTTTCTAAACGATTGGTCCAGTTGACATGGAATATGGATTTGGTCCTGTTACAGGTTGAATTGTGCTCTCTCAAAATTCATGTTAAAATCCTAACCTGCAGTAGTTCAGAATGTGACTTTATTTGGAAATAGGGTCACTGCAGATGTAATCAGTTAGGATGAGCTCATACTAGAGTAGGATGGGCTCCTGATCCGATATGCCTGGGGTCCTTATAAACGGGGAGATTTGGACAAAAATACACACAGGAAGAATACCCGTAAAGATAAAGGCAGAGATCTGGGTGACGCAGCCAAACCCAAGGAATGACGGAAATTGCCAGCAAACCACCAGAAGTTAGGAAAGAAACACGGGATGGATTCTCTTTCACAGCCCTCAGAAGGAACCAACCTTGCCAACGCCTTGATCTCAGACTTCCAGGATATAGAACTGCGAGACGATAAATTTCTGTTGCTTAAGCCACCTAGTTTGTGGTACTTTGTTACAGGTCTTCCAGGTCCATAAGCAAATAGGTCAACAGTGTGTTTCCTCAGGGCTTGTACTTTGAAATCTCATGTACCACTTAGTTCACTCTGGAAGAAAAAATGTATTCACATAAGCAATTTAAAACTGCTTCATTTTCCAAATCGGCTTCATATTCCAAATCGGCTTCATTTCCCAGAGACAGCAGTTCTTTGACCAGAGTTTACATCGAGAGGGAACAGCCAGTTTTGGAGAATAAATCTCTTCCACTCTTCCCACTATTCGGGACTGCAGACTCTTTTCAACCAACCTAATAATAGAACTGGCCAGTTCACAATCATTGGTCTTTCCATAGTTGAACCGTCAGAGGTGTTATAAAATGTTATAAAAACAAAGCCAGATGAAGTTACCCGTTCACAGGGAAGGCTCTGAATAGGGGTTTTTAACGGAAGAAGTGATCTTGATTTCTGGAAAGGTACTGTTTGTGCTGACTTTTGATATTCAGTGTTATTGCAAAAAAATTCCACTACTATTTTATAAAGGAGCCTTTTAAAAAATAACTTTAGACATTTACAGCTCATCATGGTTGCACCAGGCTTGGCAAAATATTCTCCCTATACAGTGGAAACATTTTTGGGGAGTCAAATTGTTGAGTGGGTGCTTCCAAGGCAGAGATACTTTGGGTACCCTTTTAGGTACATTCAGAATTATGCCTTTCTATTTACAAGACCTTTAGGAGTTGTTTGTGGCCAAAGCTTTTCTTCCCGGAGAAAACAAGCTAGGTTCTGGCTGACATCCACTGGATTTAAAATATGATTTTATAAAACATGGTAGCCGTCACTGGCCAAAAATTCTAAAATCTAATTTAGACTCCTTTTCTCTCAAACTAAACAAAGGCAGGGCTTTCAAGTGATCATAATCTTCAGAATCTTTATGTGTGTGTGTGCAATTACTATGAATCGCCCATGAATAAAACTGTCAAGATAAGTCTGTCTGAACCCAAGAAGATAGGGGGCCTCACTGGTGTCACCATGATGATTCTGCTCCACTCTCTGGCTTGCCTGTGGATACACTTATCTCCTCTCCCTGGTGTGTTCCAATTCTCTGTACAGTGTTTTTCAGAGGTGAAGATAAAAGCAGTAGCCTTCCATCGGCGGGGTTTTAAACTTGGAATGGCTGTCCGTTTAAGCGATTGTTCAAGTCAGTAAAAAGGTAGAGGAGGAACGGTGTGAGCACCGTGATGCCTGAGCATTGATTGAAGCAGACCAGCCATCATTCTCGAAAGCAACCTGATGATGATAATCCACACCTGGCTCTTAGCCTCGGCATCTGGGAACGCAGGGAAGGGAGGGATGATGGAGGACTATACACCCCATTCTCTTTCTAAAAGAGGCAGCTGCTCCTCAGCTGATTTCTGCCGTGGAAAGTAGGCCAAGCATAGACAGATTTCTTCATTTTCTAAGAAAGGCAAGAAGTATTTTTTTTTAATGTCAAAACTTCTGATTTTTAAATGTTGGAAACTATATTAGCTTCCTATTGCTGCTGAAACAAATGGCCACAAACTAAGTGGTGTAAACAATATGAGCTTACGATCTCCCAGTCCTGGAGATTGGAAGTGTGAGATTGGTTTCTGTGGGTTGAAATCAGGGTGTTGGCAGGCTGTGCTCCCTCCAGAAGTTCTAGATGAAAATCCATTTCTTCACCTTTTCTAGTTCCTAGAGGCTGCCTGCTTTCCTTTGCTTGTGGCCTCTTCTTCCACCTTCAAAGCCAGCAGCATAGCATCTTCTAACATCTCTCGGACTGATCCTCTGCTTCCTTTCATCACATCTCCTTTTCTGACTCCGACACTTCTGCCTCCTTCTTTCCCTGGTATAGACCACTGTGATCGTATTGGGTCCATCTGAGTAATCCAGGATAACCTCCCTATCTCAAGATCCTTAACTTAATCACATCTGCAAAGTCCCTTTTGCTTTGGAAAGTAACATATTTGCAGGTTCTGGGGATTAGGACATGCACAGCTTGGGGGAGGGGGTTGTTCTGTCCACTCCAGAAACTGATTAATTTTTTTAATGTAAGGGCTTAAATAGAACATGTCTGTGGCCACTATTCTGTGATTTCTGGTTAAACTCTGGCTATACCATCTCTGAGAGTGAAAGTTTGTCCTTTAGAGATGTGTGTATCTGAGCTAAGAGCTATTTCCTGGACATCTGAAGGAAGGGGAGTGTCTGTAGCTCTCATTAATGGGAAATTCTCAGGGTGGACCTGGATGTGACATGTCCACATCTACCCTGGATTCCTTTGCATGATGGAGACTTCCACATGCCACTCTGGACTGTCGAGCTGGAACACCTCAGGGATTTATTTTGGATGGAATGATTTGGGGGTAATGAACAGTGAGGGAAGGGTAACCACTGTGGTTAAGAGTGGGGTTTGCCAAAGGTGGCGATTTGCATGGTAGAGGTTATGTAAAGTGCAGAGATTACACCAGATAGGGGCAGATTGGGCAACAGGGTGAGGATCTGGGGAGCGTCCATCTAGGAATTGCTATCAGGGCTTAAAATTGCTGGGTGGTTTTCTCCTGGACTATTTCTCTTGAACTAGGTTACTCCTCTCTTGGCCCAGTGCTTTTAGCTATGTAGGCAGTTTGGATAAGACATCATACAGCTTTGTGGGGCTGGGGCCGTGACACACACGTGGGCTGAGCAGAAACAAGATAGGCCTGTCTTGTCTGCTGGTCCCATGGGAAGGAGTGGCAGCCTCCCTCAAAGGAGACTCTGACTGCAAGTTCTAGAGGATTCCCAGCTGCAAAATGAGTCATGCCAGATGCCAGAACTTGAAAGAGTAGGGAGGAGCAACTCCTGGGTATATAATTCAGGAAAGATATAGGGGGACAGAGCCTGTTCCTGAATATACCAGAGGAGGGTGTCTCAGTGCAGAGAAGCAGGCAGGTGGAAGAGGTGAAGGGGTGAAGCTGACACAGGTCACAGTCATTTGTAAGGTTTTACATGTCCTGCTGGCATAACTCTCCACTAATCAGACTGCCATCTGTGCCTTTGGCCAATGGTTTGAAAGTTTTACATATTGATTTTCTGACAATATTTCAGTGGAATTTAGGGGACATCAGAGTGAATACTAGTTCATGTTACTATATCCCATTTTAGATATTGGCAGAAAAAAGGTTTATTCACATCTAACTGGTGTAAGTGGTTGTATGTGACCTCTTTCAGGTCATGGTTTCCTCTTAGTGACTGCAACTTCAAGAGTTGCCCTTACTTTTTCCTAGGGCGGAGCTTGGACACTGATGCAACCTGGCACAATGGATGTGACACTAACTGCTCTCATAACAACAATCTGATAAATCAGGTTGCTGAAAAGCTTTCTTGGTAACTTGTATGGATCTGAACAGAGATAGAATTGGCACCGTGACTGAGCATCTTTTTTTTTTTGCGGTACACGGGGCTCTCACTGTTGTGGCCTCTCCCGTTGCGGAGCACAGGCTCCGGACGCACAGGCTCAGCGGCCATGGCTCACGGGCCCAGCCGCCCTGCGGCATGTGGGATCTTCCCAGATCGGGGTACGAACCTGCGTCCCCTGCATTGGCAGGCGGACTCTCAACCACTGCGCCACCAGGGGAGCCCTGAGCATCTTTTCACATGATTTATGATCTATCAAGGTCAAAGCCCAAGCAGGGCAGGTGGGCTGAATTGGAACCATGCCTGGCTGGAGTTTTCTTGTCTGCTGGCAAAAAAACTGCTTTCTAGCTCATTCCAGCAAGTGTTAGACATTTTACTGAGAATATGTGTACACACACTGCAAACACAGTGTGAAGAAAGACACTGTCTCACTCATTGTTGTAACCCCAGCACCTCACTTAGTATGGGCACCAGGTTTGTCCTCAGTAAAGGAATAATATATATAATAAATGGAGTTGGGTTTGGTCATATAGCATCTGTGTCACCTCAGGAAAGTTACTTGACTTGTTAAATAAGAGAATAATATCTATCTCACAAGAACCTCGTAAGGACTAAATGAAGTAATGGATGTGAAGTTACTCTGTAATTCTGAAGTGTCTCATGAATGTACTGGGTTGTTATTTGTGCAAATTGAATTAGATTTTTTTTTCTTTGTACTGTGTTCTTTAGGAGAAAACACTAATAATCTCACTGATTATCTGGCCTAGGTACTTTCTAAATGATTATAATACTTATTTAGGGGCATCTCAGCTAACTAAGCTGCCTGAGGCCCAGATGCTATCTGGTTTTAAGAAATTATTTTTGAACTTTTCTCTTGGAGGAAAAAAATCCCCCAAAGCAAAACAAACCAAAACATTCATATCAAGTAGAGTATGCCACACAAAGTAGGAAAAACTCACAAGTATCTGTTGGAGTCTCAGTCAGAGGATGGGCACTTAGGGCCCTATTATACGCTGGTAGTTTTATGGAAGAATTGATCTCATTAATCTCCTTAAAGAGATTCTGGGCAAACTTCTTCTTACTAAAACAGAGCTAATTGGTTTGAAGGAAACATGTTGATGAGATATTTTGGAGAGAGAAGCAGATTTGGTCATTGACAAAATATTTCCCATGCCCAAAGACGCTGGTTTAGTGATTGCTAAAAATAACTGGAAGACTTTAAGTTTCACTTTATTATGGATGAGAACATTGGTATTGTAGAAAACTCTGCCAGCTGGTCATGCAGCTGGTGAACCATGGGCTGCCTAAGTCATGGGCTCCCTCTGAATTTGGCAGAACTTAAGACCATTGTTTTTGAGCTCGATTTTGGCTTCTTTGTCAATTTTTCACGATTAATACATATTCTCTTCAGGTCACACATCTTTACCTGTTATTAAATTGGTCATTTGACTGATTCAACTGAATGACTTGTGTTTGCTCATCTTATTCTCTTGGTCCTCAGGAGGGAGTTAGCTTTGTATCTTCCTGCAAACAAAGAAAAGATAAGCCTCCTTGTTGACAGGTTGAACTTCACAGGACCCATAAACTGCCTGAAGCCCAGTTTGCTGCTGGGAGAGGTGCACCCTTCCTTATGGGGCCTCAGACTTGGTGGGGACAAAAGTTATTGCTGCAGTTCTGTCCCCAGCATTAGAGGAAGCTCAGTGGGTGAGCTAAGGAAGACAATGAATTTTAGAGTCTAGAAAAATGGTCTCGAGTCCCAGTTTGCCATTTTTTCCTGGGTAAACATTGTCACGTTAATTTATGTCTTGATATAATAGACCCTTGAAATACTCAAGGGATAATCTTGAGACGTGCAAGCCTTAAATGCAAGAAGACTACTGGAGCGCTTCTGGAGAGCTACACAGATAGGAAAGAGATGTGAGAAAAGCAAACTCAAACTGAGAGATGCTCGCCAATAATCCCATCTCACTCACTGGTTTATCATTTGCTCTGCAACCTCAGCCTCCAAGGGGGCATCAGCTTCAAGTGAATCCTTTAGAAAAATGTCAAGTCCTAAACTTTTGGAGTTACTGGCAAATAGCCAAAACCTCCAATGTTAAATCTTCAAATGACAAGAGTCTGCTGTAATACCTATTTCCTTTTCATGGTTTCTTGTAACCATGAAAAAAATGTAATACAGGTAGAAGAGTTAGAACATGGTATGATCAATAAATATGAGACTCCTTTCTTCCAAACTAATGTTTGTTAGATGAAATAATGAATTTGGTAAGAGAACTGCTTTTCTTCAGGTGGAAGTGTGATAAGTGTAGGTGATCTTTGGACCTCTTTTTCTGGAATTCTCCAGCCTCATCCCCTTTTGGAAAATATTGGCTGAGTCAGTACGTTGGCTCTATGGCCACATAAGCAGGAAGTTAGGACACAGTGGCTCATTCACCCCTCCTCCCTTCTCCTCTTGTCTATTCCTCTCTGAGGTAGGATTTGTCCTCATCCATAGTGTGCGTGGGAGGAAAGGGATATTCTTTTTTAGATGCGTTTTCTTATTTTTAAATGCATTTTGGTAAAAAAAAAAAAGATTTTAACGTGGCTTAAAAAGATGAATTATGGAATTAACATAAATTTCAGAGTTCAATTTAAAATAAGAAAGAAAAGTTAAGAGACTCAACAATCACATATTGACTATGTTATTGTTCAAGTGGGCAGTCGCACTTAGAGCAGGAAAGGCAGAAAGAAGTTGCCCACAACAAATCATGTGTATTCTATAATCTCTTTCACATACACACAAATGAAATAAAACATTAAGAAATTACTTGTAACATTTCTGGTTTAAGATGACAAATGAGGTACACATTTTCATATTAACATCTACCGAAATAAAAGTAGAAAAGCACAAAAAGAAATAAGCCACTAGCAATAAAGAAAATCAAGGTGCAGATGAACCAATTCAACAAGCAAATGATTTTTTTTTTTAATTTATTTTTGGCTGCGTTGGGTCTTTGTTGCTGTGCGCGGGCTTTCTCTAGTTGTGACAAGCGGGGGCTACTTTTCGTTGCAGTGTGTGGGCTTCTCATTGCGGTGGCTTCTCTTGTTGCAGAGCATGGGCTCTAGGCACGTGGGCTTCAGTAGTTGTGGCACGTGGGCTCAGTAGTTGTGGCTCGCGGGCTCTAGAGCACAGGCTCAGTAGTTGTGGGGCACGGGCTTAGTTGCTTTGCGGCATGTGGGATCTTCCCAGACCCGGGCTCGAACCAGTGTCCCTTGCATTGGCAGGTGGATTCTTAACCACTGCACCACCAGGGAAGTTCCCAAGCAAATGAACGTTTGGGGAAAGCAAAGACAAGTAGCCCTAAGTCACTTATGGACAAAATGTAGAAGGCTTTGCTATGTTTACAGGACAATATATAAATATTAATAATTTTACAATGTAAAAAAGTAAGTGAGCTGATGGGAGAAAGGACATGTAGAAGGAAAGGTAAGGATGTTAATACACTGATACCATTAGCATAGTCATTTATTCATTCACTTGACAAATATTTACTGAGAACCTACTGGGTGTAGGTGTTGTTCTAGGCACTTGGGAAACAGAAAGATAAACATCAGACAGAACTCCTTACCTTCCTGGAGCTTACATTACGTTATGCTATTAGGACATGTAACTGCCACAGATACTGCCAAAGCTGCTGGAATAAAAAATAAAGTTTAAATATATTATTAAATATGTAAAGATAACTAACAGAAAAACTATAAATAATGATAACATACATTGAGAGGAATAGAGATGAGTAGGTGACCTGAATTTTAAGCTCTCATATTCGGGATTCACTAAATACTATGTCTAAAGTGGATGAGTCAAAACAGAGATAAAATCATGATATCTAGAATTAGGGAGGCAACCACCAAAACTAGAAACAGAAACAACCGAAAGAGTTGTCTCTAGGGTGTGTACTGAAGGTGAGAAGAGAAGGATGAGAATGTTATTTTTGCTTTCATCATGAGTCCTTTTTGCTTTGTCACCACATGCATGTATTATATTGATTAATATATATATATATATATATATATATATTTAAATTCAGTGACTTCTAAGAACAGTTACAATCAAAGAATGAGATTCATTTTTCATCTACCAAGTGTCATGGGATTAAACACAAAATCGTTAGAAATAGATTTTCCTTTCTGGAGCTTTTAGCAAGTGTTTAAAAATATATACTGTTTCATTGTCTTCTCTTGGCTGTAATGAATGGTGGGATCCCCAAGATAGGTTTGTGAAGATAAGTGCTGGAAATGAAAGATAGTAAGAAGCTTGTAGAGTGTATTATTAGAATAGCTTGGGTGCAGTGCAGTTCATTTGAACAAAATAGGGCTTTTATTTCCCTATTGTTTACCTTTGCGTAGCTAGCAGTGTTTAGGAAGGTGGAACTAACATTTATTAAATGCTTATTTTGTATAAAGCACTTTGCATATGGTAAGTCATTTCATGCACTCAAAAACCTTATGACACTGACATTAGTTTTCACATTTGGTAGATGAGGAAATTGAAGATTAGACACATGGCAAAGCTTGCTAATGGCAACCCGGTGTGTAAGTAGGGAGCTAGATTTCCAGCCTAGGTCTGACTCCAAAAGCTGTGCTCTTCCTCTTGGCTTTCCCTGTGCATACTTTCTTAGAAAAAGACCAGATTTCAGTAAAATTCCATTATAAGTTTTATTTTCCACTAAAATTCAATATTTTCTACAATGTAAATTTCTGTAAGTACCCTATTTTTCTAGGTACCTAAGACATTTAGCTAGTGGTAAATATTTCAGCATTAAATTGATAATAAAGGTACGTGTCTATGCTTTCCAACATTTGAACAAAAAGAAACTTTGTTAAGTTTGATTTTCACTCTCAACCAGTAATGTCCTTCCACCCCCTATGCTGTATCTGAAAATATTCCTCAGTGGTAGTTTATTCCTGGACAACTCTTTTCACCCATCTTATGACCAACTTTGCACGAATATGATTTCTTATGTTGCTATTATCTGCTGGAATAAGGCTATGATCCTCCCATGAGCCCACTAAGTTATCAAAAAAAAAAAGATATAACCTGGTAGTAAATTAGATGCACATAGATTTGGGGGAAATGATAGTAGTAATAATAACACAAAAGTAAACAAGCTCCTGTTTGTGTACATATATTAGGTGCCAGGTGTTTTGCATGCATCATCTCACTTAATCTTCTCTGTAGATCTGTGGGACAGATATTGTGATCAGTATATTATAAATGGAAACTATAACCCAGAGAGTTTCAGCAACTTGCTCAAACTTGTCACAAACAAAGGAACTGGGATTTAAGCACCAGGTTTAAGAGTATGCTTGTAATGTTTCTGAAGTTGCCTGACACATAAATAATTTTACAAGTTCTCTCATGCTATCCTTGGGAGACATCATGGGCTGTTGAATAGTTGGATGAATTTTGAACTGTTGCTGTGACTGATCTGACATGGATTTGCCTCTGTTAGTGCCTCTCTGGAGGGAGGTCCCAAGTGGGGTACCAAAAACAACATTTACATTTTGTTTGGTTCCATGTGGTTATTAATGGATTAGAAGCATTCATGCCATGCTGCTGCTGCTACTGACTATCGTTAGTAGTGCAGGATATACAAGGCTGAAAGAGGAGAGGGAAACCAAGAATGAGAATCTTAAAAAAATTATAACAGGTGACAGCAATAATCTGAATCTAACACAACGAAATTAAGAGTAAAATTATAATTGTGCTTTTATCTGAAAAGTTATCTGTGTGAGTACAGAGGTGGAAAGATGTGGCTTAGTAGGAACTCATGCAAAAAATCAGCTGTCTCATCAATTTCAAGGCTTCATTACCATCTTTACAATGATAGTCCCCAAACACTGTTCTCCAGCCCAGATCTCTACATAGCTCCGGTGCTGTATGTCCAATAGCTCAACAAATTTCTCTTGGAGTTGGATGTCTGAAAGGCTCCTCACACTTAGCATGTCCAAGATGGAACTCTTAAACCATCCCTTTCAAGCCAGGTCCTCTTCCAGTACCCCCCAATCAGCAAATATTACTACTCTCTCTTCTGTTAGTCAATTTAGGCATCATCATTGATACCTCTTTCTCCCTCCTCCCTATCTCTAACTCCTCTCAAGACTTTGTTCATTTTAGCTCCTAGAATCTCAGAATTTGTCACTCATTCATCTCCACTACTACCTTATTAGTCTATAGGGCCATCATTTCTCACCCATACTATTGCTATGGTCCATCTGGTCTCAGTGTTTCTACTCTGGCCCCCTTCACCCCATTTAACACAACGGCCTGAGTAAATATTTTCATAACACAAATATGATTGGGTCATATATACATCTACCCCCAGATTAAGTTCCTCTAATGTCTTTTTATTAAGACATTAAGATAAAAACCATGCCCCTGTATACCTGCCCAGCTTAGTCTTAGAAATATCCTCCTTGTTCTCTGTACCCCAGGCATATGGGTTTTCTTTCAGTTCTTTGAACACACTTTGAAGTCTCCTGCTACAAAGCCTTTGCATAGGTTGTTCCTTCTGTCTGAAATGTTGTTTTCTCATCCTCATCTGGTTAATACCTACTCATCCTTCAGGTCTCCATTCAAGGTGTGTTTCCATAGGGAAGCCCTCCCTAACTCTCTAGGCTGAGATTCCTTTGTTACACATTACATAGTCTGTACAGTCCTGCCCTCTGGAGCTCTTATCTCAATTTATAATTCATTCATTTGTTTACATAACACATATTTGTTGAATATTTATTGTGTGCCAGGCTCTGTTCTAAGTGCTGAGGATATAGTGGTGAATAAAACAGTTCCTTCCTAAGGATCGTCATCTAGTGATGGAGGAGATATCAACAAGTGAAATATAAAGGATGTCCATTGGTGTTAAGCGTTATGGAGAAAAGTACATCAGAGAGAGAAGATAGGAAGCGCATTTGTGTGCACAAGTGCACGCTATTTTAAATAGTCAGGGAGGAACTAATGAGGCAACATTTGAACTAGAGGGTGAAGCTTGCATATACCCCAGACTACGCCGGGCAGAGGGAAGAGTAAGAGCAAAAGCCCTGAGATAGAAGCGTGTTCACCGTGTTTAAAGAGCAACCATAAGGCCGGCATGTTTGGAAGAGAGTAAATGGACATGCAAATAGCAGGAGATGAAGACAGAGAGGGGTCAGGTGAAGTAGGACCTGGAAGGTCAATGTAAGAACTTTGGCTTTCAGCCTGAGTGGGTGGAGAGTAATTACGCAGTTTAAGCAAAGGACGTGATCTGACATACGTTTCCAAAGGATTGCACTGGCTACTGTTTGGGCAATAAACACTCTGTGTGGATGGGGGTTGGGGAGTAGAGCAGAGATGTCAGTTTTAAACTTGTCTGTGCTCATCCAGACAAGATATGATGGTGGTTTGGTCAAGGTAATAACAGTAGAATTGAGGAAAGTGGTCAGATTCTGGATACATTTGAAGGAACGCCAACAAAATATGTTGACAGATTGAAGATGAGTTACAGAAGAAAGAAAAAAATCAAGGATTACATTAAGGTTAATGGCATAAGTAACCTGAGGAATGGAGTCACCGTTTACTGAGATGGGCAAGTCTATGAGGGAAGCAGATTTGAGAGGAAAGGTTAAGGGTCAGTCTGGACACGTCAACTTTAAGATGCCTAGTACATATCCAAGTGGAGTTAGAGAGTAGGTAGCTGGATTTACGAATCTACAGTTTGGGGGAGAAGTCTGGGTGGGGTGACCAGCCATCCTGGTTTGCCTGGGACTGAGGAGGTCCTGGGACATGGGACATTTGATGCTAAAACCAAGAAAGTCCTGGGAAAACTGGGATGAGTTGGTTACCCTAGGTCTGGACTATAGATATAAATGTATGAGTCTTTGGCATGTAAACGTCACTTAAAGTAAAAATATTAGATGATATCATCCAGAGAGCAAGTGAACTAGAGAAGAAATGTCCAAGGTGACCCGAGCATTTAGAGTGAGGAAGTTGAGAAAGGATGAGCAGGAGACAGTAAGAAGGAGGGTCCAGTGAATTAGAAGGAAAACCAGGGATGTATGAAGTTCTGGAAGTCAAGCGATAGAAATGTTGCAAGAAAGTAGTGGTCAGCCTGTGCCAAATATTGAGGACAAGCGAAACCAGATGAGGACTGTGACTGACCACTGGATTGAGCACTGCTGCAGTTATGGGTGATCTTGAAAAGGGCAGTTGCCATGGAGCGATAGGGGTCAAAACTTTGATTGGACTAGGTCCAGGGAAGAGAGCGGGGTGGGGTAAAGGTGTTGGAAGAAGCTTAAAGGTGAGAAGAAAGAGGGGCAGGTGAGCCAAAGGGTCCTGTAAGGAAGGTAATAGGTTGTATAATCTGATGACACGAATTTCAAAGCGGGAGCCTGGGAGAGGGGGGGAGGAGGGAGGGGTTAGGAATGAGAGAAAGAAAAAGATTTAGAAGAGGAGAAAGGAAGACACATTTCGCCCCTCCAGGCCCAGGGAGATAGAAGAGCCACCACCAGAGACAACTGCAGGGAAAGCAGATTCCTCAGGGGAGCGGGAGATTTGGGGTGGAACACAAAGGTGATAGGAACATTCATGGAAATTTTGAGGACATTGGGGATTTTATTTTTATTTATGTATTTATTCGGGGGATTTGAATTGATATTGGACTGGGCATTCTTCAGGGGAGGGCAGAAGAGCTTGAGGAGTAGGAGTTAGGGTGGGGCTGAAGTCAGAGCCTTAAGGAGTTAGGGGGTTTGGGTTTGTGGGAACTCCTGAGAGACCTGGACCTTTTGTGCTAACTGCAGGAAACTGGGATAAAGTGTAGATGGTGGTAGAGGGATTATAAGCCTCTCTTGGGAGGGAGCTGTGCAGCACCCTCTTCTTTCGTGCCACTGGAGGGATTGAAGACAAGGGAAGGCAGTCTTACAGGGAGCAGGAGTGGTCCTGGGCCACCTCCTCCCTCATGTGTGATAGATGATACTTTCATGAGTGTGATTATTGGCTCAGTGCCTGTCTCCCCCATTGGATGCTAAACTACATGACTGCAGGGGACTGTGTTTGCTTTTACTCTCTTTTACATCCTCCAGTTCCTTTTGTATAGGGTGCTTGGTAGATGATAGAAGTTCCATAAGTGTATGTTTCATAAATAAATAATAAAAGAATTGAGGCTTTTAATGGACAGAAAAGTCATTACGAGCAGTGCAGTGAGGCTGCCAGCAAAAGGGGATGATGTTCAGAGTGGAGAGGGTGATCATTTCTCTTGACTTATTGTTGGACATTATGACCTATTTCACTCATTTCTGGCTGTCACACTAAAAGAAGTGTGTAGTTAACTGCTTAAAAACGTTGGAGCGGTATCTTATGCAGTTTTGGCTGCCAGAAAAAGAGAGAACAGTATGATCTCAGACTACCCCCAGGTACTGAGGGAGTTTAATTATAAATATATTTGTAGAAATAATGTAATAGAAATTTCATGGAAAGAGGAATAGCCCTGTAAGTGGCCCACATGGAGGTGAAACACTCTTGGAGACTGGGTTATTTTGTGGCTTCCTCAGTGTGAAATATTGAGCCCATGATAATGGTGACTCAGCTCCATGTTGACTGCTTATACTGCTCTTGTCACTACCGATCAACTATGTTACCTCTAACCCTAACTTTTTTTCTACTTCATACATGCCCAGAGTTTCTGCTTATTCATTGTTTCTGCTTCGTTACCCAGTAATGCCCTGAGCATCTTACGCTGATCTTCCTTATCTTCCCCCATCATACCCGTCCAGATATTCTGTAACCACTGTGTACACTTCTCTAAATATTTAAAGTTCCCCAATTGATTTGCAGTCTCTGTGACTTTAAGGAGATGCTTCTCAATCGTTTTCTGCCCTCTCAGAGCTGTTACAGGAGGGCACAATTTCTGATCTGATAGCAGTTGACCCATCTTCCCCCTTTCTAAAACCCTCTGAAAGGGCAGTTAGACATGGAGCACCCTTTCTCATATTAGTCTCTCCTGGCCTATTAGCCTTCATTTAAATCTGTCAAGGTGTCCACTAGGATCTCAGTCTTTCGTCTTAGGAAATCTTTCTCATCCTCCAGGTTAATCAGCCTATCTTCCTCAAATTGTTTTGGAAGATGTATTGTATGTCAGATGTAACTGGCATACAGTACTGTATTTTTAAGGTGTACAGCATAATGATTTGGCTTATATACATCATGAAATGATTATCACAGTCAGCTTAGTGAATACTCATCATCTCAAATAACTACAAAAGAAAAGGAAAAGAAAAAAATATTTCTCCTTGTGATGAGAACTCAGGATTTACACTCTTAACTTTCATGTATAACATACAGTGTTTTCCTCAATTTTGTTTCCAGTCTTCCTCTGTTCCTGTTTTGATAATAAAATGAAAACATGTTTCTTAAAGTACTTTAGTTACTACTTGATTTTCTAAGCAAATCTGACTTCTAGAGGCAGAGAATGTCATGTACAATTTTTTGGTTGCCTCCTTAACTTTATGATTTGTCTTGATTTTCTTCAGGAATTTCTCTACTTCAGCTGAAGTTTCAGCTGATGTATATCTAAGTACTTATTGGACAGCATCAGCTTAGTATCCTGTGAGAAGTTCACAGTAGCTTATTTCCCTTAGCATAATGTCCGCAATATTCATCCACATTGCCACATATAGCAGAATTTCTTTCTTTTTACAGGCTGGATAAAATTCCATTGTATGTATATGCCACATTTTAAAAAATCTATTCATCTGTGGATAGACATTTAGGGTGTTTCCACATCTTGGCTATCGTGAATAGTGCTGCATTGAACATGGGAGTGCTAATATCTCTTTGAGATTCTAATTTCACAAACTGCATGATTCCACTCATGAAAGATCTAAAATAGTAAAATTCATAGACTGAAAGAGTGAAATGGTGGTTGCCAGGGGCTAGAGAGAGGAGAAGATGGGGAATTACTATTCCACAAGCATAAAGTTTCAGTTAAGCAAGATGATTTAAGTTTCAGAGATCTGCTGTACAGCATCGTACATATAGTGTCAATGATACTGTATTTTACATTGAAAAAAATTGTTAAGAGACGGATCTCATTCTAAGTGTTCTTGACACAATAAAAATATAAATAAATAAAAATTTAAAAAATAAATTCACACAAATCTTCCCCTTAATGTCCTTTCATGTTTCTACTTCAGCTAATTTTACCACCACCTACCCAGAAGCCAAAGCCCCCAGTCTGGTGTTCATCTACCATTACTTCTCCCTTGCCCTCATCTACACATTTAATTAGTTGGCTAATCTTAAATACTTCTCAAATATGCCTCCTCTCCTCCATTCCCATTGCCAGTCCTCTAGTTCTGGTTCCCATCATAACTCACATGAACCAACACAGTGACTTTCTCACTGGAAATCCTGTCTTGACTCTCCACCCCATCCAATCCTGTCTCCAACTCCACCCTGCTGAGGATGACCTTTCTAGAGGTTAAATCTAGTTATTCACTCCCTGGATTAATACCTTTCAATGGGTATCTATGACCCTCTGGATAGAGTTAAAATGTTTCTATCATGGCATATAAAACCCTTCATAATTTAGCCTCTGCCCCCTTTTCTGGCCTCATTTCCCCAATCCTACTCCATTCTATTGTACCCTTATTCCATCAATAACAAACTTTTAGCAGATACTCAAATTTGGCAGGTCCTTTCATACCTCCCTGTGTTTATCGTGTTGTTACATCTGCCATTATGCCCTTTTCTCTGGCAAAGTCCTGTTCTTTCATCTTGACTCAACTCAAAATACTCTTTCATGAATGTTTTCTTGATCTGCCTTGAATGTTTTCTTGATGAGCCCCTTTAATCCCTTGCTTACCTCTCTCATTACATTTGTTACACTGCAGTACAATGACTAGTTTTCCTGTCTGTCTCTGTACTAGGCTGAGTACCCGAGGGCAAGATCCATGTCTTATTATCTTTGTGTCTCCTGTACCTAGCAGAGCGCCTGACCCATTGGAGGTACTCAGTGAATAGCTGAAAAGTGAATGGGACTCATCTATATTTCCTAATTTTTTCTTATCAGAATTTCTTAAGCAGAAAAAGGGAGAGGGAGTTATAGAGAGATTCATTTTTGTCCTCCCCTAGCCTGTGATAGAAAGGTTTAGAAAACTGTAGACTGGGAAATGTGAAGAGAGTTGATATGTGGTATGACTTTGGCAAATAAAATACTTGTGAGGCTCAAGATTAAGAGCATGGGGAGAGGTTAGTCTGCCTTTGTTTTTGCCTGGCTGTTTCAACAGGAAGTGTGTATGTTACCAAATGCCCCAAACAGAGAAGTCAGCTAGTTTCAGGGAAGAAAAGAAGCGGCAATGAAACATGGTTCAAATCCTCATGTACCCCCGGCCTAGGGTTCGTTCTCTGCTGTCTTCAACAGGGGGCTGGAGTGTACCCAGTCATGTGAATTTGATGGAACTAGTTCCATGGCTACTTTAAGCAAATCTTTATGCTTTCTTCCTTAAATGTCATGCAGTTAAAGAAAAGTGCTTACTCTTCCTGTCTTATTATTTACATTGGAATGAACTCAAAATAATTTTCAGCCATAGCTGTTAATAATTACAGAGAGAACAATTTTATGGCTGCCCACACAGAGCATTTTTATGTTTGAGACCATGACGTGTTTGTTGACAACTTCTTTCTCTACTTCACCCATTTTCATTTTCTTACCTTCAGTTGCATTTATTTCTATCGTAGACACCACACCTGTCCTACTAACCCATCACATGTCCCTTTCTTGTTAGCTAAAAGCTCCACCAAGTCAATTCAGACTCTGATCTTTGGTCTCTGTGCTGTTGACTAATCTGTCATCAGCTGTCCAGGACTTAGTAGATTGGTATGAAACCTAGAAGATAGAGAATAGTCTATAAGATAGTCTATCATCCACTTCCGTATTCCCTGGGGGGCCTTGAGAATAAATTGTCTGGGTATATGTCATTAAATGGGCTCATCTTGTACCTGTGGTGGTCTGCCCTGTATTTTTGTCGGAAGGAATAAAGAAAACAAATACTCAGGTGCCTCCTTTGTGTGAGGCAATATATTAAGCGTGTCCATATATACTAACTTATTCAAGGAATCAGTGAGGCATCATTTTCAGATTTTACAGATACAGAAAAGAGTTGACTCAAGTCACACAGCTAATAAATTGCAGAACAGGGATATGAACCTAGCCTGGCTTCTGTCAAAACCCATGCCTCTTGCGATATACGTAGCAAGCTGTGAGTTCATGGTGATTTGCACCAGGAAGAAAGAAAGTGACTAGCACATCCCAGCCTTGTCCCTGTCTTAATTCTCAACCTTCAGTTTGTTGCTCATCATCAGAAAATGTCATCTCTACTGACACTTTGGCATTTGAAATCCTGTCCTCTGCCGCCCCTTTGATTTTTTGGTTGCTTCAAACTTCTTTTTAACTCCTGGAAGAAAGGAATGTTCAGTAGTGTCATATAATAGAACTTAGATTTGCCATAGGCTCTGCTGCTTCTTCAGTGCATGAGCTTGGATAAGTTATTCATCTCCTTGGGACTCAGTTTCCGTATATATATAAGTAGATTGGATGAGTCTAAGGCTGCTTCCTGCTCAGATAATTTTTAACCCTAATTGAGAGTTCATGAAATTTTCATATTAGGTTGTAGGTACTATTTAAGCTCTCATTTAAGGAAATTAAAAATAAAAACTCTCATTGAGGAAATTGAAGCTCTGGGAGTCTAAGGAAATAGTCCAAAGTCACAGGACTAATAGGTGGTTGATCTTAAATTTGAATCCAGATAGTTACTAAAGTCAAATCTTCTTAACATGGCACACAAGTTCATCATGAGCTTGGCCTGTCTACCTCTCCAGACTTAACTCTCACACTCCTCTTTATGTTCTAGTAGCTGACGTGTTTGCAGATGCTCTGAGCAAATCATGGACAGGGTGTACACAGAATTTAAATTGTGTTCCACCTCTCTGGGCCTTTGCTTACGTTCATACATTCCCTCCATGGTGTATCTTTACTTACCACTCGGCTAATTCCTATTTGCTTCTCCACAGCTTAGTTCACGTGTCTTCCCTTCCAGAAAGTTTCTCAGATTTTCTGGTTGGGCTATATGCCCCTCTTCTTTTCTCTCATGGCACATCACGCATACTTTCATCTTCAAACTTACTGCATTTAAAAAAATTTATGGGTTTTATTCTGTCTCCTCCATTAAATCATAAGCTCTTGGCAAGAATGCACCTTGTCCTATTCATCTCTGTGTCCCAGGATCTATCATGTGCTCAATAAATATTATTTGAAATCAACTGAATTGAGTGATGCCAATCACAGGGCTTTTCCCTTGCATTTCTGAGTTATTTTCTGAATATGATTATATTCACACCCTCATTTCACAAATGGAGAAATGCAGTCTACATAACCAAGAATAGAACCTCAAAATTTTGTCCATGATCAGGCTTCTGGAAAGGGTTATTGTATGCACATTTTCCTAATGCCTTCACTTCCCTTTCATAGCTCAGTTCTCTCCAATCTACCATGCCACTCAAACTGTCCTGGCTAAGATCTCAATGGTGGCCCCATTGCAAAATCCTCCTCTTACTTGACTTCCCTGCGTGATCACTTTATCTGTTTGAAATTCTCTCTTTTCTTGGCTTCTGTAACACACAACTTAGTGTAACACACAATCTAGTGTTCTTTCTACCCCATCTGGCCAACCCTTTTCATTCACCTTTGGTAGAGCCTCATCCTCTACTTAGCAATTAGAATTCTTCAAAGATCAGTCTTGGACCCTGTTTCTTTCTTACCCCACATTCTTTTCCCATGAAATCTCATTCACTTCCACAGCTTATAAAAAATACTATGTATTCACCATGACTCAGAGATTGCTTTCTCTGTCACAGATCTCCCTTCCGAGCTACAAAACTGTATGTACAACATTTACTTGCTATCTCCTCTTGGTTACCTCTCATGGATTTTATCCCTCAAACCTACTTATCCCTCAAACCTAATCTTTATTTAATATTCTCAGCCTTCCCATCCCCCATCCTTCCAGTTGCTCATGACAGAAACGCTGATGTTACTGTTGACTATTATCTACTCGATAAGCGTCTTGCACCTTGCGGATGAATCTTGGATCTGGTCACATCTCCATGTGTCCACTGCTACTCCTGTGGCTTTTGCCTAAACTACAGCAGTAGCCTCCCAGCTGGACCTTTACTCTCACCCACTCTTGCCATAATCATGTTTTTCTCATCTCTTCTAATCCTTTCTACTTTTAGACTCCTAGGGTATTCTTTTCAAAATGAAAATTTAATCATGGTATATTCCTGCTTTAAATTTCACAATATTTACCATTTATCTTAGGATAAAACAGAAAATCCTTAACACGGTATATAAGGCTCTGTACAATCTGGCCCTCACCTTTCCATTTCTCCAAAAAGTCCCATTTTGGCCCTAATCACAATCATAACTATATCATTATTTTTGTGCTCATTTTTATTTTTTAACTATTTCCCCCCACCCTAGAATGTAAATTCTATGAGATCAGTGTCCAAGTCTGTGCTGTTGATCATTGAATCCCAGAAACCTAGAACAATTCCTGGTGTGCCGATGATAGACAAAAAATATTTGCTGAATAAATGAAGAAATCAAATAACTAATGAAAACTTTTTTGTGCACTAAAAATACGTCGTCCTTTAGCCTCCCACCCCACTGCCCCAGGAAATTCTCCCAATTCAAGCATACTTAAGAATTCTTATTTTTAAGAATTAGATATCATATCCCAAGATATTCAATTTTCTTTCCATCATTTGTTTATTCATATGTAAAATTCAACTATATGCCAAACAGAGGTAATAGAGTAAAAGGACAGCAAGGTACAGTGAGGAGAAAAGACACATAAGGTTATATGAAACTATTTTTTAATGCGTAGAATAAATATTTACTCATTTGAGTACCAGTTTGCTGGGATATTTCTCTGAGATTTGAAAGATGATTGCTGTGGCCACTGCTATGAAGAGGGTGGATGTACCCAAATTTCTCTGCTTTGTGTTACATGATGTTTGGGCTTTGATGTTTTTTTTAGTCTGCATGTGACGTAAGTGGCATTGATGACTCTGCTGAATGTTAGTCCATTTTTACTGTGATGACTCAAAGAAGCTAGTCCAACCCTTTTGGGAAACTGTTTTCATGTTTGTCATTGTCTTCAGCTTTTTCTTTCTTTCTTTTTTTTTTTTATGGTGTAAGCCCTGGTCTAATGTTGCAAAGACTCTGACCTGTATTTTTGTTTCCTCATGCCTGAGGCAATGTAGGTTTATGGAACTCAGCTCAAGAATGGAGTGAAAGATAGGCAATATAAATAGTGGACTAAATTCTATATTGGTCATTATTTAGCCAATCATCATTGAGCTTTCTTCATTATGGGTAATCCTAAGCAGGAGATTGCATGAATACCTCATAGCATTGTGATTCAGCATTTTCAGTGAATGTATACCGTTGAGCTACTGAAAGTGAGTGAATGACCAAGGTGGTGATAATGGGTAGGATAAAATCAAGGCATACGTACTTAACTAAAAATCTTTATGTCAAAAATGTTAGAACTGTCAGGAATTCACAGGATTTTGTTACTACGTGTAGGCTGTAGTTTTCTTCTCCCCAAAGAGATATCCCAGTACAGGGGCACTCAAATTGACACTGGGGAGCTAGCAAATGACAGATGTGAAAAAATATCTAGGGGCATGTGTTTACCCATAAGTTCACTTATTTTAATTACTAAATCTTTTGCACCTAGGAAATCAGCACAGTTTGCTCTTGTATGTATGAAAATTTATAATTTTAGCACAGCATTAATATTTTATTGTACTGAGAATACCTAGTGAGAAGAAGTTGACTTTCCTGAGCTTCCATAAACATTGTGGCTTTTTGTTGGTTGAACAAAATATGTAGCATTAAAGTACTGCAAATTCCTAGACTGAAATCTAAGGCAAAGGTCAAATCCCTTCCTCTTTTTTTCTTGGCAGACTCTGTGTGTTTCCATTAAACCACAATGCTGATCCTGCCCTGGACTCTCATTTAAATGCTTCTTTATTAAAATCTTTACTTAAATCTGATTTAACCCATTAGACGGTTTTCTGGGAGGAAAATTAAGACACTGTAACATTGTAACATATTTTAAACATTTTTCAGAATCACTATTTAGTATTGCTTAAACCAGAAAAAACCATGATAACTAAAATATTCAGTGACTGAGATAGTCTATGTTTTAATTATATCTTCTAGATAAACTTCAAAGTATTGCAGTTCTTTGAGCTGAAGCCTGCATTATTAAAATCTTTGTAAAATAAAAATTTCCCTTTTTCTATATTGGGTGGGTAGTTTAGGGTAGACACAGTGGAATCTTTATTTCATAGCTGAGCTCCTGAAGTCAGTCCTAACACTTCTGACCCATGTTCTATGGTTGTGTGCATGTGTGTAAATGGATACCTCAGGTGACGCACATCCCCACACTTTCTTCCTCGCTCAGGCTCCAGGTGCGGGAAACCACACTTCATGGAAGGAAAAACTTTTTTTCATTTCCCAGTGTCTATTTTGGCAACTTATCCACAGCAGGGGAAAGCACTGCTCCCAGGTTTGGCCCAGGAGTAACTGCCACACATCTTCTCTCTCCCTTCCTTCTGGGACACTTGTGCCAAAACAACTCAAGATAAAAGGCATTTTCAGTCTTTAGTGTATTTTTTACTTTTGGGGAAGGAATGGAAACTTAGAAGAGAGAAACCACTAAAGGAGGCCATAACTGCTGAAGGTGCCGAGTGTGGGCAAAGGCAGCAAGAAAGGTTCTGAGGAACAGGAGAAGGGCATGTGACTGAAATGAAAGGGCAAAGCTGGGAGGACACAGCAGACAGAGTTCCGAGTAGAAACTGAGTTCTCTCAGACTGAGAACCTTCTCCAAGGTTGAGGAAAAGGAGGAGAGCTGGTCCAGGGAAGAGAAAGGGAATAACTGGAAAGCTTTACCTGATACTCTGAGTCTTCCTTGGGAAGACATTCCCTGTGAGGAGACGGTCATCAGAAAGGAGAAATATGACCGAGGAGAGAGCAAGGAACAGCTGAAACTCAAAGGCTGAGTGTTGATGGAGAAGGAAGGTTAAAAGACAAAGAGGAGGATATTGATGGCCTTGCAATGGGTAGCAGGATGCTATGACTTAGTAATAATAGCTCATAAGCAGGAGGGGCACCACATTCCATATTTAAGAAAAAGAATATAAAGTTTCCAATACAGAGTATGTTCGAAAATAAATAGAATGAAGAAAAAAAGTCACAACAGATGATAACAACTTACTTTTGCTATTTGACAAAAACATACAACCATGGGAACCTACTGTCAGGGCTCCAATTAAGACTGGGAAAAAACCCTTGCAAGAGAAGTGATTAAAACTTAAAGCTTCATTAGATTCATGGTAAATCCACCTCTGGTCATAAAGAATATAAATGCCTCTAGAGCGAATATCTGGCCAGCCCAGTATCAGACAGCATCTCAAAGGAGCTTTTGTGGAAGATGTTGGATACCTTTGTAATACTGGCCTCAAAATGTTCAGAATGTTCTCAGAACAGCTCTAACTTCTGATTTTTTATAAGACTTGAATAAAAACATGTGTGTGTATGAAAGTAGTTTAAAAACTGATAAAGTTCCCCCCCAAATGTTAAGTAATTTTTCTTTCTGAAAAACCCAATCTCATTTATCAAGTTTATCTAAGCCGTCAAAGAACCTATTTATCTTTAACCTGTATAAGCTCCTTATAATTTTGTTTTATACTTACTATGCAGTATTATCTTTTATTTTTCCTAGAAAGTTGTTCTTTCAGCTTCTATGTCCCATATTTGAGAAAATAATATTATTTTAGTCACGATTTAAAAATGATTCACCGTCAGCTTTCATTCTTCTAGACTGAGGGTCTAATCTTTGCTTACACCTTCTTTTGGTAACTTCTTAATTCCCTTGAGAATGTACAGTTCTCATCTTTGCACTTTTCCAAGATTGATTCTTGTGTTTCTTAAGGTACCTGTCCAGAACTGAAGCCAGTGTTGAATGGAAGAAAGTGTTACAGTTTTAGAAAGTGTGTGTGTGTGTGTGTGTGTGTGTGTGTGTGTGTGTGTCCAATCCCTTTGCTATATGTGCCTAGCATTGGTTAGCTGTTGGTGAAAATAGGCAGATTTTTTTTCAGTTGGATATGTCCTTTAGACTCCATTTAATCGTAGTTAGTTGGGATGATAGGAGAAATTTTATCAGGATAATCCAGGATCCAGAGGAAGTTTAGGATAGTGGGCAAAGGCATTCAAGGTACTAGGGAAAACTGATGCATAAAGCAGACAGAAATTGATAGAAAGAAGTGGTGCTACAATCTGAAAGAAGCATTTGAGAGCTCATAGCTGGGCAATTCAAGTCACATAACAGGGAGCGCTGGTTAACTGACAAGATAAGATGTTATGGTCCTAGAGAAAAAGCAGGAAGTTATGACACCAGGTTGATATAGTGGAGGTGGTGCTGTACCTTGTAACCAGGTCCAAAATTTTTTCATTCGATGAATAGCCAGTGTGAGGTGGAGTAGTATGTGAGGACGATCAACTAGAAGGAACTTGTGAAGTAGAGTTTAGAGGAGTAGCTCCCAACCCTGTCTACATATTACAGTCCCCTGCAGAGTTTAAAAACATGTCAATGCCCTGGTCCCACAGGCCAATTGAATCAGAATCTGGGAGTGGATCTAGGCATTGGCAGGCTTTGAAAAGTTATCAGGTGATTCTTGCAAGCATTCAGAATTGAAAACTATGGACTGGAGCAGTGGTTCTAAACTGGAGAAGGTTTTATAATTCTGCTGGTCCAGGCGGTCTCACTCTTTCCCAATTAAATTGGAACATTTGGGGGTAGGATCTAGGCATTATCAATTTTTAAAATTCCTTAGGTGTTTCCAAAGTTTAGGAATCATTGGAATAGAGAGATTGTGTCCTGTGGCCTACCATGCGTCACTAATATAGTGAAAGGATGTTTTGTGATAGCCCTTGGGTATTAAAATCATATTTTCAGCCTTGAAGTTTAAAGCACAGAAAGGAATCCAGATACTGCTATTTGTATTGGTTCTGATGCTTCAGGGCATCCACCTAATTTAACAAAATTAGAATAAAACGATATTGAAAACTGGAGGAGACGTTACAGAAGAAGTAACCCAGCTCCCTCCTTTTACACATGAGAAATAAGAGGCCCAGAAAGGAGAGAAGAACTGCTTGTGATCACTTGGTTAGTTAATGACAGAGTGGGGTCCTCTGACTCAAATCTTTTTTCAATCTTCTTCCACAATGCTGGCTATATTAAAACTCTTAGTTATGAAATGACAAACACTAGAAGTGTTATGAGTTAATTTATAAAATCTACAAAGTACTTGGACAGGATCAATGTGAAGTTGTCCACAAAATGCTAGAACACTAGAAGCTACTCTTGAAGCATGAAAAAATTCATTTAAAAACAAGTAAATTAAATCATTAAAAAACCCCTAATACCCACCATGGCATTTGTAAGCTTGCGGGCCATGAGAATCCTTCACGCCAAAGAGTTAGCCCCTGGGCAGCCACTCTGTTTTATTTAGGAAGACTACAGTTGCAGGGCTGCTTTAGGCCTGGGAAAATACTTGGGTGCCCTGAGGTCACATGCTAAGCTGTAAAAGGAAGTTTTGCAGTCAGTACCTAGACCTTCAATCATGTGGCTCTCATGTGTTCTCGTACCCTCTGAGTGGGTTAGTCTAATTCCTGAATTAATTGGTTCTGATGAAGAAATCGGAACAGAAGCAGGTCTCCTGGGTGACAAACTTAACTGCATATGATTATATTCTGTTTGTTAAATGTGCACACTTCCTTGTGTGTCATAGGAAGCCTATGAAGGAGGGATAGCGAATTGATTAGATCACAGGACCAGGGTTCAGAAAGGTCTCCATGGGCTGAAACGAGTGACCAAAATATAAGCAGATGCAATTCAGTGGGGAGAAAAGAACACAAGTCTCTTCTTGGACCCGGTGCACAGTACAGAGAGGAAGAGCGCTCTCCCCCGTACAGCATTTGAAGGGTTATTATCGAAGAGGGTTTCTAAACTTAAGGCCCACGGACCATTATATGCCTTAGGAGGTCTGCTTGTCAGCTTTTGTGCATGGCTACAGACTACATTTTTTCTGGGGGTAGGACCTGTAATGTTTATTAAATTCTCAAAATAAAAACAAACAAACAGATTAGATCTAATAGTTATAATTGGAAAAAATAAAAGGAAGCTACAGATTTTTTTTTCTCAACGTGAGGAAATCGTTTCTTAGTGAAAGCCAACCAGGATGGAATGTGCTACCATGGGAAGTTTCAAATTTCCGGACCACTTGGCCAGTGTATCATAGAGGAGATTTAAGCAACAGATGGGTGGTTGAAACGTGTTTTTATGTTTCTATAAAACAAACAATGTTGTACATGGAGAGAATGCTTGATGACAACTAATGTGAATGCTGGTGGGATTAGGGAGGGTTGAGGCCCTGAACCACAGAGACTGTGGCAAGAATTGTAAGTGGGGTGCCTCCTCTCAGCAGATCCTGGGTCACAGATTGTTAGACCAAAAGACACCCTTGTGGTTTTGTTTTGCCTTTGAGTCTAGATGGAGGACTTACTCTATGGTGAGTTCATTCATGGTGTCTGATAGACAAAATACCCACAAACTGTTATTTGGGGAAGTAGGTAGAGACATAAAGGGTGAACAGTACGGTGGTTAAGAGCATGGACTATGAATCTCCCTCCTGCCTCCATATTTACCAGCTGTGTGTGATACTGGAGCAGTTATGCAGCTACTCTGTGCTTGTTTCCTCACATGTAAAATGGTAAATGCCAGTAGTACCTACATCATAGATTGGAGAATCAAAGAAACACAAAAAGTCATGGAAAGAATTAAAAACCATGATAATAGAAAGTTGGCTATATGACTGTTGTCATTTCTAGTTACTGGTTGAAAATATTTGAATTCTATTACAAACTCATTTTTCCGCAGGGTGGTATAAGGAAAATTCCTTACCTCTCTGACTTCATGTCTCCTAATTATAAGATGGTGACCATATTTACATTAGACAAAGATAGTATCCCATTTAATACTGCCCTTAAGAACTAAGCAAGTCAAAGGATCCTGAAAGATCTTTCTTAGGAAGCAGAGTTCAACAATCATTTTACACATTTAGGTTTGTATTAGTGCATTAATTCTTACTTGTGAGGCAGTACTGTAGATTAGGTTTTTAAATCAGCAGCAAGGTGTACTGATCTGCCCTACCATCAGGCTTTGTTGGAGCCTCACCTATGTTTTGAGTCTGCTGTCGCTAGAACTCTACCCAAAACTTTTTCTTTTTTTATTTTTATATTTCCTCTAACTCATTGTTTAAGGGAGACTTTTTAAAACTTTGGTAGGAAAGAGACCTTTTTGGATGTTAACTGTTTTTATTATTTCTGTGCTGGCAGCCTCACTGATGTTGGGCCTTACTTGTTATTTAGATGTCAGGGGTGTCTGCCATTTTTATCTCTAAGGAAAATGTTCTTCTTGTTTTTTTTTAAATAAATTTATTTATTTATTTTTGGCTGCGTTGAGTCTTCGTTGCTGCACGCAGGCTTTCTCTAGTTGTGGCGAGCGGGGGCTACTCGTCATTGTGGTGCACGGGCTTCTCATTGTGGTGACCAAGTAAGTCCCCCAAAACTTTTTTTTTTTTTAAATAAATTTATTTATTGGCTGTGTTTGGTCTTCCTTGCTGCGCACGGGCTTTCTCTAGTTGGAGCGAGCGGGGGCTACTCTTCGTTGTGGTGCGTGGGCTTCTCATTGCGATGGCCTCTCTTGTTGCAGAGCAAGGGCTCTAGGCATGCAGGCTTCAGTAGTTGCAGCACGTGGGCTCAGTAGTTGTGGCTTGCGGGCTCTAGAGCGCAGACTCAGTAGTTGTGGCGCATGGGCTTAGTTGCTCCACACATGTGGGATCTTCCCGGACCAGGAATTGAACCCGTGTCCCCTGCATTGGCAGGCGGATTCTATTTATTTATTTATTTGTTTGTTTATTTGTTTATTTGTTTGTTTATTTATTTATTTATTTATTTATTTAGCGGTACGCGGACCTCTCACTGCCGTGGCCTCTCCCGTTGCGGAGCACAGGCTCCAGACTCCCAGGCCCAGCGGCCATGGCTCACGGGCCCAGCCGCTCCGCGGCATGTGGGATCTTCCTGGACCGGGGCACGAACCCGCGTCCCCTGCATCGGCAGGCGGACTCTCAACCACTGCGCCACCAGGGAAGCCCCCCCCAAAACTTTTAATACAAAATATCTGAGAGGTTTGGGTTTTTTTTTTGTATCTGTAGGTTTCAAGAGCTTCACAGTAATTCTTGATTTAGCCCCCAGCCAGAGCTGGGCTTCCCAGAGCTAGAGAGGAACTCTGCCTCCCAAGCACTCAGATCCTCGGATGCCTCATAACAGATGACAGACTCCTCTGCTGGGATGTTTTTGCAACAGGGAGCACCCTGCCAATTGGCTAGGGAGGTTCATCATGCTTTGCAGTCTATTTATAACTGGGTTTTTTTTGTCTTAAAAAGAGGCCTTTGTGGACTTCCCTGGTCGTGCAGTGGTTAAGAATCTGCCTGCCAGTGCAGGGGACACGGGTTCAAGCCCTGGTCCGGGAAGATCCCACATGCTGCGGAGCAGCTAAGCCCATGCACTACAACTACTGAGCCTGCGCTCTAGGGCCCGTGTGGCACAACTACTGAGCCCACATGCCACAGCTACTGAAGCCCGCGTGCCTAGAGCCTGTGCTGGCAACGAGAGAAGCCACCGCAATAAGAAGCCTGCACACCGCAACAAAGAGTCGCCCCCGCTCGCCGCAACTAGAGAAGGCCCATGCACAGCAACAAAGACCCAACACAGCCAAAATAAATAAATAAATAAATTTATTTTTTAAAAAAAGAGGCCTTTGTGTATATGTATTTAATGTGTAAGAATGCATAATCTTTTTTTAATACTGAGTTTATTTCACGTGTATATTTTTGTCTCCCCACCATTTCCATTTGTCTGACCACCACTACTACTATGTCCTATCATAACATTCCATACATACTTAAAACCAAGCAAAGGGTGGAGTTCCACCTTTAAAAACTAAACAGACATTTTGGACAACACGTTCTTGGCAATGGAACCTGGACAACATTTATCAGACACGGTAGGAGAAGTTCTCACTCTGCATTATAAAAAGGACAGCCAGATATCAACTGTTACAGAAATGAAATAAGATGGAAAATTTTAACAAACTGTTTAAACTATTTTCTTAAAGAAACTTACTCCACTGCCAGATATCTTGAGTAGCCTCCTGGTCAGTCATCTGGAAACAATTCTTCACATAATTGCTGAATTTGGCTTCCGCTTTAGGAAGGGAACCACCTTTTTCTATACTTGCTTGCATTTTTGCTTTAATGTCTTCTACAGAGCTAGGTCCTTTTGGTGTTTTAGGAGTTTTTTCCTGTTTTTTGAAGGATTCTTGACCTTTTGATCTTGGTGTTGATGGTTTTGAGTCTTTTCCATTCTGGTTTGATTTTTGTGCATTTTTGGCTGGAGTATCTCGTACAGACCTCTTCACTGGAGCTTTTTCTTCAGCTTCCTCATCATTAAAGTCATCGTCATCAGCGTCACCTTCATCATCATCTTCATCTTCATCAGCAGCAAGTTTTACTTTTTTCCATGGAAACTTGCTACCACTTCCGGGGCAGAACGCTTTCTAGGTATACTTAGGAGTTTCACATCCTCCTCCTCTTCATCTTCTGACTCTGCATCTTCCTCCACAGCTACTAAGTGCTGTCTACTAATACGCACAGGTCCTGAACCACACTTCAACCATAAGACCACAGGTGGTGTTATTTCAAAGCCCCCAAGGGAAACCGTTGGCTGCACAGACATTTTCAAAGGTGCCAGTGTTACTTTAATTGGGCTGCCTTCATAATTCATCTCCTCTGCTTCGACAATGTGCAATTCATCCTTTGCACCAGCCCCTAAACTGACCGTCCTTGAAGATAACTGGTGCTCATTTTCATCATTATCCACCTTACAGTGATAATCTTTGTTGGCCTTTAGTTCACAACTGAAAAGATAGTTCTGGGTCCTCAGGGGGCTCATGTCCATGTCCATCAAATCTTCCATGGGTTGGTGGCACACACTTAGGTGGGAGAGAAGGTGGATGGAGATAAAAGACCACTGTTCCAGGGAACAGTCGAGCAGGACAGAATCACACCAGGGAAAAGCAGAATGCATAATCTTTAATTAATAACTGATGGAGCCTCATATGAAGGGTAATAGGTTTTTGCTTTTAAATCTAGCTTCAAATGCTAAATTAACAGTGTGGGCTAACATGCATCAGGATAGCCTCATTGGTTTTGACTCTGCTACTTTGAGGTCTGTGATAATTGGCTGGACCAGTGTGTGCATTTGCTAAGTCAGTCATCTTCTATATAACGTAAATTAATAGTATACTGAAACATTTAAGAGGCTTAAAAGAACTGCTTTTTTTTTTTTAACATCTTTATTGGAGTATAATTGCTTTACAATGGTGTGTTAGTTTCTGCTTTACAACAAAATGAATCAGTTATATATATACATATGTTCCCATATCTCTTCCCTCTTGCGTCTCCCTCCCTCCCACCCTCCCTATCCCACCCCTCCAGGCGATCACAGAGCACCGAGCTGATCTCCCTGTGCTATGCGGCTGCTTCCCACTAGCTATCTACCTTACGTTTGGTAGTGTATATATAAAAGAGCTGCTTTTAAGTAACTTATAAACAACTACTAAAAAACTCGTTATAATTTACTCATCTATTCATCACATCTTTTCTTGAGAGGAATCAGAGACTTAAGAAGTTGACAAGGCTAATCTTCAAATCTGAGTTCTTGGCATTCTTTGAAAAGAATGGTTTTATCAGGTACTTATCTTCGGCCCAGGCTTCTGTTTTCCGCCCAGTCCCCCATCTGCCATGTCCTGCTTGGCTGCTGTTTTAATTTGTTATTCATGTAAAGTATTTGAGAGCTAGTCTATGCTGATTTGCGGATGTCCAGTTTTCCTCAGGCTGTTTATCTTCTTCTGTAGTGTCTGGGAAATCTGCTTTCTATTTGTTGTGTTGGGTTAAAAGTGAAACAGTTGGGAAGGAGACAGCCTCTCATATGACTTTACTTCATGACTAGGAAACACTTCTGGGACAGCCCTCCCCAGTCACTCCCGTCTGGAGCCATACAAGCCAGAACCCAGGGTCCTGAACCCCATCTCCTTCTCCCTCAACCCACAAGCTCGCTGAGCCTTGGCTTCCGCTGGTGCATAAACAACATTCCTCCTCAGAAGGACTCCATGGTTTACAGTTTTGCTCTTTGAACATTTCCTGTCCCAAAGTGAAAGACCTGGTTAGAGACCATTTCTAGAACATCTTGCATTCAAGAACAAAAGAACTGTGACTTCAGTCAAACTCTTAGATACAAACTTTTTTAAGGTTGAAGCAATTTGAATTTAGGACTAAAGTCTAATCTTCCGATCACTATAAAGTCAGGGAGAATGAGCCCCTCCTCTTCTCCTATGCACTTGAAAGTCTAGCAATATAGACTCTCTAACATACCCTCATAGCTGTCAGCAGATCACGTTTCCAGGCCTTTGCCTGCACTGGCAGGCCTCCCTCGCACAAGTGAGTGATCTTCAAAGCCTTCTCCTTTAGGGCTCAGCTCAGCATCACCTTCCCTGTAAAACAGCCTGGTACGCTGACCTCACCAGGTTGTGATAGGTGCTCCCTTCACCGTCACATACCGCGTATTCCTTTTTTAAAGTTATCTTGCTTCATGCAGGTTCTCGTCCATGACTGGATCCTTCACCCAGATGTCAGTTCCTCCAGAACAGAATGCCAATGTTCTGGATTATCACATCCAGCACAGCGCCTGGTTAGAGATAGCACGTCCTCAATATACATTTGCAACATAAATAAGTTTGTAGAATGACTGAGAGAATTCTAAGCATCGGAACATTTTATCAGAGATGAACTGAATTAGTGCAGATTCCAGAAATTACAAATTTAGAGAGGTCATTGTTAGGCAATTACTCTAAAATAGACAGAAGAGAAAGTTAGGTTGTTTCAAATAAGTTCAACGTATAGTAAAATTCCATTAAACAATTATATATGTCAATAAATAACAGGTACCCTGTCTTAATTAATGCAAAATGTAAATAATAAAGTTGTTTTTGTTGTTTTTTAAAGCGGATATAGTTTCTTACTTTTAAGTACAGAAAATATCTCAGACTAGGCTTTAAAAATTTTGCCTGGTGGAGAGTCTTCATTTTAACTCAGCTACGTGGCAGGAACTGTCGTGGCTTTTGAGAACTGTTCCTTTTGAAACACTACCTCTGATCTGACATTAAAGAAGCATTATAGACTGACACTGGTGAAATAAATGCTTTATTTTAAGGAATTTCCTAGGAATAAAAATAACATATACTTTAAAAGGTAGAAGTAAAATAAACATAAGATTAAATTAAAACACTAAGTAATTAGGGCTTCCCTGGTGGCGCAGTGGTTGAGAATCTGCCTGCTAATGCAGGGGACACCGGTTCGAGCCCTGGTCTGGGAAGATCCCACATGCCACGGAGCAACTAGGCCCGTGAGCTACAACTACTGAGCCCACACACCTACAGACCATGCTCCACAACAAGAGAAACCACTGCAATGAGAAGCCCACGCACCGCAACGAAGAGTAGCCTCCGCTCAGTGCAACTAGAGAAAGTCCGCACACAGCAACGAAGACCCAACGCAGCCAAAGATAAATAAATTTAAAAAAATAAAATAAAACAAAAAATTTTTAAATACCTTAAAAAATAGAAAATCCAGGTATAACTTATAGTCGGTCTTCTGTATAGGCGGTTCATCCACATCAATCGTTTGGCATCTGTGGATACTACCAACCATGGATCATGTGGTACTGTAGTGTTTACTGTTGAAAAAAATCCACATATATGTAGACACTTGCAGTTCAAATTCTTGTTGCTCAAGGGTTATCTGTACTATGAAATAGAGACAGGACCCGGATCTAGGTTAACATGCATTCTAGTAGTGGTCCTTTCTAAAGAATACAGAAGAATGATCAGCAAATCTATAGTTAGGCACTATGGCATTGATTTTCCTCACCATAGAAATGTTTCCATCAGCATATATTCACTCCAAATGTCAACATAATTTAAGTAAAAATTACCCTTTTTCAAGTAAAAATTTTTATTTGTAAAAATTTTTCAAGTAAAAATTACCCTTGAAATTGTGTTTATTTATTTGCTTCTTGAAAGATGTGCAAAAGGAAAACTTACAATTAGCCCATTTCTAAATTACTGCAAATTTTCAGTAAGAGAAAAGATTGAATTAATGAGAAATTGATCATTTTAAAAGTTGAATGTGTATGGTGGGGGGAGAGGTACTTGAAAACATAGTTTACCATTTCATTCATATATGGAAGTTGATTTTAAATGATTTTTAATCCATATATAGAGAGATGGGCATGTTAGGATATGGAATTTAAATTCCAAAAGAAAATGTTCAAAATTGTAAGTTATGATTAGTAACTCAGCAAATCACAAAGTCCTTCCACGTTGTCAGCATTTCTGTCACAGGATTCTTTGTTTTGCGGTTCTCGGGAATGATCTCTGAGACTTGTGACAGGCTTAAGAACCTGGCACATTGACCTGAGACAATGTGAAATAAAAAGGAAATGTTCTCCAATCATGTGATGTTTGGATTCAAAAATAACACATATGCATTTTTCAGTTTTGATTTTAATAGATGGCACAGTTTGGGTTGGGTTTGAGAAAAATAGGTGAGGGGAAAGAAAAGGAAAGTGAAGGATGTATATCCTCTGGGAGAAGTAGTAACTGGAGGGTGGAGAGGGCAAAGATAAAAAGAAGCCTTTACTTTGTCTCACAATTTGGTTTTGAAACTCTTGCTTTTTCCTGAGTGTAGTTTATTTCAGAGAGTACCACCCCACAATCAGGCTAATCTGGTTTCCCGTCTGCAGCTTCATTTTACTGGAAAGAGTGATTGTTTTTAAGAGCCTTGGTGGGCAGGAAACTTGCTGACCTGAGTTCTGTTGGGAAAATTGAATTTATGGTGAGTCTACCCTCCCTCGGAGCACTTAGTGCTTCCAGATAGTTCTTTTCTTTCTTTCTTTTTTTAAAGTTGCCTTTCTTTTTCCTCACTGGGATGGTCCCAAATATTTTCAAATTTTCTGCAACTCTTTATCCTACTCATCTTCTCATTCTAGGTGTTATCACTTTATCTCTTAAGTCATGGATACAATAAAGCCCATTTATTCCCCTTTCCTATCCTTCCAGCATGAATAACTTCACCCACCACTCCCTCCTCTCATTCTGTCTCCCTAAGGGAATCCTTTCCCTCCCTTTTAGGACTTTGTTCTATCAGTTATTGGTGGCTTCACATTCTACATGTTGTCTCCTCCCTCTTAAAAAGAGAGCCAAAAAGAACTAAAAGAATTTCCCCTTGATTCTGACTTTGCCTCAAACTACAGTCATCCCTTGGTATCTGTGGGGACGTTGGCTCCAGGACGCCCTCAGACGGCCAGATCCACAGATGCTCAAGTTCTTATGTAACGTATAACCTATGCACAGCCTCCTGTATACTTTAAATCACCTCTGGACTACTTATAATACCTAATACAATGTAAATGCTATGTAAATAGTCACTGTGTGTGGAAAGTTCAAAGTTTTACTTTTTGGAACTTTCTGGAATTTTTTTCCAATACATTCTATCCAAGTTTGGTTGAATCTACAGATGAGGAACTCACAGATATGGAGGGCCAACTTTACTGCTTTATCTTCTTCCTTTTGACACCAAAATGTGTGTAAGATTTGTCTATACTTGCTCTCTCTGTCTTCCTGATCTCTCTTTGCAAATTGACTTCTATCTCCACAATTCCTTAGAAAATATGCTGGTTAGGATTGCTAATAACTTTATAATTGACAAATCAAGAACCTGTTTTCAGTCTTCACCTTCCTTGACTTCTTTGTAGCAGCAACACTATTGGTCATTTTTTCTTCTTGATTTCTACAGTGTTACCGGTTCTTAGTTCTCTTCTCACCTATTTTACTGCTCTTTCTCAGTTTCTCTCACCTTCCTGTTTCTTCATCCTGACACTTAAATGTTCACCCAGGATTAATTTGGAATTGTTTATTCACATTCATGTTCTCTCTCTGAGGTAGTCATTTCATGCATTCCCACCCTGTCAACAATTACCACTGTGCTATCAACTGCCAATATCAAAGCTATTTCTCCTACATTGACCCCTCTTTTTAGCTCCATACAGGTATTAGTGACAGTAGCTTTGACATTTATATGACTGTAGACAATTTATATAATCTACTGAACTTCCAGGTTTTTTTCATCAGTAAAATGCTTCTATAGGTTAAATAATATAACATTTCTTGTCATGTTCTAGGGATAATAAAGATCAATGAATATTATTTTTTATTACTAATAAATATTTTGTTGAACAAGTTGAAGGTGAAAGACACCTTGTGTATTATCTAGTGATGTAGCTATCTTTTTAAGTTTCTTGAGGCAAGCACTTATGTCTTATAATAGTCTGCACCACCATGCATCTGTGCCTGGCACAGATGTGTTGTGGAGGAAGCTGGAATAGAAGATGTAAAAGAGGGGAAGCACCACATTTTGCTTAGAGATGAACTAATATTGTGGAATGAATATAGAGTATGACTATGCCTGTGACAAACATGAAGATTAGCAAAGATGAGAAAGGAGAACTGGTCCCAAACTAAGCAATTAAAAATGCTGAGTATTGTTCCACTTAAATAACAGCACACTCCAAATGAGAATACATTGCCTTGCATTTTCTGCTGGTGAATTAGTGTTTTCCTTAAATGTATGCATTTAGAAATATTAATCAAGTAACAGATTGTATATTGTCCATAATATAAGCAGTACAGATTGAACTATGTTGAAGATATGCTTTTCTCTGTGATTTGTTACATTGAACCTCAAGTATTATAAAAATTAGTTTATTCATTGATTTAAAAAATCTTTTTTTTGCATATTGCTCTGTGCCAGGCACAGATGCATGGTGGTGCAGACTATTATAAGATGCAAATGCTTGCCTCAAGAAGCTTAAAAAAATAGCTACAAGACTAGATAATACACATGATAGACATGTGCAACAGGTAAGAAAGGAGATCATTTTACTCAAAGCAATTAGCAGAACAACCCATGACTGAGGCTTGCCTTCCTTGGCCAAATTGCAGTAACAACTCAGGAAGGCTGATGAGGTACCTATCCCAGACATCTCTCTCTGGGTTAATATCTTAAGATAGTCTGTGGCTTCTGTGGAAAGCAGTATGGAGATTCCTCAAAAAATTAAGAATAGAACTACCATATGATCCAGCTATTCCACTTCTGGGTATTTATCCAAAGAGTACAAAAATGCTAATTTGAAAAGAGATATGCACCCTATGTTCATCACAGCATTCTTTTACAATAGCTGAGATATGGAAAAAACCTAAGTGCCCATCAATAGATGATAGGATAAAGAATAGTGGAATATATATACAATGGAATACCAGTGGCCATAAAAAAAGAGAAATCTTGCCATTTGCGACAACATGGATGGACCTTGAAAATATTATGATAAATGAAATAAGTCAGAGAAAGACAAATATCATATGATTTCACTCATATGTGGAATATAACAAACAAACGAACAACAAAATCAATGAGAAAACCAAGCCAAAGAAACACGTAGATACTGAGAACAGAGTAATGGTTACCAGAGGGGAAGGGGCAGGGGAGAGGGCAAAAGGAGTAAAGGGGGTCAACTGTATGGTGATGGATGGAAACTAAATTTTTTGTGGTGAATATGCTGTAGTGTTTACAGAAGTAGAAATATAATGTTGTTCACTTGAAACTTATATAATGGTATAAACCAATGTTACCTCAGTTATAAAAGAAATCTATGGCTCAACTCAAGACTAGAATCTGCCATGTTTTCTTCCTCCTTACAATCAACACTTCTCTTTTCTGTATCTTGTTCCCACAGGACTGATCTTGCTACTTTACCAAACCATCCCCCCACCCCACACCCCATTTCACTACACTGGCCCTTGAGGTAGGCATGTTCCAGGATCTTAGAACTGACCTGAGAGTTTTAGGATCTGTTTTGATCTCAGGTCTCAGGACAATCTTTGAATAGTTGAAGACGTTGAATAGGATTAAAGTACCTGCTTCGGCAGTTGCCTTGATTAATGATAAAACTATTTGAAAGGTAATCTAGATTTTTCAAGTTAGAGGTTAAAATGATTATTATTTCTTTCATTCTTAAAAGGTTGAAGAATAAAATGGTATCTCTTCAAATGTTTGATTAGAGGAATCTATTAATTAGATGTAATAAACTCAAGAAAAAACTTGGAGAAAAAATTAGTATTTTACTCTTCAACAGGTATTGAACCTTCTGGAATAGTTGAAACCTATTCTCATATAAAAATCTGATTTAAAGAAAATGAGTCAGTGCTCCTTGTAGTTTGGTCAGGACTTACTCCTGGTACTTGTTCCTATGAACGAAACTCCTCTTGTAAAGGAAGGGCTAGTGTTTACTTCCTTTTCAAAGGAACTGATAACAGTGTTTCTATTTTAGTAAGATACATAAACACATTTCAACGAGAGCGAAAAAGCAAAGCATAGCATGGTTGGTGATTTCAGCAAAAATGGGGATGGCTTTGGTCAGAGGAAAAACTATTCAGATCCTTTTAATAGTGCCATTTCCACTTACTCTCAAAACCATTGCTTTTAAAGTTGCCCTATGAAGAAAAATTAGTCTGTTTACGAAAATTCGGTCAATTGGAAGCTTATGGTAGAATCATAGCAAAAGTTACTGATAGGGAGGACATTCCCTGGGAATGAGATAATAATTCAGAATTTGGTCAGACATTGCCTTCCAGATAATATTCTCTGCCAACTTTGAGGTTTCTGTGTTTTGGACTACAAACTGTCATAGTCAACATTTTCATACATAAGAATAGAGAATGAAATGGCTTTTCAAGTACCTTTCGTTGAACATTGCATGCTCTGTCTGTGAACATGGTGGTGTATTGGCTGTCTGAGCTTTTTTTTCTCATTTCAGGAAATTAATTTACTAATAAAACCAAGGCAGCCCCATTTTACTTCTCACTGTCGAAACAGCTAAAACCCAGCTGTAAGAGTGATGTAGGGAGATGGGGTCAGGCAACACCAGCAGGGTAGGATTTCCATGTTCACAAGAGCGTGAATATAACTAGTATAACCAATCTAAGTGGAAGTGAGACACTTCATTGAAGAGATTTATTGGAAAATTATAGTTTGATAGTTCATTCATTCAACAAATATGAATTGACCATCTACCATGTTGTAACAGCCTCTTACCTCACAAAGTTTGCAGTCTAATGGTAGAGACCATCAAGTAAACAGGTGAAACCAGAAAACACTTAGAAAATGCTAAACAAATGTAATTTTAACTCCCGTTAAATCATGATACTCTGCAGCTCGCCACCACGCATGCACACAGATAGACTATAGGATCCAAACTTGGGCTAAGGTGGTATTGTTATAAGGATAAATAAAAGCTGGGGGCTAACTAGTGTCAGACAAAATCACAAATAAGCGTGACTCTCAGATCCCTGTAAGAGCACTCAAGGAACCGAAACAAGTTCAGCATGGCTGAGGATGGAGAAGTGAGCCTAAGCTAGATCATGTAAGGGTAAATAATCCCTGTTACCATGTGTTTGCTGTATTTGAGGAACTGAAAGGAGAGCATTGTGACTGGAACCATCTAAGTGGAATAGTTAAAATTATCAGTATAAGAGGTGACCACTTTGAATAATAGAGTTCAATAAATTGATCCAGCTTGGGGAACTATGAAATAGCTAAGGATATTCCTGTGCTCCAATCTGGATGAGTGCCCTGGGTGAGCAAGAAAAATGAAAAGGATTTTGGGTGTTTGGTCAAATTACCTTCATATCTGAATTGGATATAGGGAAGCAATGGACTCCGCACAGCATCCCGTAGGTGGACATTCTCAAATATCCTGAGGACTCATTTGCAACAAGAGTGGGCTTAGGCTCTGGTTCCAAAAAGAGCAGGAGAAAGTCTATGAAGCAGATCTGAGTATTGTCCTCCCTCCTTTACTAGGGGCAGTTTCCCTAGAGGAATAGGAATTAGCATTCATAAGAGACTTTGAATATAATCCCTGAAAGAACTGTAGGCCACATAATGGGGGTCAAAGGGAGAGTGAGACAGGCCTGTAGGACACTACAAGGTAGTTACTATTTAACCATAGGGGTCAGAGGCATCCAGAGAGCTAGTCTGTAGCATGTGTTTAAAAAAGAGTGCTATGGGCCAAAGTCAGAAAAAAAAAAACAACGACAAGAAAAAAACAGTTAATGGGTCCAAAAGTCAAGAAGGAATCTAAGAATCCAGGAACAAGATGAAGAGGAGCTAAAAGCACATGAGTGAAGGGGTCTAGGTCTGGAATTTTTGCAACGAGCAGAGTAATGTTGCTTGGGTTCTCTTTGTTGGGCACCGTTTGTATTTGCATGAATAAGTCAGCCTCAGTTAAGACATAGGGTCATAGTAGACATGTACAGAAGTGAGGGACACTACTTTTAACAGGATAATCATCATTGATTGGAACTATCACCTGCAAGAGCAATCATCAAGGAAGGCCGTAGTAAACCAGAGAAGTGTCCATGATCAACCACCTGGAACTGCTGACCTTGGGAACTACTGTCAAAAGAAACCAAAGAAAACCACAGCTGAGAGCCCCAAGATGAAATGGCCCCTGGAAGGATCAGGCTGGGAGGCCACATGGCTCAGTGGTTTCTATCCAGATTTCTCTGAAATTCCAGTACAAGTCACTTTTGATATAAAAGAAAGGAATAGAGCTGGAGGTAAATTGGGAAAAAGAGATTGCCAGCTTGGACCAGCTAGTACAAAATTATAACGTATCCTTGGACTCCTGGTAGAGGGTAAGAGAAAAGATGGCTACATAAAGCCAAGATATGTGTGATGTCCTTTGGCACCAGCTTTTGGTTTTCAAACTGGCAGATCAGAAATGAGGTTCCTTCAATGGTGACTTTTGTATCCTAGTCCGTTTTTTACTAATATAATGACTTTTAGTGATCATAAGTTTTCCTCCTTTGTTGATTTTGCTTACACCTAAGCAGAAAATACATTTACATGAGTCATTTCTTTTATTTAGGACCAGAAACTATTAGGAGGAATCTCTGGCAGGGTGGGCTTTTTTTTCTTTTTTTAAATGTCTACTATATGAGTTATCCTTGGCAATTTGAGTTTAGATACAAGCAATCAATTTTTCTTAGATCAAGAGAATCTACGAAGTTGTTCAAATAGGGAAGTAAATATCCCTGAGTCTTAAGTTTTAAAATGAATGGAAACACAAGCACATTAAGTAATCCTGCACGTGTCCTTTTGCTGGTTCTATTTCCTTCGAGTATATTGTTTATCTTTTTGTAAAAAGAATTAAAATAAATAATGCTTAAGGTAGTTGTATAATGATTTTATTATTAAACTGTTAGAATTAAATGAACTTAAGTTGGCAGAAATCTTTGATAAAGTTTAAATAAGTACAACCTTTAAGACAAGTTATATTGAAGTAAACAGGTACGAGGAAGAGGAAGATATCTCTAGTTAGGTAAAAATAGTAAATGAGCACAAAACTTAGGTCTGAGTTTCTTGGTAGGGCAAAAATAAATCACGTTAGATTCTATATTTCTCATGATCTAATCTCAGGAATTATACCTTTGTACCCAAAGGGACATTTTGTTTTCACAATACTCTGAGAGAAATTTATTGCAAGAATTATTACGTAGGAGACATTTAATAATATGGTAGACAGCACATTCAATTCATAGTTTGAGGAAATGCAGAAACAGTCTTAATATGGCTATTTCTTATAATAACCCTTTCTAAAATAGAAAGTAAAATGTTAAGATAGGCTTATGAAAGTATGTCTGTGTTAGAGTAACTTAGTAATGGATTTTTTAAAATGTGATCTGACGGCTACAGTGTTAAACTGATGAGAAGCTGGGGCGGTGAGCCACCCTCTCAGGATTCAGGTGTCCCAGATGAGCTTGTGAGAAGATGAGCAGAGGAGAGAATTCAAAACCAAACCTGCTCCTGAAATCACAAGATTCTGGGTTATAAATGGATAGGAGTTCCTCACCTAATTACTGTGTGGGTAAGAAGCAAAGTCAAAGTTTTGTTAGGCACGTTGTAGAGCCTTTTGCAAACTCCTGCCCAGATGGAGATTCATGCTTACATTTTCATAGCAGTGGATTATGAAAAAAAAGATTTGGGAAAAATTAATAATTGTAGTTTTCATATAGTAAATTGGCTTCTGATGTTATTTGAACAGACTCTAAAGTACCCATTGACTGTCTGAATAAAAAAGTGCTTGAACTATAGCTCATGTGGTAGGCTATCCTATCGACACAGCTGTCTTAACCTATGTGTGGCAAAGCATGTGGTTACTAATGATCACTGCTCATCACCATTTTGCTTAGAGTACCTTGCAAAGAAAAGAAACTCATGGTGATAAAGACTGTGGTAAGAAAATTTGCTTTGCCTTCTTTTTTTACTTGAAATTTTCAATTGAGATAGTTACAGATGCACATGCTATTGTAAGCAGTAGTACAGAGGGATACCAGTTTCTCTTTATGGTAACATTTTGCAAACTCTAGTGTATCATCATAACCATGATATGGACTTAATGCAATCCACTGATCTTACTGAGATGTCCCCAGTTTTACTTGTACTTATTTGTGTGGGTGCGTGTGTGTGTTTAGTCTATACAATTTTATCATGTGTAGGTTTTCCTGCATCTGTTACCACAGTCAAGATACTGAACAAGATACTGTTGCCCTTTTATACCATACCCACTTTTCTCCCTTCTACACCTCTCACCCCCATCCCTAACCCCTAGCAACTACTAATCCACTCTGCATTTCCGAAATTTTGTCATTTCAAAAATGTTGTGTAAATGGACTCATACATGATGTAACCTTTAGGATTGACTTTTTTTTTTTTTGCGGTACACGGGCCTCTCATTGCTGTGGTCTCTCCCGTTGCGGAGCACGGGCTCCGGACGCGCAGGCTCAGCGGCCATGGCTCACGGGCCCAGCCGCTCCGCGGCATGTGGGAGGTTCCTGGACTGGGGCACGAGCCCGCGACCCCTGCATCGGCAGGCGGACTCTCAACCACTGCGCCACCAGGGAAGCCCTAGGATTGACATTTTTCACTCAGGATAATTCCCTGAAGGTCCATCTAAGTTGTTGCAAGTATCAGTAGCTCATTCCTCTTTGTTGTTGAGTAGTGTCCCATGGTAGGTATGTACCACAGTTTGTGTAACTATTCATCTGTTGAAGGACATCTGGGCTGTTCCAACTTTTTGGTTTTTACAAATAAAGCTGCAATGAAACTTCATGTACAACTTTGGTGTGGACATAAGTTTTAATTTCTTTGGGATAAATGCCCAAGAGTGTAACTGCTGGGTTGAATAGTATTGCTTGTTTAGTTATATAAGAAATTGCCAAGTTGTTTTCCAGGGCAGCTGTACCTTTTTGCTTCCTACCACCAATGTACGTGTGCTCTACTTTCTGCACATATTTACTGGCATTTGGTGTTGCCACTAACTTTATTTTTGCTGTTCTCATAGGTATATAGTGATAATTCATTGTGGTTTTAATCTGCATTGATGTGATAGCTAATTATGTTTAATATCTTTTCATGTGCTTATTTACCATCCATATATCCTCATCAGTGAAACATCTGTTCATGTCTTCTGTCCTGCTTTGTATTTTTTTTTCTGCTTTGTATTTTAAAGTGTACAACTTTCTAACTTCTGCTGTGGATTTTTTAAAATTTGGAACTACATTGATACCATGTACAAGTTATCTGTCATTGTTTCATTTCAAACAGAGATGCCAACACATTTCCCACAGACATAATCCTTATCTTTATACTCAAGGGTCACTTGAGTGCTCAGCAAAAGGGAAATGGCTTTCAGAACACTCTCAAAAAATTTTTTTAAATTTTATAAAGTATTAGTGATCCTTAGGGAGTCTAATTATTTGAGTTAATTGGTTAATAAATGAGATCAGTTTTTTTTTTTTTTTTTTTTTTTGCGGTACGCGGGCCTCTCACTGTTGTGACCTCACCCGTTGCGGAGCACAGGCTCCGGACGCGCAGGCTCAGCAGCCATGGCTCACGGGCCCAGCTGCTCCGCGGCATGTGGGATCTTCCCGGACCGGGGCACGAACCCGTGTCCCCTGCAACGGCAGGCGGACTCTCAACCACTGCGCCACCAGGGAAGCCCTAAATTTACTTTTTAAAAAAATAATTTGAGTTGTAGAATATTCTACACTGCCCATCAACATCTAGGTTCAGCTAGAAGAAAACTTCTAAGAAGAGGTATCAGGATCTATAAGATGTTGTCTGGGAGCTGGGCTCAGCAGGACATGCAAGACAAGTGCCAATTGCCAACTGTGGTATGTGGTTTATTATCAGTGAGTGGCAGAGAGGAACTGACAGACTAGCAAGTGGGGCTGGAATCTCATCTCTATCAACCTCGGCACAGGCCAGCATAACACTAAAGGCTGGGTGCTTGGTGGAAGTCTGTCTACCGTGAGAGGACAAGGAATGAGGAATGATGACTGGGATAGAGAAGGCAGTGGTATCCCCCAAACCCCTGGGGCCATACCTGTCTAGGGCCTAATATAGAAGGAGATGTTTCCAAGCCAGTGAAGACAGAGATGGATGAAATGGACCCATAAGAGATGCTAGGAGGGGACAGGACATGGCTTTAAATAATGGTTTGGGAAGAGAAGTCTTGGGAAGAGAGGGAAGCCCCACATTTATGTAGAGAAATATTACATCTTTGTTTTTCCTTTCCTTCCAGCACCATACCATTGAGAGTCGCTTTTAGAAATCATAAATCCTGACGTGGCGCTTGCTGATAGCGGGTAGTGAGGAAATGAATAACCCGTTTACTTATTTATTTTTTAAATTTTACAGTCCATATATATATTAGTCTAATCTCCATCCTCCTCTTCAAATACTGTCTAAGGACCAACACCACCCCAAATTTAAGGGAGAAAGAAATTCTAGACTAATAGATTGAGTGACCGGCTCACAATTTGAGGGGTGGATAAAATGTCTCCCAATATTTCCCTATCTTTCTCCCTCAGCTACTACAATCTTTTACTTGCAATTTTCATAACCATTTCTTCTCACTCTTTGACTGACATTTGTCCCCATCTCTCCTCCAATATAGTTCTTGCTAATGACTTAATGGCCTCCATGTCACTAAACCCAATGAGCATTTTTTCAGTCTTCATCTTATTTGACCACTCAGCAGCATTTTCCCCCCTGCAGCTCTTAATGTCCCTCTTACCTTCCTACCTCTTCTTTTTAGACTTATCCTTCTCTATTGAAGTGTTAAAAGTTGGAGCCCCTCAAGACTTATTCATCAGCATTTTCTCTTAATTTACATCCATAGATATGGGATGGTGCCCAGACCTCTTTTGAAGCTAACAACTGCTCTCTGTTGAATCAAACTTTCCACGTTGATCAAACTTACTGTTTTTCACTTTTGCCTCCCAGCCCACCAATTCACTCTGCAGTGCTATTTCAAAAAAGTAATCTTGCCATTTCTCTGCTCTTAGATAAAGACTGGCTCCTGCTTGTGTCTTCTACTGCCGCCAGTCTCAGGCTCCTTCAACACATCCTCCTTTCAGTTCTTTTTGTCTCAATGTCTTTGCCAAAGCAGTTCCCTCTCTACCATCGTCTCTACCCTGCCCCAAGTTCATCTTGTTGCTACCATGTTTTAGGCCAAATGTTACTTCCTCAGGAAAGCTTTCTGACAAAACTAAAATAGATCAAGTCCATATTTCATATGCTTCAGAGCCACCTGAACTCTTAAAGGCTTTACACTCTTTTTATGTATTTGGGTAATTACTTGACTAAGTTGTGTCTCTCTTACTAGACTCTAAGCTCCAGAAGAGTGGGTGCCTTGGCTATTAGTCTTCTCTGTATCTCCAGAGCCTAGTACAGAAAATGAGTGAAGAAACCAGCTAGTCCAGGTCATTCAAGAGCCTGAAAAATTTCCCCTTGACTTCCAGGTCCACAGAGTAGGTCTTCCACAGCCAGAGGGCATGGGGATCCTGGAGTAAGTACATTGGCCTGGAAAGTGAGCATGAATTGTGACTATCTCATACTTAATTATGCCAAGTTCAATTTCTGATACTCTTCTATTTAAATAATTCCTGCAAGCCCTGCTCAGCCAGGAAGTTGTCTCAGATATTACTTTTCAAATATTTTAAATGTCTTAAAATGACATTTGTAGAGTATTTTATAATTTATGAAGTATATACATTTCCATTATGGCATTTGAATGCCCAAACACCCTGTGAAGTAACATATTATTCTTAATTTGATGGAGTAAAATGAAGCTTAGAGGGATTAAGTGACTAACCCAAGGGACTGGGCAGGGACTCCATCCCAGATTTTGCAATGCCAAGCTCTGTCTTTTCCCAGTGCTAGATAATTGCTCATGGCTTCTCTTCACTTGGTCAAGTCTGAATTTGGACTTAAATGGTTAACAATATCCCAAGAATGATGTAGCTTTCATCATAGTTACATATATAGCATATATAACATATATCACAGCATACACACCTAAACACACATTATATATATATATATATATATATATTCCTAATTTAGGGGAATGTATTTCCAGCTGTATCAGTCTTGCTTATATTGAAAGACAGAACTTTGTTTATATAGTTGTCTTTGTCAAATGGCCATATATCTTTCTTTTTCTTTAATGATAATGTTCAGGAAATTGTTGACCAGGTTTACAAAACAGTAGGACAAACCCTCAACTCTATGGAAAGATGGCTACTGTCTATTATTTCAATCATTACTTTTCTACTATACCATCAAGCCATATTTATATTATTTCAGATAAAATCCAAAATATAAACCAATTATTAGATCAAGAAGCTTTTATAACTAAGGAAAATATCCTCTAGTCCTATAATGTTAATACTCTTTCCCTTTTTAGAGCACTCACCATCCATTACAACACCTCAGTCTCAACAGGGTTGATGTATTTTCTAGGGAAATTTTCTCTCTTAGATGACTACAGTGGATGATGGATTAATCCACTCACATGGTCTGTACTAATGTGGCTATTCTGGCAGGTAAGTAATCAGAAAGGCCTTTGGCTTCCCTCACATACCAGGTGCAGACCTTGCCTCTTGGACTGAGAAACTTTTTAGTGAGTCAGAGGAACAGGTAATTGCATTTAATCTTAGGTAAACCAACTACCAGGAAACATTTGCTACTTATTCCATAATCATTCTTCCTATTTCCCCATCACCCTCCATATTCCACCCATACAGCAAAGCTCATCAAAGAGAGAAAACTCTGAGAACAGTGTTTACCTTCTGTTCAGCGTGAGAACATTTGTCTTTGTGCAGTGAATATGTCCACTTATAAGCAAACAAACTAATATTCTGAAAAAAAGGTGTGTTAATGAACCACTGTCCACACAATAAATACTACTGTCTTTTCCTTACAAATAGGATGTGATTGACTCATTGACACTGGACCAGACACTGGAGTTTGTTTTCATTAGTGATGGTGGGTTTTCACAGAGCTATCCACACTTACATGCCTCATTGCTGGTGACCTTATAAGCAATTTGAGAGGCAGCTGGCAGAGGGTTAGAAATGTAAGTGTGACCTGGAGTCTTTAATCTTGTCCAGGTATGTTCTCGTTCATGAGGTGATATAAACTGATAACACAGCAGCAACATCATTGTTGCTTTTAGGAAAACCTCCTATAATCATTTACAAACGAACCAGAACAAACCACATCCTAACCAGGCTGTAGGAACTGACCCTGCTTCTCACAGAAGGCACCCAGATAAACTTTCTATCTTCTCCATTTTTAATTTCTCCCCACACTTTTTTACTTCCATTTTGAGAAGTGGCAAGATTTAGAGAAGTCTCCTAGGTTTCTCTTTTGCTGTTGCCCTAATGCTCCCTACATATCTGCTGCTAACTTTAAAGAAAAGGAAACAGTTGGGGTAGCTGAGTTTGTGGGCTGGCTTACCTTGACTCACTCATTTAATTACTAAACGAAATACTGTCTGAACTAACTGCTCCCACTTGAATTTTGCCATGTTTTCATTCTTTCACTAGTTTGAGATCCACTACACACTATTTTTCAGAATAGATGTCTATTGAACACAAAACAAGAATATTCCTGAGGACCAGGGGTACTTCAAATACAGCGAGTGAACACTGAGACTGATGCCCAGAAATCCTTTTTGACTCTACAGCCAGTGGTCATGCTTCCTACTGAAGTGAAGAGAAATTTTTGTTGCTAGTGTCCCACATCAGGAACACAACAGAATCTTCCAATGAATGCCTAGTCAATACTTATTCAATGGAATGGAGGTGTAATTGATAAAGGGGCATCGGCATCATGGTTCAGGTAAATTATAGATTAAATTGTTTTTGGTGGTCTAGCTTGGATGCGCAACCATCATTTTCTAGTCTGACACAGGAACATATTTTCCCATTGAAACAAACAGCTTAACATAAAACCGAATGCTTTTAAGTTAGAAACTAACAGGAACACCAATGCACTACAGAGAGGCAAGGGAAGGTCAAAATAAAACCAATACATGAATAGACAAAATTTATACTGTGTATAGGGATCAATTTATTCAGAGACCGGAAGTGAGGAAATGTACTTTTTGGGTTAGCAGAGTTGACCAGGATATAGCGATTCTAGATACACTTTGTGGAGAGAATAATAAGGAATGTCTTTTGAAGAGGTGACTGAGCAGTTATTCAGAAAAGCTGGACAACTAAAATAGGAAGGATCATTTTCCAATGCTGCAGTGTCCAAAGATCTGGTTTCAAACTTGAAAAAAGTCATTTTATTGCCTTTGAACGATTAGTTAAGATGCCATGGCATTACTGATATGATTCCCTGTTAAGAACCATGGACCCTCCATGGTTTCTTTCAGTTCTATAATCTGAATTTGCTTTGAAAAGATATTATTTTAGTTACACAGCCAAGATTTAGTAATTTCCTTTTTTTTTTTTTAGCAGAAAATGTACTTCAGGGAGTGGGGTTGCAATAGGCAAACTATTCACCCATGGTCCTCTAATGGTGCAAAAACTATTCTAGAAAATTTTATCCCCCAATCCTGGCTACAGGAACCAACACATTAGGACTGAACCACAGCACCCTCTAGCCTACGTGCCTGCATAGCCAGAGGCTGGGCTGTCTCCGACTGTAGGAAACCATTAGGTTTTGTTAGTGGGAGATATTCTTCACACAATATGTTTTCTTATCATTTGTTTATGTAATTTATAGACTTCAAACGTGTTGCTCCCTCTTCAAGTTAAAGGAAACCGTTTTTCATTTTAGGAAAATGAGTAACACCACACCCAAGACCTCCTCTACTCCACTTATCTGACATCCCTTGGCAGTTTTAATTTTTAAAAGCTGATTTTCAGATATTTTGTTCCCACTGAGGAGAGAAGTTGATAGCAAAACATCCTGATATATGTGAAAAAGTCACTGAATATATTACGGTCATATATTAGGAAAAGTAAATGGACATGTATATCATATTAGGTGGAACCATATTACATTTCTTAAAACTTTAAACCATGTAAGGGCTACAAAAATGGCTTTTTTTATGCTTCATCCTGATATCTAGAAGGACAGAGAAACTAGGGAGAAACCTAGGAACTGGGAGACATTTGAGAGGCAGACTTACTTTTCTCCACATATTCTGTGAAGTCCAAGGATATTTTTACCATATTCAAACAATTAATATAAACAGTTTAAGAGGAGAAAAAAGTAACATACATGGTCATAAACTTTCCTAGACCTACTTATTTTCTCCTCTTCCCACATTTCTCCCCATGCTCTTCTGTGCCTTAGGCTGGGTTTTTTTTTTTGAGTTTTTTTAAATTATTGTATGTTACAGGTGTACAATATAGTGATCCAAAAAATTTAAAGGTTACACTCCATTTATAGTTATTATAAAATATTTGTTATATTCCTCTTGTACAATATATCCCTGTAGGTTTTTTTTTTTTTTTTTTTGCTGTACGCGGGCCTTTCACTGTTGTGGCCTCTCCCATTGCGGAGCACAGGCTCCGGACGCGCAGGCTCAGCGGCCATGGCTCACGGGCCTAGCTGCTCTGTGGCATGTGGGATCTTCCCGGACCGGGGCACGAACCTGTGTCCCCTGCATCGGCAGGTGGACTCTCAACCACTGCGCCACCAGGGAAGCCCCCCTGTAGCTTTTTTTATACCTACTAGTTTGTACCTCTTAATTCCCTACTCCTATATTGCTCCTCCCCCTTCCCTTTCCCTATTGGTAACAGACTCTGAGTCTGTTTCTTTTTTACTATATTCACTAGTTTGTTGTAGTTTTTTAGATTCCATGCATAAGTGATATTGTACAGTGTTTGTTTACTAAGCTAGTGATAATCTATTATTTTCAAACTTCTGGCAAATGATTTTTAGAAATATATCCTAAGGAAATTTACCATCTGATTCCACAAATATATATATATATGGGTTTTTATTGCTTTAGGACAGTGGAAATTTTAAACGATATAGATAGGAGAGTGTATAAACAAAATATGATGCATTCTTCTATTGGAATACTATGTAGGCATTGTTGTTGTTTACTTTTAGTATGCTTTGTAATTTTTTTTTTTTTCATAGCTAGCCATGATGTACTGGGTAAAAGGAACTGCTGTATTGGCCTTTAGGAATGTGGTAATGAGGTATGCATTGGAGGAGAAGCATTCTATAGTCTTATGATTAGGTCTCAGCCTTTCAGTGAAGCTGTGCCTCTGGATTGTGAACTTCACAAGTGTTTCTCCATTTTTTCCTCCCCCCTTAGGTGGGACAGGATGGCTAGAGTGGGCTGCCGCTGGGTACTTCCCCTCCCCCATGTGGAAGGCTAGAGCTGACTGGAGTATTTCCCTTCCCTCCAGGTGAGTTAGATTCTAATAATACTGCAGCAGGTTAGGTTCTTAGGCTCTGGTTAACTAGTTTCTCCTGAGGGCAGGCCTTGTTAAGAAGCATGCAGTGTTCTGGCGTATTTTCCCTTCCTCCTGCTGGAAGCAGGAGAGGATTTTTCTCCAACATTTACCGTGGGAACCGGCTCAAGCTCCTGGAAGCGAATCTCACGATATCGTGGGGGGCCCCTATCACTGGGTCCCCTGGAGTTTTTAACTCTCAGAGTTGTCCATACTGAGCCTCCAGCAATTCATCAATTACAGGTCCGGTTTTCCTACCCTGACGCTGGTTCCTGAGGTCATTTCGGCTAAGAGCGTTTCTGCTCTGGTAAGTCATGACTCTGTGTTCGCTGTCTGTCTCTCCAGTCTTGGGGGCAGAAGTTTGCCATGTGTTCTCTCCCCTATTTTGTGGATCCAAGAAGAGTTGTTGATTTTTCAGTATGTTTAGCTTTTTACTTGTTGTTAGGTTGGAGCGGCTACTGCCAAGCTCTTTAAATGCAGAGTGGGAAGTGGCTTGAAATCAGTTTCTCATTAAAGACACTGAGGTTCTTTCTAACAAACATTAAAGGATATTACAGCCATTTGCAACAACATGGATGGGCCTTGAGGGTATTATACTAAGTGAGGTAAGTCAGACAGAGAAAGACAAACACTGTATGATAGCACTTATTTGGAATCTAAAAAAAATAAAAAATAAAAAAAAATTCGAACTGAGAGTAGTCTACCCTGTTAATCAGGGGCTGAGGAGTGAGAAGTTTGTCAAAAGGTACAAACTTCCAGTTATAAGCCAAATAAGTTTTGGGGCTCTAATGTACAGCATGATGATTATGGTTAACAATACTGTGTTATACACTTGAAAGTTGCTAAGAAAGTAGATCTTAAATGTTCTCACTACAGAAAAGAAATGGGAATTGTGTGACCTGATGTAGGTGTTAGCTAACACTATGGTGGTAATCACTTTGCAAGAGTATATCAAACCAGTATATTGTACACCTTAAACAACATTATATACCAATGAGTAAAAGGAAAAGGAGAAAAAAGATAGGTTCCTAGAAGCAGAATTATTGGGTTAAGGAGGGTGAACGTTTAAAAGATTTTGATGTCTTGCCCAATCATCTTCCAGAAAGTTGAGCCAATTTGCAGTTCCTCAGCTGCTGTGAGTAATATCCACCCCCCTTTAATTTTGTCAACTGTTGCCAGTTTGATAGGTGAAAATGGTATCTCATTGTTATTTTAAATTATAGAATTTATCTTTGATTACTAGTGAGACTGGATATTAAATTGTTTTCTAGTAAAATAAATTCTTGGAATCCTTAAAAAAAGGATATTACAAGAGAAATGGAAAAAGTCTATAGGGCAAAAGGGGAGCATGGAAAGATGCTGGGGGTAGGAAAGGAAGGTAAAATACCAGGAGCCCCCAAATGGAAAATGTGGTCCAAGGAAGAGCCCCTGTATAGAAGGTGTAAGGGCAGATAGTCTGATGGAGGACTGCTGTGAGGCTCCAAAAGCCATGCTGGATCAGAGACCTGGCCACCCAGACTTCCTATGTCTCCATTTTTGCTGTTGTGGTACCCGGGCCTCTCGCTGTTGTGGCCTCTCCCGTTGCGGAGCACAGGCTCCGGACGTGCAGGCTCAGCGGCCATGGCTCACGGGCCCAGCCGCTCCGTGGCATGTGGGATCTTCCCGGACCGGGGCACGAACCCGTGTCCTCTGCATCGGCAGGCGGACTCTCAACCACTGCGCCACCAGGGAAGCCCCCAGACTTCCTATGAAAGAGAACTTCATATTGCCTGAATGCGGGGCCTATGCCCGCTGATCATTCAGTCTACACTCTGGGGGAACTGTCCTCTGTCTGTACTGTGTTCTCACCAGCTGATTATGCTTGAGGACCCTAAGCTGGAGCAGTGGGGAGTGAACTCCTCTCTTCTGAATACATAGGAATAGGTCTGGAAGGAAGTATAACAAATTAGTATAGGACATTTTGACCTCTCCGACATTTTTTTCCCAATATTTTTATAAAAGATTGTTTGGGCTTCATTTCTAAATATCAGCATGTTAATAACTATTTATGGCCTTGATTGATTTTCACAGTCAAAATCTACCATTTTATTATTATTTTACGGAATCATTTTCTTTAGGGGACAGCTTTTCTGTATAAGTTTTATAATGAAGAGTTTTATAGGTGATGGCACATAGTATTGGCCCTTTATTTGGGTGCATTATTACTACCAAATCTTATTTCCCCAGGTCAAGTTTGTAAATCTAACTTTTTCAAGGAGATTGAATTCTTCCGTTAATTTTTTTTCTTCCATTAATTTTAGTCACATTTTTGTTTTGTATAATTTTAGCAATTTTTCAGTTTTATTTGGGCTTATTATTTCTTCTAAGAAAGCCTAAATATTTCAGTCATCCTTCAGCTGCTGTCCTCTTATAATGAAGTGGGTTCCAGACCACACAGAGAGACAGAAGAAAGAAGGAAGGTACAGAAATGCAGGTAGATTTGGTGGTGGGAAGATGAGAGGATGTCTATCTAATAGCTCCTATTTTAGTGGAGGTGGTGAAGACCATTTGTTTTTGGAGAGAGAAGAATGTGTGATGTAGTTGTTTTGGAGAGAGGTGAAGTCATCATATTATCGAAGTGTAGAAGGATTGTTGGTTAATGTTATGTGCTCTTTTGAGATTTGTAGTCATGGATTTTAAGTGAGACTAGCTGTGTATTTTTTCCTCCACTATGTTCAGCTGCTTGAGTTCGGGAGCATGGCAGACAGTTGAGTTTCACCTGAGCTGGAGATTGGCAAGGTGTTCCTGGCTGAGGGAGAAAGCATTGCTCCCATAATTCTCTCTTTTCTCTCCTGCATCATCAAACTTTTATTCCTTGATTATTCCCTTCGGTGTAAAATATGTCCTGTACCTATCATCCTTAAATAACAACAACAAATATTAAATAGTATACAAAGAAACAAAACTTTCTTTACCCACTCCTCTTAAAAGAGCCAAGCGACTGCGCCATTTATCTGTTCCCTTCAGTACTTAACTTCTTAAAAGAGTTTTCTACAGTCTGGGCTCCATTTCCTCACTTCACATTTTTCCTTAACCCTGTCCAATCAGGTTCCTCTCCCATGACTCCACAGAGATTGTGTTTATCACAGAAATACTGACCACCACTGTGCTGAATTAATAGTCAATTCTGAGTCCTCATGTTACTTAACCTCTCAGAGCTTGGCCGCTTGAAACAATTTCTTCTCTTGGATGCCTTGACACCACACATCCCTCTTTCCTACTCCACCCTCATTTCATTGGCTGCTCCTTTGGAGTCTCCTTTGCATAAGCTTTAAATGTTGCAGGTCACATTTTGGGGAATCACTTTCTCTTTATATAACTCATCTTTCTTAGGAAATCTTCTTTATTACCAAGGATTTAAATATTATTTAAATGTCAACGACCTCCGTAAATAGATTTTCCAGTGCTGGAAAATCCCTGCCTTTCTAGATCCACCATTGATTATGGTGTAGTGTTATTTCTTGTTCATTGATGAGTGTAGTTTGTGAATGCTTTATTTAGGAGTTTTGCAACTGCATTAATGAGGTTACCTATAACTTTTTTTTTCATTTGAATTAAACTCAATATTTCAAAATAAGCCCTATTAAAAAACCTATATTGAAACTAAAACAATTTTAATAGAACTTTTCTTTCTAGAAACAATAATAATAGAAAGCATTTTATAAAATGTGGTCCCGAACAAGTAACAGCAAATAAATAAATGTATACTTAACTTCCACTTCCTCCAAGCAGAGGCTGCTTTCTGTTCCTCAGCCTTGGAAACAAGGTGAAAAACAGTCCATAAGCAATTTTGGTCAGGGGGCTGCCAAAACAAAGCTTAAGCAGTTGACCGTGGACACCTCTTAAAAGAACTTGGGGGAACCTGACCAAGGAATCCAAATTCTATTTTTAATAACTGATACAAAGGTCAAGTGGTTTCTCCCAAGAAGCGGTTTCTCCCAAGAAGCAACGCCTCCGGAATCTGGCCCACCCTGTGTTCACCTATGCTAAGCTCCCAAGTAAATCCTGATGCTTTTACTCCAGAGGAGACGTTTTCTTTTTAGAGGTTCAGTGTCCAGGGAGCTCTTTATGTGAATGAGATGAACACAGACGCCACATGGGTATTTTAAGTGTTGGAGTCAAAGTATTTTCCTAATACCAGCTAGGGAGAATCCAGCTGTCAAATGGCTCATTTCTGCTTTGTCCTAGTCTCCCACCATGCATTTGTAGACCTAGGACCATAGACTTTTGCTATGTCGTTATAAGAACATCTGATGTCCATACTAACTTATGATTCATATTCTGTGCCTGGAAACAGTCCCTGTATTTAACAATAATACTTACACATAATCTACTGTTATAATGTACATGGTCCCAAAACATTAACGATCATCTGTACACCAAGGAAATGCTTTTAACCATAGTCATCATGTGTCAAATTCACAGCCAGAATCCCCAAGATAAAAAAAAAAAAAAAAAGAAAAATATTTTGAACAAACAATAACGTAAAAGACACATACACACACTTCCTACACAACTATGCATAGGGAAACTCCACTTGTTAAATGCCACTGAAGGTATATTTTGATAAGTTGTTGCTCCAGGTATTTTTGTTTGGAAAATCTATCCCAGTAGGGCACAGCTGTTTATTGGATGAGCAGAAAAGAAAGAGATGCTTGCTGCAAGCAGGAAGTTTTAAGGTCTTAAAATGGACCTGTAGAAACATTTAAGTGTTCTCAGGATGTAAAGTTGGAGTGAAATGTGATATCAAACCAGTTGCAAAAAGTATTATAGATAGCAGCCATCTCTTGATGTCAAGCTTGGCACCCAGATTCGCAAAAAGCTTCAGGACACATAGTTTGTTGGCCTCTTCCTACCTCGTGGCATAATCTGATGATGTGTGAATTTCACAGAAGGTTCATACCATTCTGCTAGTTAGGTGTAGAGGATTTGCTCATACCCCTCCCAGATATGATCTTTCTAGTCTTTTAAGAGATGCCCACATATTATTCCAATTTGTTGGAGAGTAAAGGGGGACTGGTCGTTCTTCATCCAGGAGGAACCTGGAGAACTAGGTGCTGGGTGTGCCGAGGAGGGAGGACGACTTTCGGAAACGTAAGCTTTACTCTGATCAAGAACAACTTCTGAATGCCTCCACTTCTGATAATAACTATATTCTTGCTTTATGTTCTCAAAAATTTGCTCTGGAGTTGGAAGGCGCCCTGGATATAGTGCAGCGCCAGGCTGCTGCAGAGTGGGCGGTGGGGTCCTGTCCTCAGCGCCGAGTCGAGGGCCAGGGGCCCGGAGTGCGGGGGGCAAAGCCGGGCAGCGCCGCTGCTTCGGGGAACCGCGCTCAACAGCGCCGCCTGGGCGGCGGCAATGTCGGCCCGCGGTTGTGCCGCCAGGTGGCCGGGAACCGGGAGCCTATGTGGCTGGAACTGCCGCCCAACGTAGGGTTCTTGCGTGGAGCTGTCAGGCAAGCGGGCTCCCGTGGCGCCTCCAGCACCCCCAAGCGAAGTGATTTTAATAATGTTATAATAATCGCTGGAATGTACCGTGATTAATTAGCAGTTGTAAAGTATTATGTGAACATCAAACACAGATTAAATAGTGGAATAAATGAAATCCAGTCTCTGAGATTTAAGGAAAAAGAAATCACACCTATTGTTTTATATTTTAATATCTTCCCTCATAGTTTATAATTTTGAAACACTTTAAAAATACCAGGCTGAGAGTCCGCCTGCCGATGCAGGGGACATGGGTTCGTGCCCCGGTCCGGGAAGATCCCACATGCCACGGAGCGGTCGCCCGTGAGCCATAGCCGCTGAGCCTGTGCGTCCGGAGCCTGTGCTCCGCAACGGGAGAGGCCACAACAGTGAGAGGCCCGCGTACCAAAAAAAAAAAAAAAAAAATCTGTGAGGAACCCTTTTAACCATGAAATAGTTTACAGGCCTTTATGTGATAAGTTTATAACTAGTATCTTTTAATGAGAAAATACATCAGAAAAAGCTATATTGATTCATTACTATACTTGAAGAAACCTGTATTTTATTAACCATGGGCTGCACGTGGCAGGTGTGGTGAAAGGTAGGCTCTAGAGTCAGACGGCTTTGTTTCTAATCCTGCTCCATCACTTTCTAGTGTATAACAAAGGTAACCTCTAGGAATCTCAGTTTCTTAATATTTAAAATGGGGAATAATAGTACCTACTTCAAAGAGTTGGTATGATAGTTTATTGACGTATGACATGATAAGCCTTCAGAAGTGTAACTGACATAAAGTATATTCATTTAAAAAATAACACACATATTTGTCTTGGATTCATTGTTTTTAGTTGACATGTAACGTCTAGTGGGATGTACAGCTTAGAAACTTAAGATCTGAAGTCCTGGAGGGCAGGGGCTGTGTCGTTGGTCTGCGTCCTCAGCTCAATGCCTGGCAAGTAGTGGATGCCTGAGTGAATGAAATCAGAGAGATCCGGGCTCTAATCATAGCTTTCACATGCGTAAGCAGCTACCTAAGTTATTTGACCTCTCTACGCATATTCTCATATGCATACGGAGTGACCTCTCGCTCCTTAAAGTGAGAATAACTCCATAGGTTTGTTGTGAGGATAAAATGAGCTAATGCATGTAAAGTACTTAGTGTAGTACCAGGCACATACTACATCAGAGATGTTTGCAATTCACAGGCATTCAGACTATGAAACTGAGAGTTTGAGTTATTAAACAGTCTATATCAGCCTATTCAACTGTCCAGCAATGTTGTAGCTGGAAACCCCTGCCCAGGAAAGCAATTTGTAACTCTACCATTTCCTTACTTCCTCCTCTTCTTCCTGCTAACTAAATCAGAAAAATAAGTTTCTAAGGCTTCTTTTGACTACTCTGGTGTCAACACAATTGGATGGCTACTCAACACTCATTTCTTTCTTTCATTCCCCAGTTTGTTGGAATGAGGGGATAGATTGAATTTTTGTTCCCAGTCCTTCATTCCCTCTCTGTAATGGAATTATACAGCTACACCTTTTGGCACATGACTTTGTAGCACTTTCCACTGGAATAGATGGCTGTGTTCATTGTGTCCTCATGTGATGGAAGGGAGTAATGGAGCTCTCTGGGGTCTCTTCTATAAGGGCACTAATCCCATTCATGAGGGTTCTGCCTTCAAACCTAAGTCCCCACTTCCAAATACCATCACAACTGGGGATTAGGTTTCAACATACGAATTTTGGGAAGACACAAACACTCAGTCTATACCAAGGACTAGTGAAATAATCACAGAAGCCATAGTAGGATACTTCTGGAATGGATTTGAAGATGTTCCAAATCTCCTGGAAAATGAAAACGAATTAACAATGCTGATACTTAAGGACTGGCTATCCGGGGGAGATTTTAGAGATATGATGCGCTCCGGGTTTGATGATCTGATGGCCAGCACCCACTGCTTGAGTACACAGGGTGAGATGATAAATTGAATTTTGTCTCTAGGCTGCCAGACTACTTTATTTGGCCAGACTGGGGTCCCAAGATTAATTATGGATTAATTACTCCAGAAGATCAAAAGTGTGGAGCAACGTCTTTACTGAGATGTATCAGATGCAGCTAATGTCCTGGTCTATGTAGGAAATCCCAAAGGAGAGTGTGACCAAGAAGTCCTTAAAATTGTGCAAGATGGAAATTCTCATGAACTCACAGTAAAGCAATTTATTGGAAGAAAAGAGAAGCCAGAAGTCTTCTGGCAAATATATGCTAATGAAGACACAAAGAAGATAATGTGGATTCCTAAAAAGGCATCAGAAGAGCAAATTCAAGAAAACCCTGCAACCATGGTCCTATCAGTGATCAGAGCTGGTATTTAGACTGATCACTAAGAAAGCATCTTCATCAAGAGTATGGAGTTTGGGCTTCCCTGGTGGCGCAGTGGTTGAGAGTTCGCCTGCCGATGCAGGGGACACGGGTTCGTGCCCCGGTCTGGGAAGATCCCACATGTCGCGGAGCGGCTGGGCCCGTGAGCCATGGCCGCTGAGCCTGCGCGTCCGGAGCCTGTGCTCCGCAACGGGCGAGGCTACAACAGTGAGAGGCCCACGTACCGCAAAAAAAAAAAAAAAAAAGAGTATGGAGTCCAAGGCTGGGCTATTATACAGTTTCCCAGAGATGTGGCATTTATCCCATCTGGAATTCCATATAAAGTTCATAACTTATATAGCCGTATCAAAGTGACTGAAGATTTTGTTTCTCCAGAGCATGGTAAACAATGCTCCTGGCTTACTCAGGAATTCTGGTATCTGTCACAAACACATACTAATCATGAAGATAAATTACAGGTGAAGAATGTTATTTACCACACAGTGAAAGATGCACTTGCTATACTGAAAGCCAGAAAATCCAGTTTGGACAAACCCTAAGGGTCCCAGAGTTAAGAATCTCGCACAGTGAAGATGAATTATTGGCAGCGGTTCAAACTCTTCAGGCAGGATTCCTGTGGACTTTGAAAATCATGTTACTTCACCTTTTTTAAAACTGTACCCAACTTTTGAGGAATACATAGACCCTGTCTAACTTATATTTCTAGTATTTACAGACACTGTGTATGTGTAATAACTATTTAAAGAACATACATCCTTAAACTGTGACAAAGCTTTTTACTAAGTACAGTAAGTACTTAGTACAAAGCTTTTACTAAGTTGTGGAAACAAAGCCTCTTATCAACCTGGGAGCAATACCTGCATTTATTCCCTAGCTACTTGGTTAGAGCGCTTAGTCAAAATGTACTTATAACTATCAGGAATCACTCTGCTCAGTTTATTTGGATTGTATTTTGTTTTGTGTCTGTTTGATTACCTCCCCCTCTGCCCTTTAGGATTCAGAAGAGCAGTGGAAAAAATGAACAGTGAATGATACAGTTCTTATTGTATTACATAGGGTTGGCATTATGTAGCAGAAATGAAATGCTGTACAATTCTTGGAGTTAATCATCTTTATTAAATAAAATTTTGTATTTAAATTGAGCTTTGATAATTTTAAGTGTTAAGCATTTGCATTAAAATATTAATAAAATTTTACAAAATTTACAAAATACCTTTGCTAAAAAAAGTGATATAGCATTAAAACATGTAAGGCAAAAGCTAATGCAGTTACAAAGAGAAATAGATGAATCCGCTATCATAAATGGAAACTTCAGTGCCCCTCTATCAGAATGGACAGATCCAGCAGGTGAAAAATTAGTAAGGACATAGCTGAACTCAACAACACCATCAATCGACTGGATATAATAACAGATCACTTCATCCAACAACAGTAAAATATATATTCTTCTCAAGCTCACATGGAACATTCACCAAGATGAACATTCACTGAGACCACATTCTGGAATAAAACACACCTTAACAAATTTAAGAGAATAGAAATATTGAAATGTCTGCTCTTTGACTGTGATGGAATTAACTAGAAATCAAGACAAGGAAGATAATTGAAAAGTTCCAAAATATGCTGTGATTAAGCAACACACTTCTAAATAACATATTAGTCAAAGAAAATATCTCGAGAGAATTTAAAAAATACTTTCAGCTGAATGAAAATTAAAACACAACTTATCAAAATATGTGGGATACAGTGAAAGCAGTGTTTAGAGGAAATTTTATAGCATTGAATGCATACATTAGAAAAGAAATTTCTACAATCAATAATCTAAATTTCCACCTGAGGAAACTAGAAAAAAAAAAGTGAATTAAATCCAAAGTAAGAAGAAGAAAAGAAATCATAAAAATGAGAGCAGAAATTGGTGAAATTAAAAGCAGCCACTATGGAAAACAGTAGGGAGGTTTCTCAAAATATTAAAAATAGAACTACCATATGATCCAGCAATTCCTTTCCTGGGTATTTATCTGAAGAAAACAAAAACACTAATTTGAAAAGATACATACATTCCTCTATTCATTGCAGCATTATTTACAATAGCCAAGATATGGAAGCAACTATATATATATATATATATATACACATAGTAATTGAATATTACTCAGCCATAAAATAGAATGAAGTCTTAACATTTGCAACAAAATGGATGGACCCCAAAGTGTATTATATACTCAGAGAAATAAGTCGGACAAAGACAAATACTGTATGATTTCACTTATATGTGGAATCTAAAAAATAAAACAACCAAAAATGAAAAAACAAAGAGTCATAGGTACAGAGAACAAACAGGTGGTTGCCAGAGGGGAAGGGAGTGGGGAAATGAGAGAAATAGGTGAGGGAGATTAAGAGGCACAAACTTCCAGTTACAAAATAAATGAGTCATAGGTATGAAATGTACTGTGTGGGGAATATAGTCAATAATTATATCTTTGTATGATGACAGATGGTAACTAGACTTATTGTGGTGATCATTTTGAAATGTATAACAATACTGAATCACTATACTGTATACCAGGAACTAACATAGTGTTGTTTAGTTATTATTCAAAAATGAAGCAACTATACTCCAATAAAATTTTAAAAATTACAAACAAACTCATAGGAAGGGAGATCAGATTTGTGGTTACGGGAGGGTGGGAGGGAGAATTAGACGAAGGTGGTCAAAAGGCACGAACTTCTAGTTGTAAGATAAATAAGTACAAGGGATGTAATGTACAACATAATAAATAAAATAACACTGCTGTATGTTACATATGAAAGTTGTTTGAGAGAATCCTAAGAGTGCCCATCTCAAGGAAAAAACCTTTCTTTGATTTCTTTAGTTTTGTATCTATATGAGATGATGGATGTTTACTGAATTTATTGTGATAATCGTTTCATGATGTGTGTAAGTCGAATCATTATGCAGTACACCTTAAACTTATACAGTGCTGTGTATGTCAATTATATCTCAATAGAAGTAAAAAAAATTAGAGCAAAAATAAATGAAATTGAAAACAGGACATCGATAGAGAAAATCAGTAAAACCAAAAGCTGTTTCTTTGAAAATATGAATAAAATTGATAAGCATCTAGCCAGGCTAAGAAAAAAAAAGCACACAAATTACTAATATCAGAAATGAAAGAGGGGCCATCACTAAACATCCCATGGACATTAAAAGGACAATCAAGGAATTCTGTGGACAACTCTATGCCCATAAATTTGATAACCCAGATGAAAGCGTTCTTATTTTTTTAATAAATAAATTTATTTATTTATTTATGTAATCTTTGGCTGCATTGGGTGTTTGCTGCTGCGTGCGGGCTTTCTCTAGTTGCGGCAAGTGGGGACTACTCTTCATTGTGGTGCACAGGCTTCTCATTGTGGTGGCTTCTCTTGTTGAGGAGCATGGGCTCTAGGTTCATGGGCTTCAGTAGTTGTGGCATGTGGGCTCAGTAGTTGTGGCTCATGAGCTCTAGAGCGCAGGCTCAGTAGTTGTGGTGCACGGGCTTAGTTGCTCCACGGCATGTGGGATCTTCCCAGACCAGGGCTCAAACCCGTGTCCCCTGCATTTGCAGGTGGATTCTTAACTACTGTGCCACCAGGGAAGCCCTGGGACCAATTCTTTGAAAGACACATTCTGCTAAAATTCACGCAAGAAGAAATACACAATCTGAATAGATCTATATCTGTTAAAGAAAGTGAATCAGTAATTAACAACCTTCCAAAATAGAAAACACCAAGCTCAAATGAGTCAACTGGTGAATTCTACCAAATATTTAAGGAAGAAATTATACCAGTTCTTTACAATCTCTTTCAGAGGAGAGAAACAGAGGGAATACTTCCTAACTCATTCTGTGAGGTCAGGATCACCCCAATACCAAATCAGACAAAAACATTACAGGAAAAGAAAGCTACAGATTAATGTCTGTCATGAACATGGATGTACAGATCCTCAAAAAAAAAATAAAAGCAAGTTAAATTCAATAACATACAGTTTTGCCACAGTATGCACCAGGGATTGGTTTCAGGACCCACTGCAGGTACCAAAATCTGTAGATGCTCAAGTCCCTTATATAAAATTCTGTAACATTTGCATATAACCTATGTGTATCTTTTTGTATACTTTAAATCATCTCTAGATTACTTATAATACCTAATACAATGTAAATACCATGTAAATAGTCGTAAATACAATGGAAATGCTAAGTAAATAGTTGCTGGTGCACAGAAAATTCAAGGTTTGCTTTTTGGAACTATCTGGAAATTTTTTTCAAATATTTTTGATCCCACGGTTGTTTGAATCCATAGATATGGAACCCATGGATACAGAGGCCCAACTATATAAAAAATATTATATACCACCACCAAGTGGAATTTGTCCCAGGTATGCAAGACTGGTTCAACATTTGAAAATCAACTAATATAATCCATCACATCAAGAGGCTAAAAGAGAACAATCTAGTGATCATAACAATAGATGGAAAACTATACTCATTCATGATAAAATCCAATATTCATTCATGATAAAAACACTCAGTAAACTATGAATAGGGAGACATTCCCCAACTTGATAAAGAATATCTACCAAACAAGAACAACAACAAAACTACAGCTAACATCATACTTCATGGTGAGAAACTTGATGCTTTACCACTAAGATCAGATACAAGGTAAGGCTGTCCCTTCTCATCACTCCTTTTCAGCATCATACTGGAAGTTCTAGTGGATGCAACAAGATAAGAAAAAGAAATAAAAGATATACACATTGGGAAGGAAGAAATAAAACTGTGTTTGTTCACAGATGACATAATCATCTATGTAGCAAATCTGAGAGAATGAACAAAAAACTCTTGAAACTAATAAGTTATTATAGCAAGGTTGCAGGATCCAAGGTTAATATACAAAAGTCAGTCATTTTCCTATATACTATCAATGAACAAGTGAAATTTGAAAGTATATTTCAAATGTACATAATATCATTTATATTAATATCAGAAAAAATACTTGGGTATAAAGTAACAAAATATGTGCAAGACCCCTATGAAGAAAACTACAAAATTCTGATGAACAAAATCAAAGAACTAAATAAATGGAGAGATATTCCATGTTCAGGGATAGGAAGACTCAATATTGTGATGATGTCAATTCTTCCCAACTTGATATTAGATTCAATGCAATGCCAATCAAAATCCCAGTAAGTTATTTTGTGGATATTGGCATACACATTCTAAAGTTTGTATGGAGATGCAAAAGACCCAGAATAGCCAACACAACATTGAAGGAGAGCAATGTTAGAGGACAGGCTCTACCTGACTTCAAGACTTACATAAAGCTACAATAATCAAGACAGTGTACTGGCAAAACAACAGACAAATAGATCAGTGGAATAGAATAGAAAGCCAAGAAATAGACCTATGTAAATATAGTCAACTGATCTTTGACAAAAGAGCAAAGGCAATACAATGGCACAAAGATAGTCTTTTCAACTAATGATTTTGGGACAACTGAATACCCATATGCAAAAAATTGAATCCAAACATAGACCTAACATCCTTCACAAAAATTAACTGAAAATGGATCACAGACCTAAATGTAAAGTGCAAAACTACAAAACTCCTAAAAGATAATATGGAAGAAAATATAGGTGACCTTGGGTATAGCAATAACTTTTTAGATACAACACCAAAGGCATGGGACTTCCCTGGCAGTCCAGTGGTTAAGACTCTGCACTTCCACTGCAGGGGGCACGGGTTCAATCCCTGGTCAGGGAACTAAGATCTTGCATGCCACACATGTGGCATGGCCAGGAAAAATAAAATAAAAATTAAAAAAAAAAACAAAAAAACACCAAAGGCACAACCTATGAAAGAAAGAATTGATAAATTGTACATCATTAAAATTAAAAACCCCTCTGGGAAAGACAGTGTTAAGAGAATGAGAAGACAACCACAGGCTGGGAAAGAATATTTATAAAAGACATCTGATAAAGGAGGGTTAACCAAAATGTGAAAGAACTCTTAAAACTCAACAATAAGAAAATACTTTGACTGAAAAATGAGCCAAAGACCTTAACAGACACCTCACCGAGATCTACAGATGGCAAGTAAGCATATGAAAAGATGCTTCACACCGTAAGTCAGCAAGGAAATGTGATTAAAACAATGAGATAGGGCTTCCCTAGTGGCGCAGTGGTTGAGAGTCCGCCTGCCGATGCAGGGGACACGGACGGGTTCATGCCCCGGTCCGGGAAGATCCCACATGCCGCGAAGCGGCTGGGTCCGTGAGCCATGGCCGTTGAGCCCGCGCGTCCAGAGCCTGTGCTCCGCAACGGGAGAGGCCACAACAGTGAGAGGCCCGCATACAGCAAAAAACAAAAACAAAAACAATGAGATATCACTGCACTCCTATTAGAATGGCCAAAATCCAGAATACTGACAGCTTTAAATGTTGACAAGGATGTGGAATTTACTGGTGGGAATGCAAAATGGTACAGACACTTTGGAAGTCAGTTTGGTGGTTTCTTACAGAACTAAAACATACTCTTACAATATAATCCAGCAATCATACTCTTTGGTATTTACCCACAAAAGCTGAAAACTCACACAGAAACCTGCACAGATGTTTACAGCAGCTTTATTCATAATTGCCAAACCTGGAAGCAACCAAGATGCCTTTAGTAGGTGGATGGATAAATAAACTGTGGTATATCAAGACATTATTACCATATTATTAGTAGTAATAATATTAGTAATTAGTAATAATAGCATATTATTATTAGTAGCATATTATTCAGTGCTAAAAAGGAATGAGCTATCAAGCTATGAAAATGCATGGAGGAATCTTAAATGCGTATTACTAGGTGGAAGAAGACAGTCAGAAAATGCTATATACTGTGTGATTCCAACTCTATGACATTCTGGAAAAGTCAAAACTACGTAGACAGTAAAAAGATCAGTGGTTGCCAGAAATTGCCGGTGGTGCGGGGAGAGGGATTTAAAAAAAAGTGATGTCATCTTAGATTATCACATACTCTATTAGCCCACTTACTGCTGCCATTTCCCAGTATTTGATTTATGCTGTATGGTAACAAGTAGGACTTCAATGCATTCTTATACAGTTTCTTAAACTGGTCTCCTTTAAGAATTTTTAACATTTTCATGTCCTCAGAACTTGAATGAGATATACAGCAACTATTGCAATAATTAACATTATAATATTATAAATATTGAGTGCTTACATAGAATTATATAGAATTCACTTAGTGAAAAGGATTCAGGTTTTGTAATCAAAGATCTGAATCAGAATTTGAATTCTACAGTTTATTCATCATATGACTTTGGGCAAGTCACTTCTGGGCTATACTAATCACTCTTCTAATTTTTATGGAGATCAATTCTATGGGCGTTGCATTTTGTGAACTGCAGAGGGGTCTGGATAAGTAAGTTTCTGTTAATAGTACACATCTTCAGGACAGCTGTGTGCAGTGACAGTGAGGCAGCAATTTTCATGTGGTTGATCTGAGGCAAAACATCTGGTTAGAATCTTTTCTTGCTATTTAACAGTAAGCCTGCCTGTATTGTGATGTTGGTGGGTCTGCTCTGAAACTGCGTAAGCAGTAGTTTCAAGTCCCATTGGCCTATAACAAATTGACCACATGCACCATTGCAACTTAGGAACAGGAACTACATCTTACTCACCTTTTCACAAAGTATATATTCAAAAACTCAATGAATAAAGTCAATTTTCTGGACACCAGAAATTTCTAGCCATTCCTTGGTTTTAGAACACTGTGGGTGTTTACAGGGAAATAAAAGTTCCTTGGACTTCCTCGTGCTCTGGTAAAAACCCCAAACCTCCCAACACTTTTTACATACCATGAGAATTAGATCTGTATCCACTTGTCGGGGTAATTGCTTTGATCTGAAGTGACAATACAATTTCTCTCATGTCCCTGAAAGAGCCAAATGGTTACAACACAAACTAGGTCCCTAGGTTAAGCCCCAGGGTACCAGGATGACCAATGGCAGTGCTATCTCCTTTGGTATGAAGCCCAGACCTTGGAGACATCTCTAGGTCATAAAAACTGAGGTACATGGGGTTATCTGGCTCCTGGAGTTATTTTATTCACATAAGGAAAAAGGACTCAGAGATATTTCTAAGGAGACTATTTCAGGAAGGGAGGGGGCAGCTGCTTCCCTTCCTCCTTATAAGCAGAGAAAAATCACTTTTTGTCATCACTCACCTATGGAGTATCCAGCTACTTGTGTAAGACACTTGACCTGGCTCTCATTGCAGTACCCTAGGGGGGGGGCAGTGTGCTTCTTATTTACTGTAACGTAATGAACACAAAATCTGTTTATGATCCAGAATACCTCATGTGCATATTTAGGATAAAATTAATGAAGATAAATATAAAAATCTTCAATGGTTTTGCCATGATTGTAAACTTATCTGCCAAGTTTTAACCAAGGCCACTGATGGTCAAGATGCCCCCTGAACTGTAGATGCCTCTCCTAATTCTTCCTCTTTAAACACACACACACACACACACACACACACACACACACACATACACATACAGTTACTCATTTTGTTTAGGGAAAAACTTATGAGTACGGGGCAGGGCATAAGCAGAAACTTACAGTGAGTAAGAAGTGAAAGGGTAGAGGGACTAAAGCATAGCCGGGACTTGGGGAGGGCCGGAAGTCCCCAGTCCCAGAGGGCACATTGTGACAGATTGAAGGGGACACAGGAACCAGAGGTCAGAAGTCTGGGAGGTGAGGCTTCTTTGGTAACTTATCTGCTGAAGTTCTAGGAGTTATCCTAAGTGGGGGTGGGGTGCTCCAGTTGAGAGGAAAGCGGGTGTGTGTCCCTTCAGGTCCAGGGAGGCTCCTCCCCCAACAGCAGCAGGTCCACTCAGAGAGAGACTGTTTTGTCAGGAAGAGCCAGGACAGAAAGCAGCCTTTTATGGTAGGTCCACATCTCCAGCTTTACCTCCAAGGTGGGGATGTGACCAGGAGCTCCATTTCCAGGCCTCGGAGGAGGGATGATGATCCAGAAGCTTCAAAGCATCATTTCTGACTCCATCATCCAAAGGTGAGAACACCAGCAACAGAGTCCAGGGTAGGAGTCTGAGTCATTTTCTTAGTTCAATCATTCAATGGATTAAAAAAAAAAAAAAAACCAGAAAAAACAAAACCCACCAAAAAGCAAGAAAATAGATATAAAACCAACCCCAAAGCTGACAGGCATCACTTCGATGACTCCAGTTTAAGAGGGGAAGTCTCCATTGTTAAAAGAGCCTTCACTCTCCCATTCTCCTCAGAGATAATTCTTAGTGGGGATACTCAGAGGCTCCCAAAGAGGTACCAGATGAGGCAGAGGCAGAGCAAAGTACCATGTAAGGGCTGGAGCCCTGGATCCCTCAGAGCTGCACTTAGAGCACATCAGCCTCCCTTTATTCAGCCAGAGGCTGAGGCAGCCCATCCTAGGTGCTTGTCAGTGTCGGGGATGATGCTGCAGGCTGTCCAGCAGATGCGGATTAGAGTCAGGACTGGGAAGAAAAAGATAATCCCAGAGCTGAGTACCAGGAGGACCGTGGGCTCCTTGTCTTCTACAGAGGTGTTATACCCGGCCCCAGTAATGTAGACAAGCAGGTTCAGCAGAGCTACAAGGAAGATGGTGATGCAGAGGGATGTGGGCAGCCTTGTACTGCCTCTGACTCCTGCTCTGGACCACACAGGACATCCACAGACCCTCTCACACCAGTTGGGTTGGCAATGATCCTGTTGCTGAGGCAGGTGGCCACTTTCTACAGGGGCAGGGTCCAGGCATTCACCCAGCTGAGCAACATTAGGATGATTGATGCCCAGGGTTTGCCAATCAGCTGAGGCTATGGTGAGGAGATCGAAGAGCCTCCGGTGGATGGGGATGGGGGTAGAAGTGGGGATCACTAGACTGCCACACAGTCAGTGAGGAGGGGCAGAGACCTCAGCTCCAACCCAGACTCATGGGAGGGAAGACACTCCAGACTGGGGGTGCGAAATTTGCAGAAGGCCCTGGGGTTATGGTGAGGAAACTGCTCGCTGGCTTTGGGAACTGTAGTGGCTAAGGGAGCAAGTCCTAGAGCCAAATGGGCTTGAATATCCACTCTGCCACTTAACTAGTGCTGTGACTTTGGGCAATTCACCTCACCTTCCTGGATTTTAGTGTCCTAATCTGACAATTAGAGATAATAAGACTGCATTTTAACATGTAACTACATCCTAAGGTGTGGATTAAATGGAGCATGGTGAGCCCTAAATAAATGTTGGGCATTCCTGTTATTATTACATCTCTGGGGTCCCTAAGAGAGGTGGAATTATCTATGTGATAAGATGCTTTATGGTTGATTCTCCCTCTGCCGTTCTGCATCCTGCCCCTCCCAACTCTGCCAACACACACATACACACACATCTGAACTAGAGCCCTGGGAGGGCAGGACCAGGGTCGATGTCTCTCTGGCTTGTATGGAGGTGTATTTGTTGACTCATGACTCCTTTTAATTGTGTAGAGAATTCTGCACACTATTAGTCCATTGGTATATTCAGCAATGAATTATTGCTATCAAGGCATTACCATCTTAATTGCAAAAGATATTGTGTAGCACTCTTGCAATCAGGGAGTCTCAGGGCTAGAAGGTACCTCAGAGATGACAGCATCCTCCTGCCTCACTGATGAGGAAACATGTTCATGGAAATTTAAGTGATTTTTTACCTGTCACTGCAAATTGTTTATTAAACACAAAGCCATGGACAGTAAAAAAAATCCTTGTTTTTTAAGTTTTTGGTGGGAATAGGATGGAGGCATTGAAGGTATGGGGACAGACAGAGACAGCAGAGCCACTGTGACTGAACTGAGGGTTGAGCTACACTTTCTTTGCCCTCAAAGAGCTACTTGGGGGAAGATTCTATAACATCTTGAATGGGAAATACAGGTCTATAGTGATGGGCATACAGCTTACTCCTGATAAGAGACCTTTCAAAAGATGCAGGGATATTCAGGGTGGCTGAATTTCCCATTAAAAGTTGGAAGTGTTAGAGGACAAAGGCAAAATGTCAAATAGCAATTTATTGTCCTTGGTTCAAGATATTCCCAATTATTGGACATACCAATAAAGATGTGCTCCCTGGGTAGTTTAGTTTCAACAGCCAATCATATCCCCATGCTCCTTTATTTAAGTGATGTGAACATATCAATATATTTTGTAGTGTTCAATATTTCCTTTAGGTTGGCTTATATAGTCAATAGGATATTTTCTATCAAGGTTATAAATTGAGGGGATGAGAGGAGTGTTACACAGTTTGGATACATCAGAGGGATAGAGTGGAATGGACTTAGGCATATTCAGTTAGCAGCAGGAGTTCCAAAGAAGTTATGGGACTGAAGATAGGGCAGAAATGCAGGACAGATTAAGTCTCATAAGGAGAACAATTTGAGCAGGAGTGCTTAGTGCCCTTAATGCAGGAAAAATGGAAATGGTAAAGATCTCAAAACTCAACTTGGAGGATGACAACTGGTCCTAAGGCAATAGAAGAGGAGAGCAAGATAAATGCAAAGGAGGCCAAAGGAGCAGAGAGTAAGGTGAATAAGCAAAGAGTGGTGTTATCACAGCCGATGCTAGATAAATTGCTTAAGAGGAAATGGTGGGAAAGTTGAGGGTAGTAAAACTCCAGGAGGAAAGAATGAACTCATAAGGAGACTTATCAAATGAAGAATCTGAGTAGTTCTGGAGACAAGCTAAAGATAGCCAGACAGGGTTGCAAAGATTTGGTCCTGCAAAATAGAAATAGCAGATGTAGAATTTTTATATAATTTTTTGATTTTTTTGTATTTTCATTTTGAAATCTTTCAACCTATGGAAACTTGGCAAGAAGAGTACATCGAGTATACATATATTCTTTACCTAGATTTGCCTCTATCTACCTATCACATACACACTTTTTTTTTCCCCTGAACTGCTTAATATTATCTGTGAATTTTAAATGTTTTACATCACACTTCACGCCTAAATATTTCACCATCTATTTCCCAAGAACAAGGGCATGGCTACATGACTACAATTCACTTACCACTTTCAGGAAATGTAACACTGATATAATCCTATATCTAAAATTTGTGTATATTCAAATTTCCCCGGGTGTCCCAAAAATGTCCTTTATAGCCTTTTTTTCCAATTCAGGATTCAACCAAGGAGCACACATTGCATTTATTTATGTCTCTTTTAGTCTCCTTTAATCTGTAGTAGTTCCCTAGCTTATTTTCTTTAAAAGGCTGCTATTTTTGAGTCCTGGGTTCAGCTGTTCTGCAGAATCTCTCTCAATGTGGACTTGCCTGTTTTCTCATGATTGGATTTAGGTTAAATGATTTCTTGTAGGAGTACCACATAAGTGGCACTGTAGACAATAAGCTTTTCAGTAAGTCATAATGCACTGAAGTCCTATAAGCCTGCTGTGATTCTGCTTTGCATCTTGAATATGTTTTATAAAGAATGAATGGGATGGTTACTCAGTGAACTGGGGATGTGCTGACAGTTGAGCTATACCTCCATGACATAAATTGGATTAATCTCAAAATTCTACCTTACTCTGTACTACATGTAGTTCAGTAATCAGAGGGCTGGTTTCTGTTACTGATAATCATTTCTTTTCATTCTAGAGCTTATACTTTGCACTTTTTTTTTCTTGAAGGAATAGATTTGAAAAACAGATACGTGTGGCAATATACATGTCAAATGTTAACCTCATGTTAGATTTATTCTTGCTGTAATTCATCCTCCAAGTGAAATTGAAATCCTTTTGCTGTTCAAGGGGATACATTTTAGGTAGGGTGGCTAAATTTACCAACTAGTTTGCTTAACTTTTATACAAAAATTTATATTTCTATGAAGGGCTTTATCGTACATAATTGTATTTAATGTTCTTAATAACCTCGTGAGGTTGTGAGATGACTGAAGCCTCAGAGAGACTAGGGTAGTCCGAGATCCAGGTTACACTCACTGTCCTTTGCTTGTTGAGACTGGTTTGCAGCCACACATACACTACCTTCCCGTCTGCCTGAGAAAGGTGGTTGTTTCAGAATTGGTCACTAGAAAGATCAGGTTACCAGAGATCAGATTAATTGAGATCTTGGAACCCACAACGCTTTTTGTAGAACTAGGGACAGTCTTAAAACAAAAATCTCACTTTTATTTGTTGTTCAAATTGCATGTTACCTAAGACATTCATTTGCTCATTGAGTTCTCACTTTCATTTGCAACTGACTTTGCTAGATACAGGATGAAAGGCTGGCTATGATACCTGTTAGATCATATGAATACGAATATTTGCATGCCCTTAGATTCAGGCCTGTTTCCAGAAGGATTTAAAGTAGCTTATAGAGATACATGTGATTTAACAACAACAAAAGGAGGTAAATGCAAAAATGCCAAGTGGGGTGAAAGAAAGATGCCAACATGGAGATTCATAATACAACGCAAAGCATAAGCTGTGTGATTTTAAGAGTTGACAATACCAAGTGTCAGCATGTTCCTACGTCAAGCAGAAAGGGGAAAGTGAAAATTAAAGATAGACGAGTTGGAGGGGATGATTGCTGGAGCAGGTCCCAAGCAGACCAGAAAAAAATGGGATAAAAACCATGAGGGTGGGAATAAGAAACTCAAAGACGTACTCCTACACAAGGATGAAACAGCATCCTTGTGAAGTCAGTGTGGAACAGAAAGCTGACCTCGTCCTATCCTGGTGCTGAGGGACGTGGGAAGTGGAGAATGCCTCAAATATCCTGTGAAGCGCTATATCCTAAGACTGGGACATTCAATGTTCTTATGCTACTCTACCTCCTGACTAAAATCCATGGGCTGTGCTGCGTATGTTGCAGAATATCTAACTCCTCAGTGGTTTCTGGGAGTACTTCGAGCCTGGGAAATAGGTTTGATTAAATAGGGCATCTTTGGCTCTTTATTTCACCTTGACTTTGAATTTAAGTAAAAACCTGTAAGTGTAAACCTATTTCCTCTTACCTTCTTTATGGTTTCATTCAACAAATGTGAGTGCCTCTTGTGTGTCACACAGCCTGCTTGTTCCTTCATTCCTTTTTTTTTTTTTTGGCTTTTGTTTGTATTTTCTGGGGAAGGTGCTGATGAGGAGCTCTGTTTCTAATCTGTTCTCTTGGGTAAGGTCTGCAGATTTAGACCAAGGGCATCTCGAGAATAAGTAGGTGCAGATCTCTTATTCAGAGATGAAATCTGTTTTTTCTTTATAATTATTTATTTTTAGCAGCGTTGGGTCTTCACTGCTGGGCGCAGGCTTTCTCTAGTTGTGGCGAGTGGGGTCTACTCTTCGTTGCAGTGGGCGGGCTTCTCATCGTGGTGGCTTCTCTTGTTGCAGAGCATGGGTTCTAGGTGTGCGGGCTTCAGTAGTTGCGGTGCTCGGGCTCAGTAGCTGTGGCTTGCGGGCTCTAGAGCGCAGGCTCAGTAGTTGTGGCACACGGGCTTAGTTGCTCCGCAGCATGTGGGATCTTCCCGGACCAGGGCTCGAACCCATGCCCCCTGCATTGGCAGGCGGATTCTTAACCACTGCACCACCAGGGAAGTCCCTGGAAATGAAATCTTGTTAAACTATTGTTTCCTCTTCTCTCCAGCACCAGTGGAAGTTGTGAAGTAGCAAAGCCCCACATATATTTTTTGAGTAGGGCTAATAGAATTCTGGGCATTTTGGAAAATCACAATTTGAGAGTCAAGAATGGGCTTTGGAGGACCATCTAAGGAAACACAGCCCTATTATTTTAGAGATAAAAAAAATTAAGGCCTCAAATAAACTTAATACAAGCACAAACCTAGCAAGAGGCAGAGCTGGAATTAGTGGTCTTCTGGCTCCTAGATCAGTGGTCTTTCTGGTATGAAACACTGCTCACCAAATAAAGCTGGGCTAAGGGACTCAAATTTTACAACTGCAGACAGGCATTTCTGAGGGAACAAGAAGTTTAAATTTGCCTTTCTATGTGGTCTAGAATATAACATCAATATTTGCATTTAAAGTGCTTGTTTTCAGAGCACTTATATTCATCCTTCCGTTAAAATAGGCAACCACTGAACAACAAGGATTATCAGAACTCAACACAACAATGGGAGGAACTGGTGTGCGTGCTTTCATGTCTGGTTTTTTCTTTTGTGAACTAAGTGCTCTGATCTCCAAAGGAGTTTCCAAGCCAGAGGTATGTCATGCCTGAAGATGGGAAACTAAGATAGATGTATCTTTACATGTTTACATACAGGTACCACAAATTAGTACTTGCAAGACCAGATCCTTGGTGTTTTGGGGCATGAGGTGGGAGTGGGGGCTATAATACACCAGTCTGGCATCTTGGTTTTGTGGTCAGAGTTACCGGAGCTAGAAGAGATCATTCTAATTATGCAGCTTAGATGAACTGTAACTCAGATTGTGGTTTTGCTCATGCTTTTAGAAAAAAGTAATCTGAATAATGTAATCATTGCATCTGCATCTCTCTGGTGGCTTGTATTCCATTCACATTCCCCCCTGCATGGTATACTATCAAGTCCCAGTTACTTCCATTTCTATTTCTCTTTAATCACAATGATAAATAATCTTCCTGGGATCATATATCCTTCCTGGAGCCCTATCATTTCATTTAGGATTGTGTGGTGATACAGAACCTTCACTTTGATGTTGTAAGATAATTTTGCCATTTTCATGGCTATCAAGAAGCACACAAGAAGCTGACAGAGGAAAGCACAATTTCCAGTAGTTCAGATAAAGCAGCCTCACAGAAAAATCAGTGCCATTTACAAGACTTAAAAAACTTTAACCAAATGGTTATGCTTAACCTAATAGATTTCTTTTAAAGGCTCCATTATAGTCATAGTACAAAGACCTGAAATTATTTAAGACACATTATACACATTACAACATATTCTATAATTTCTATACTAAATGCTAGTCTGTGACAAGGGAAAAAAACCAAAGAGGAATTGCTTCAGCACATTAACAATGAGCCTATTCTAATTAATTAATATGCAGCCATTTAATTAGCCTAGATTTTTCATTGAAATTCTGCATATAATCAAGTGCACAATCTCATACAATATCCAAATTTCATACACTTTTCCTATTTTGGACCATAACAGTACTAGTCAGACAGTCAAAACCATTAACATAGGGAGGGAGCACTTCATTTTACAGATGAGGGGGCTGAAGCTCAGACAGATCACAGGACTTCAGCCAGGTCACAGAGCTAGCTAGCTCTTGTCTGCAGCTCAGACCAGCTCTAAACCTGGGCTGTTCATTTTTAAAAAATTTTTTCTTTTTAATCACAATTCCTCCCCAGTTATAGATGCCTTCGTAATGCTAACTAGTTGTTTTAAGTGTCTGGGAGACAATGTGCTATTCTATAAAGAACACAGGACTTGGTATTTGATGGGAGAGGGAGGGGCTCCTGTCTTAGCCCCACTTCTTGAGAACCCAGTGACTTAGATACCAATTACTCGCTCTCTATGGATCCAGTTTTCCTCATTTGTCAAACTGGGGTAAATATCTGACATGGATACGCAGACATGGTAGGTGGTTAACATGTGGTCCACCTGCAGTAAGGCTGAGATTGTCTGCGTCCAGGAGTACAGGCTGCACTTGTGAGAGCAAGTAGTGAGTCTGTGCCTTGACAGGTAAATCAGATAAACAAGGGAGGCTAGAAGGTGAATAATCTTTATGGGTTTGCTTACTATGATGGGACCAGTTTTCTGCGGGAAAGAAACTGAGGGATGACAGTACAGATCTGCTGGACATAAGTTCAGATTTGAAGGAACAGAGTGGCTATTACCCTTTTATCTGTATAGTTGTCTTTGGAAAAATTTTTATGTTTTTAGTATTGGAGAAAAAATTAGAATAATAACAAGGTTGTCATGTTTTAGTGTGAGAGATCAACTCCTTAGAAAAACCCACTTATAAAGCAATGATTCAGATTATGGAATAATCATTTTAAAAAGCTCCAAATTTAAGTAATTTGATTTGAAAGTATGAAACCTTTCATACATAACTGCAAAAAATAAACTTGCAGGTACCATGTCAGTGTCTGAAGGTGGCAAAATAATTAACTTATGTCAGCCCCACTCCCCAGGCTGAGAACACTGGTCACCTGGCTGTCCTTGCCCCAGCTGGTTAGGGCAGAGGTTCCACATCAGGAGATACAAAGACCAGAGGCTATTTTCTCCACTGTTTGTGAAGCAGAGGGGTGTCTCTGACACTCTGAGAGGGTCCACTGTGCCTTATCCCCCCTACCCCCCCTTTTTGGAGCAGTGGGTGAGAGATTTTGCCCAGGGGCAAGAGACAGTCCATAAGAATAGAGAGTTCTGACATTATTTGAAATAGAGTGAAGTTCAAGCCTAAGGTATTCTTGAAAACAATGGAGATTTTGGTGGTAAGCAATTAAGGCGAAGCTAGTAGCTCCATGAGAGCAACAAGCTAATCCATATGCCAGCTAATTTACCAAAAAGAACCAGGAAAAGAGACAGCTAAAGAGTCCTCCCAGGAACCTCAAACACTGGCCTCAAAAACTAACCCTGCAAAGGGACCTAAATTTAATGGAGCAGACTGTGGAACAATTTATATCCCACATAATGTAAATAATGTAAAATGGTGAAGCTGATTTGTAAAACAGTTTTGTGATTCTTCAAAAAGTTAACCATAGAGTTACCAAGTGACTCAGTAGTTCTGCTCCTAGGTATATAAACAGGTGAAATGAAAATAATAAAAAGAAATGAAGTACTGATACATGCTGCAGAATGAATGCTAAGTGAAAAGAAACCAGTCACAAAGCCCACATATTATATGATTCTATTTTTATGCAATGCAGACTAGGCAAATTTATAGAGACAGAAATATTAGTGGTTGCCTATGGTGTGGGGTGGGGCAGACTGGGAGTAATGGGGAGTGACTGGCAATGGGTTGAGTTTTGGGGTGAGAAAATGTTCTAAAATTGACTGTGGTGATGGTGTGCAACTCTGAATATACTAAAAACTGCTGACCTGTACACTTTAAATGGGTGAACTGCATAGTTTGTGAGTTATCTGTATCTCAATCTAGCTATTTAAATGAAATGTATAGATCTTACTTGGATACTGACTCAGACATACTTAAAAAGCCACTTACAGCAATTTTGTGAACATTCCCTGAGATGTGCTTTTGTGATGTGTACACTTGTTTTTGCATTAACTTTTTAAATATAAATTTTATGGAAGTGTATCATGGAACTGGAAAACTCTAAATGCTAAGTGGTTAAAATGTAGAAATTTCACTACTTTAAGATAATACAGGAGCCTTGCATTCTTTTCTACTAGCAATGGGACTGTGGTTAAAAAGTTGTTGTTATTTGACTCAGTATAAACAGGCATAACACTGACAGAGTAATACCAGCTCTTCTTATCTGCCAAGGCTGTCGTGAAAATTGTATTTACAAGTATAGTAGATAAGACCTTACCCGAAAGATATGTGACCAGATGATGTGAATGTAGAATTTTTCAGATTTCAGGCAGGTCATATTATATAAAATCCTCAGTGGGGTCTGTGAAATACCACCATAATCAAATCATTTCTCTAAATTTCTCTATGAGAAATACTCTTAAGAGGGATCAAACAAGACTACAGAGAACCTCATATCAGTTCAGGTCATATTTGGCCACCAAATGAATTTTGAACTTAACATCATCAACAAAACCTTTTGACTTTTTATATCTATCTATCTCCGAATTGCAGACAGGGGGACTTACGCTGTAAAAATTCAAGTCCCAGCTCTGCTATAGCACCTGTGAAGAAAATATCTAGCTACTCTATAGGGCTGATAAGTGAAATGAGATGATGTATATAGCAACTAAAACATGATGCAAATGTAGCTTAATATTACCAGTCATTTAAAAAGTAGAGCCTGTTAATATTTAACATTTTATGAACAGAAATAACATTAAAATACAATTCTGGAATAGCAACATACAATAAAAACAAACAAAAAAACAACCACAAAACAAAAAAACACAAAGTGTAAAACCCTCCCTCTCTCTTCTCCAAGGCTTAAAGAGCAGTTATCCAGCTGTAGTCTACTTTCCTAAATTTTCTCAGTTCCTTTTCTTCAGATTTTGACAACTGATGTATAATGTCTTTTCCCAAATCTGTGTTATTTGTATCCTGGACCTCTTCAGTGAAATTATTTTCTTCATCTGAATCAACACTTTCTTTTTCTTCTTCCATACTGACATCATCAGGAATTTCTTCAGCACTTTAACAATAACAGAATAAAATACAACAATTACTATTAAAATATATTTCTAAACAATAACTTTCCAATTTAAGGTATCTATGAAAAAACAATCATGAACAAAATAAATGAAAATTCTTGTTATTGAATACACTTTAAAAATTATGATTATAAAAGAACAGGTAAATTTATAAAACATGAAATTTTGAAACCCTTAAAACATTACCACGAAAGATCTCTGATATTTAGTTTCAATGAATTTTATTTATTTGACTTAGTAATCCTATATCCTTTAACTATAGGTCAAAGCTGAAATAAAGAGAAATACAGGGAAAGAATATTCTAATCAAGGATAACACAAACCATCCTGTTTATCTAAACATATCTTATGAACTGCCTTACCTCTTAGTCTCCTTAGACAGCAGCAATGAATTTACAAACATGGAGCACAGGAAAGAAGCAGATGGCAGTACATGGGCTGGAGTGTGAAGAAGCTACAGTAAAACAGAAAAACAGGGTTTCATTTAAAAAGATGAAATGCCAAGGCTTTCATCAACAGTAGGCTCTCCCCACAGAAAAACCAAACCAAAGAACTCCCTACTTTTCTTTTGGGGCTCCCTGATGGTGCAGTGGTTAAGAATCTGCCTGCCAATGCAGGGGGGCATGGGTTTGAGCCCTGGTCTGGGAAGATCCCACATGCCACAGAGCAACTAAACCCAGGCACCACAACTACTGAGCCCGCGTGCCACAACTACTGAAGCCCGTGCACCTAGAGCCTGTGCTCTGAAACAAGAGAAGCCACCTCAATGAGAAGCCTGCACACTGCAACGAAGAGTGGCCCCCGCTCGCCGCAACTAGAGAAAGCATGCACGCAACAAACGAAGACCCAATGCAGTCGATAAATAAAATTAATAATTAAAAAAATAGATTAAAAAAAGAACTCCCTACTTTTATGCAAATAACCCCTCCCCAAACCCATGTCAGGCTACAATAATCAGAAATTGTAAGTTTTAGGCCATTTAGTTCGGGAATTAAAGTTGCACAGTATATAGATTGGTTCAACGTGGTGGAGTAGAAAGATGTGTGCTCACTCCCTCTTGTGAGAACACCAGAATCACAACTAACTGCTGAAGAGTCATCGACAGGGAGGCACTGGAACTCACCAAAAAAGATATCCCACATCCAAAGACAAAGGAGAAGCTGCAAATGAGATGGTAGGGAGGGCGCAATCAAAATAAAATCAAATCCAGTAACTGTTGGGTGGATGACTACAAACTGGAGAACACTTATACCACAGAAGTCCACCCACTGGAAAAGGTTCTGAGCCCCATGTCAGGCTTCCCAACCTGGGGGCCCAGCAACAGGAGGAGGAATTCCTAGAAAATCAGACTTTGAAGGCTAGTGGGATTTGATTGCAGAACTTCCACAGAACTGGGGGAAACAGAGACTCCACTCTTGGAGGGCACACACAAAGTAGTGTGTACATCAGGACCCAGGGGAAGGACCAGTGGTTAGTCTAACCCACTGAAGACTGAACCAGGCCTATCTGCTATTGTTGGAGGGTCTCCTACATAGGTGGGGGGTGGCTGTGGCTCACTGTGGGGACAAGGACACTGGCAGCAGAAGTTCTGGGAAGTACTCCTTGGTGTGAGCCCTCCCAGAGTCTGCCATTAGCCCCACCAAAGAGCCCGGGTACGCTCCAGTGCTGGGTCGCCTCAGGCCAAACAACCAACAAGCAAATTAAAGTTTTACCAAGCTCTGCCCACCATAGCAACACCCAGCTCCACCCACCATCATTCCCTCCCAGCAGGAAGCTTGCACAAGCTTCTTAGATAGCCTCATCCACCAGAGGGCAGACAGCAGAAGCAAGAACTACAATTCTGCAGCCTGTGAAACAAAAACCACATTCATAGAAAGATAGACAAAATTAAAAGACACAGGACTTTGTACCAGATGAAGGAACAAAACTCCAGAAAAACTAAATGAAGTGGAGATAGGCAACCTTCCAGAAAAAGAATTCAGAATAATGACAGTGAATATAATTAATGATAGTGAATATGATCCAGGACCTCAGAAAAAGAATACAGGCAAAGATCGAGAAGATGCAAGAAATGTTTAGCAAAGACCTAGAAAAACTAAAGAGCAAACACCTAGAAGAATTAAAGAACAAAGAAACAGAGATGAACAATACAATAACTGAAATGAAAACTACACTAGAAGGAATCAATAGCAGAATAACTGAGGCAGAAGAACGGATAAGTGGCCTGGAAGACAGAATGGTGGAATTCACTACCAGGGAACAGAATAAAGAAGAAAGAATGAAAAGAAATGAAGACAGCCTAAGAGAGCTCTGGGACAACATTAAACACAACAACATTCGCATTATAGGGGTCCCAGAAGGAGAAGAGAGAGAAAGGACCCGAGAAAATACTTGAAGAGATCAGAGTTGAAAACTTCCCTAACATGGGAAAGGAAATAGCCACCCAAGTCCAGGAAGTGCAGAGTCCCAGGCAGGATAAACCCAAGGAGAAACATACTAAGACACATAGTAATCAAATTGACAAAAATTAAAGACAAAGAAAAATTACTGAAAGCAACAAGGATAAAATGACAAATAACATACAAGGGAACTCCCATAAGGTTAACAGCTGATTTCTCAGCAGCAACTCTACAAGCCAGAAAGGAGTGGCATGATATATTTAAAGTGATGAAAAGGAAGAACCTACAACCAAGATTACTCTACCCAGCAAGGATCTCATTCAGATTCGATGGAGAAACCAAAAGTTTTACAGAAAAGCAAAAGCTAAGAGAATTCAGCACCACCAAACCAGCTCTACAACAAATGCTAAAGGAACTTCTCTAAGTGGGAAACACAAGGGAAGAAAAGGACCTACAGAAACAAACCTGTAACAATTAAGAAAATGGTCACAGGAACATACATATTGGTATTACCCTAAATGTGAATGGATTAAATGCTCTGACCAAAAGACACAGGCTTGCTGAATGGATACAAAAACAAGACCCATATATATGCTGTCTACAAGAGACCCACTTCAGACCTAGGGACACATACAGAGTGAAAGTGAAGGGGTTGGAAAATGATATTCCATGCAAATGGAAATCACAAGAAAGCTGGAGTAGCAATACTCATCAGATAAAATAGACTTTAAAATAAAGAATGTTACAAGAGACAAAGAAGGACACAACATAATGATCAAGGGATCAATCCAAGAAGAAGATATAACAATTATATATGCACCCAACATAGGAGCACCTCAATACATAAGGCAACTGCTAACGGCTATAAAAAAGGAAATCGACAGTAACACAATAATAGTGGGGGATTGTAACACCTCACTTACACCAATGGACAGATCATCCAGACAGAAAATTAATAAGGAAACACAGCTTTAAATGACACAACAGACCAGAGAGATTTAATTGTTATTTATAGGACATGCCATCCAAAAACAGCAGATTACACCTTCTTCTCAAGTGCACATGGAACATTCTCCAGGATAGATTACATCTTGGGTCACAAATCAAGCCCCAGTAAATTTAAGAAAACTGAAATCATATCAAGCATCTTTTCCAACCACAACGCTATGAGATTAGAACTCAATTACAGGCAAAAAGACGTAAAAAACGCAAACACATGGAGGCTAAACAATACGTTACCAAGAGAACACTGAAGAAATCAGAGGAAATTAAAAAATACCTGGAGACAAATGACAATGAAAACATGACAATCCAAAACCTATGGGGTGCAGCAAAAGCAGATCTAAGAGGGAAGTTTATAGCAATACAAGCCTACCTCAAGAAACAAGAAAAATCTCAAATAAACAATCTAACCTTACACCTAAAGGAACTAGAGAAAGAAGAACAAACAAAACGCAAAGTTAGTAGAAGCTAATAAATCATAAAGATCAGAGCAGAAATAAATGAAATAGAAACAAAGAAAACAATAGCAGAGATCAATAAAACTAAAAGCTGGTTCTTTGAGAAGATAAAATTGATAAACCTTTAGCCAGACTCATCAAGAAAAAGAGGTTTTGGGCTTCCCTGGTGGCGCAGTGGTTGAGAGTCCGCCTGCCGATGCAGGGGACGCGGGTTCGTGCCCCGGTCTGGGAAGATCCCACATGCCGCGGAGCGGCTGGGCCCGTGCGCCATGGCCGCTGAGCCTGCGCGTCCGGAGCCTGTGCTCCGCAACGGGAGAGGCCACAACAGTGAGAGGCCCGCGAACCGCAAAAAAAAAAAAAAAAAAAAAAAAAAAAGAGGTTTTTAAAAATACCAATTCATGGGTCCCACTCCAGGGATTCTGATTTGATTGGTCTAGAGTGCAGCCAAGGCTTTTTCATAAAAAAAATTTTTCCTTATTTTTAAAAACTTGCGAGATTCCAACATAGAGTCACGTATGGCAGCTCATGTTCTGAGGGGATGCTTATACTCGCATACACACACACGGCATCACTGTTGTCACTGGCTACAGTGACTGTCCTCTGCAGAATCTCTTGAACCACAAGCAAAGCTGACCAAAAAAAAAAAAAAAAAAGAAAGAAAAAGTAAAAGAGGGAGAGGACTCAAATCAATAAAATTAGAAATGAAAAAGGAGAAATTACAACAGACACTGCAGGAATACAAAGCATCGTAAGAGACTACTACAAGCAAGTCTATGCCAATAAAATGGACAACCTGGAAGAAATGGACAAATTCTTAGAAAGGTATAACCTTCCAAGATTGAATCAGGAAGAAACAGAAAATATGAACAGACCAATCGTAAGTAATGAAATTGAAACTGTGATTAAAAATCTTCCAACAAAAAAAAGTCCAGGACCAGATGGCTTCACAGGTGAATTCTATCACACATTTAGAGAGGAGGTAACACCCATCCTTCTCAAACTCTTCCAAAAAATTGCAGAGGAAGGAACACTCTCAAATTCATTCTATGAGGCCACCATCACCCTGATACCAAAACCAAAGATACCACAAAAAAAGAAAATTACAGACCAATATCACTGATGAATATAGATGCAAAAATCCTTAACAAAATACTAGCAAACAGAATCCAACAACACATTAAAAGGATCATACAGCATGATCAAGTGGGATTTATCCCAGGGATGCAAGGATTCTTCAATATATGCAAATCAACCAATATGATACACCATATTAACAAACTGAAGAAGAAAAACCGTATGATCATCTCAATAGACGCAGAAAAAGCTTTTGACAAAATTCCACACCCATTTATGATAAAAACTCTCCAGAAAGTGGGCACAGAGGGAACCTACCTCAACATAATAAAGGCCATATATGACAAACCCATAGCAAACATCATTCTCAAGGGTGAAAAACTGAAAGCATTTCTTCTAAGATCAGGGACAAGACAAGGATGTCCACTCTTGCTACTATTATTCAACATAGTTTTGGAAGTCCCAGCCACAGCAATCAGAGAAGAAAAAGAAATAAAAGGAATCAAAACTGGAAAAGAAGAAGTAAAATTGTCACTGTCTGTAAATGACATGATACTATACATAAAGAATTCTAAAGATAACACCAGAAAACTACTAGAGGTAATCAATGAATCTGGTAAAGTTGCAGGATACGAAATTAATGCACAGAAATCTCTTGCATTCCTATACACCAACAACGAAAGATCAGAAAGAGAAATTAAGGAAACAGTCCCATTCACCATTGCAACGAAAAGAATAAAATACTTAGGAATAAAGCTACCTAAGGAGGTAAAAGACCTGTACTCAGAAAACTATAAGACACTGATGAAAGAAATCAAAGATGACACAAACAGATGGAGAGATATACCATGTTCTTGGATTGGAAGAATTAGTATTGTGAAAATGACAATACTACCCAAAGCAATCTTCAGATTCAATGCAATCCCTATCAAATTACCAATGGCATTTTTTTTACAGAACTAGAACAAAATACATGAAAATTTGTATGGAGACACAAAAGACCCTGAATAGCCAAAGCAGTCTTAAGGAAAAATAATGGAGCTGGAGGAACAAGACTCCCTGACTTCAGACTACACTACAAAGCTATAGTAATCAAGAAAATATGGTACTGGCACAAAAACAGAAATATAGATCAATGGAACAGGAAAGCCCAGAGATAAACCCACGCACCCATGGTCAACTAATCTATGACACAGGAGGCAAGGATATACAATGGAGAAAAGACAGCCTCTTCAATAAGTGTTGCTGGGAAAACTGGACAGCTACACGTAAAAGAATGAAATTAGAACACTCCCTAACACCATACACAAAAATAAACTCAAAACAGATTAGAGACCTAAGTATAAGACCGGACAATATAAAACTCTTAGAGGAAAACACAGGAAGAACACTCTTTGACATAATCACAGCAAGACCTTTTTTGATCCACCTCCTAGAGTAATGGAAATGAAACCAAAAATAAACAAATGGGACCTAATGAAACTTACAAGCTTTTGCAAAGCAAAGGAAACTACAAACAACACAAAAAGACAACCCTCAGAATGGGAGAAAATATTTGCAAACGAATCAATGGACAAAGGATTAATCTCCAAAATATATAAACAGCTCATGCAGCTCAATATTAAAAAAACAAACAACCCAATGCAAAAATGGGCAGAAGACCTAAATAAACATTTCTCCAAAGAAAACATACAGATGGCCAAGAAGCACATGAAAAGCTGTTCAACAACAGTAATTATTAGAGAAATGCAAATCAAAAGTACAATGAGGTATCACCTCACACCAGTTAGAATGGGCATCATAAGAAAATCTACAGACAATAAATGCTGGAGAGGGTGTGGAGAAAAGGGAACCCTCTTGCACTGTTGGTGGGAATGTAAATTGATACAGCCACTATGGAGAACAGCATGGAAGTTCCTTCAAAAACTAAACATTGAACTACCGTATAACCCAGCAATCCCACTACTGGGTATATACCCAGAGAAAACCATAATTCAAAAAGACACATGCACCCCAATGTGCACTGCAGCACTATTTACAAAAGCCAGGTCATGGAAGTAACCTAAATGCCCATCAACAGATGGATGGATAAAGAAGATGTGGTACAAATATACAATGGAACATTACTCAGCCATAAAAAGGAACAAAATTGGATCACCTGTAGAGACGTGGATGGACCTAGAGACTGTCATACAGAGTGCAGTAAGTCAGAAAGAGAAAAACAAATATCGTATATTAACACATGTATGTGGAACCTAGAGGAATGCTACAGATGAACCGGTTTGCAGGGCAGAAATAGAGATACAGGTGTAGAGAACAAAGGTATGGAAACCAAGGGGGGAACGTGGCAGAGGGGGGTGGTGGTGGTGGTGGGATTAACTGGGAGATTGGGATTGACATGTATACACTAATATGTATAAAATAGATAACTAATAAGAACCTGCTGTATAAAAAAATAAATAAAATCCAAAAATTCAAAAAAAAATTGCACAGTGTATAAATGATTATTTAAAAATTAGTTGTTACAGATTGACTGTATAAATAAACTCTAACTTAAGGAACTTTACTGCATATAACCCATTTCATATTGGTATAAGCAATTAATTTACACTATTAATATTATAATAAACTTATGTTTCACACTAATAAGTAATTAATAATTACTTACCTCACTAATTGCAGGTATGTTTTCTGTTAAGGGTAGTTGTACCAGTTCATTCTCCAAAGCTTCACTTAACTTGTCATCCTGCTGTTGCTGCCTGTGCTTTCCCAATATGAAATAAAATGGGGTTGTTGGAAGAGTTTCTTCTGCTAATAGCTGTAAGGATTTAAGACAAAGGGAAATAAATTACTTCATTAAAGAAGAGGAACTGCCTCTGAGGCAATAAGAAGTATCACAGGGCTTCCCTGGTGGCGCAGTGGTTGGGAGTCCGCCTGACGATGCAGGGGACATGGGTTCGTGCCCCGGTCCGGGAAGATCCCACATGCCGCGGAGCGGCTGCGCCCGTGAGCTATGGCCGCTGAGCCGGCACGTCCAGAGCCTGTGCTCCGCAACGGGAGAGGCCACAACAGTGAGAGGCCCACGTACCACAAAAAAAAAAAAAAAAAAAAGTATCACAGTCATAACATGTCCGATGGAAGGAACTATAGAAATTATCTAGTATGATTCTTTCATTTCACAGGTAAAGCAACTGAGGGCAGTCAATTTACTATGTGAAAAGCTAACAGCAGACACTTCGATGACAGAACAAAATGTGCATCCACCACTACTTAGGCCCCCAATCCTACAAAAATGGAAGCAAACGGGTTTTCAAAAGAGCATAAATCCACAGTACTAAAGACACTGTGTGATGTGGAAAGTGAAAAGTAGTTTGAATGGTGGTAGAGAAATGAGAAAATTGGTAGAGAAATGAGAAAGCAGGATTCTAAGCTGGTGGTGAAGAAAGCTAAAAGCATCCCCATTTATACTGCAGAATCCCGCAAACACTCAAGAATTGGTACTAATAGTAACAGTACCTCCTCTGTAAAAGGCTAAAAAAAAAAAGAAAGAAACCAGTTAGCCTGGTTGAAGGTCTATTTAGAGAGCATTCAGGTTTCCAGATCTCCTCCTCAGCCCCAGCAGAGGGCTGGCAGTATGTTCCTTGAAGAGCGAAATAAAGTGTGTCTTTAGAAAGGATGGCTTGGTGTGTGGCGGGGCGGAGGTGCCCTCACAGCTGAAGGCAGTTGTGTTCCATAGAGGGTGCTTCTCAGAACACTGGCAGCCTGGTTGACATCTTTTAGGCAAGAATTCGGAAGAATTCTATCTGGACAATTTGACCAATCTAAGAGAAAAAGTCCTAAAAATAATGACTTGGAGATTTTCTCTTAATAGCTCAGGCAGATAGTGGAGGCCAGAGGTAGAAAACCTCCAAATGGCGATTTTGCTCACTTTTAAATAAGAGCAGACAGCCAAGAGTCATGAGACTTTGATGAAAATCTCCAAAACATATTGGAAATAAAAACCTAATGGAAATGAGAGAAAAAAAATAGAGGATCAGACGAAAAGAGGAGGAAACCTCTCAGACAACAGGAAGAAAACAGGAGAAAAAATAAGAATATTAGAGAGCACCATTCTAGAAGGTCCAGCAGTAAATAATAGCAGTTCTAGAGAAAATGAAGGCAAAAGAATTAATTCTTCTCCTTAGACAGTTTTTTGATTAAAACCCTCGAAGGGGGCTCTACATTTAACTCAGAGGAAAAGTCACAGTCTTTTCATTAAAGCCTGTTTTGACTGCTTTATTTAAAAAGGCAAACTGCACTCCACATTCCCTTTCCCACCATTCCTCCTCCCATAATTCTTATTGCCTTCTAAAATACTATATATTTTACTTACTTGATGTTTATTACCTGTGCCTTCCTGTTAGAGTATAAACACCACTAGTTTAGAGACCTGACTCTTTTGCTCACTGATATATCTCAAATGTCTAGAACATACAGTAATGATCAACAAAAAAATGTTAAACGAATTCAATGAATTTTCAGAGAAAAATAAACAAGTCAGGATACAGATAAAGTATAAGACAGTATCTTCAAAGTTCTAAGACAAAATGATTTTCAACCTAGAACTCTACGCAACCAACCAATCCAATGGGAGAGAATAAAAGCATGTCCAAACATGCAATGTCTTAAATTTACTTCCCATGCACCAATAGGATGTGCTTTACCAAAGCAAGGGAGTGACCAAAGGAGAAAAACTACAGGATCTATTACAGTAGATGTGAATAAACCCCCAGAATGGTAGCAAATGTAGATCCTAAGATGATTACTGTGCAGCAGGTTTACAGGGCAATCAGTTCAGAAAGAAGGTCAGAGGCTCTTGAAAATATTTCTTCAAGACTCGAAAGAATACCTAATATGTCTTAAAATAATGAGAGAGGACTTACAGGGTAGAGATTAGGGGTGAATTAGGTGAGAAGTAAATAGGAAACTGAGCAAATGAAAAAAGAAGGCAATCATTAACTCCAGAGAAAAGAAGTTGGTCACAAAAGGAAAAACCACCTGTTTATTACTATGTGGCTCAGCTATGAATTGTGTTTACATGTTTAAGGATGAACAGTGACCTGACCAATTTATCTATACTGGAAAAATTAGGCGACAGAAAATATGCGGGGTATGTTATGTATATGGCGGGAGTGGTGTGAAAGAAACTTCAATAGATCAGAGTTAACAAATAATACCTAGATCTAAAAAATCCGGAATTAGCAATATAAACATGTTTCTTAGAGATATGGAAGTAAATAAAAACTTCAACTCAAAGAGTTGAGAGTATCTTTGTGGGTAACAGCAGTGGTGGTGATGTTCAAGTTTTCCCCAAGAAGTCTTGTAGAACTATTTGATTCTTTAAATCACAAGCATATATTACTGATATTACAAATTGAGACTACATTTTCAAAGAGCACTATCACATCAAACGAAGCAAGTAGTTTCTAAGTATGTAATTTTAATTCCACTTTAGGGCAGGTAAAACATTTTTCTCATAGCTGAGTTCTAAAAGATAACTTTATCTTTGCAGGGAGGCAATGTGCATGATCTGCACCACGAGTGACTAGAACATACCTGTTTGCTTGTTGGTGTGAGTTTCTCTTCTGGAGACTGCGTACTGAATGTCAATAAACTCTGAAAAGAGAGGTCAATGAACGATGCAAAATATAAATTGTAGAGTGCAAATCTAAATGGTAAAGTTAGAAAATGATGTTGACTTTTCATCTTGATATAAATATATCTGCTCACAGAAAAGTAATACAAGACTGAAAACGTATTTAATAACTGCTGTGACAGTTGTAAGATTGTCCTCAGAGATCATTTTTAAGAATTGGTAATGAAATAAAATTCAACTGATGGGTCAAACTTAAGCCACTGATTTCTTTATGGTAAATCAAATACTAAAATTAAAAAAGAGCCATTCTAATAAATACAATTTAAAGTATTCTAGTTATCTTCTAGGTCATATCTTTTTTGGTGTCACGGAGTGAGTGAATGCAAGCAATACTTAACCCCAAAGGTGTGGGCTAATATACTCCCACCAGTAATATGACTGTACAGAGCACATAAGACGATTTGGCAGGGGAGTGGGAGGGGAGAGGAGTAATCCTTTAATAAAACTATTCCACTTGCCCTGGGCTATTACTATCAAATAGTAAAGCAACTGAAAATCACACATAAGAGATGACCGCCTTTTCTGAGGTGGATGGTTACCTGTGATTTTGTTAGGAAGTAAAACTGCGATCTGTTCAGCCACTGGTAGGCTTCTGAGGTGAATGATTCAGGGACATCTCGTGGAACAAACACTCCCCACTGGACTTCCTCTCTGGAGATATTTTTTTGAATATACAATGGCCTTGGCTCGCTAGGTCTAAACACAAACACTAGAGAAAAAAAAACCAAACAGACAACAACATTTTGCCTGCAAAGGTTAGTTTCAGCCTCAGATTGGCAGACCACACTCATCCTGGGACTTACCCCATTGAATAAATTGATAAGGTCATGATTATTTTAGGCTTTGAGTCAACAAATATCTACTTGATGCTTACTATGTGCCAAGCCGGTTAGGAATGAGGGCTTTGAAGGTGAAAGACAGAAACAAAAATTTCTGTTTCTGAGAGCAGGGTCAACTGCAGAAAACAGACACCAAAATACTATGGCAGTATTTTGTCTTAAGCACTAGAACAGAGATCTGTATAAAGAGCTTCAAGATCATAGAGGAATGATAAAAGCTCCTTGGGGGATTTAGGAATGCTTCAAAGAGGCAAAATGTCTCTTGGATTTTGAAGGCTGAGTAGCAAATGACATGTTGAAAAATGAGGGATGTGCTGGAGCTGGAACTCAAGAAAGGAAGGGCAGTGGTCAGGCAAATGGCTTCAAATGGACATCTGATTTGAAGGTAAGTTTAAATCAAATTATATTAAAGGTGTTAAAAAGAAAATTTAGGTAATAGACTTCTTCTGTCAAGGAATGGTCTGTACTTACAGTCTGAACCCATGGAAGACTGAGAGATTGCAGCAATATTCTCTGAATTGGGATCAGGTTCCATAACTCTCACATTTAATTTTGCACTCCACTCCACTGGGGGAAAAAAAGTGATTCACTTCTAAGAAGAGATTTACCAAAAGCTTTCTTAAGCTTGTTATTTAAACTAGGTACTCAATATTTATTGGGACAATCAATTCTACTATTTTTAGGAAGAGGGATTTTACCATTCCAGATAATACATGGAGAACACACTGACATAATCTGTGGAAGTCTGCGCTAAAACGAGGGGCAAGAAGCAGAAAAACAGTTAAAGCAGTGCAACTTCTGTCTGGTGCTTTCCCACTACTGCTAAATGTGGGCAAAATGTTAACCAGAATCACTGTAGAGAATATTTAAAAAAATGTTATCACACACATTATTACAAAGTAGCCACAATGTCCTCCAAACATATACTCGAATGAGTAAAATGCCACAAAGTTCACATTTGTTAGGAGGATTGTGATAGGCTACATTCAAATTTAATGCTGTCAGGAATACTGCAGGCTAATATGCATTATGAACTATCAGAAACTTTCCTCAAATTGTTATGAGGATGGATAATATGGAGGGCAACAAAGTCATACACTGAAGACAGTGGAAAAAGGTGAGGATAATGGAAGATGATTTGATGACAATTAGGCAGCTTATAAATACAGTTGACCCTTGAATAACATGGATTTGAACTGTGAGGGTCCACATACATGTGGATTTTAAAATAGCAAGTACTACCAGTAACTGCTCAATCCAAGGTTGGCTGACTCTCTAAGTTATAAGTGAATTTTTGACTGCGCAGAGGGTCGGCAACCCTAACGCCCGCATTGCTCAAGGGTCAACTGTAATCAAAGTCTATTATTACAGGCATAGCACTCCAAAGTTTGGTGGTACAATGTACCACGTAAAAAATAATATATTCTCTGGGTAAAGATATGAAGATATCATCCAGAAGTCCTAAAATGCCAAAGATTAGTTAATGTCCACTTCCTGTGTGCTTTGTCATCACTTTATAGCAAAGAATATCTTACATGCACAACTGAGCAGATTCCAACAGCACAGAATGCCATTTTCAGTGGCACCAAGAAGATACTTGGAACAAGTCAATCTCCCAAAGCAAAGTTGCCTAGATTAAAACAAGGAAGTTAACAACAGTCAGTTCTAGCACACGTAGTTACAAAGGACTGCAGACTTCCTGCACAGTACTAGCTTCGTGCAATGCAAATTTTTAGATAGACATGTATGTTTTTGTTCATAATTATTCTGCAGGGAAGAGGGTAAGGAGCACAACAGTAAAGGTTTATTTAGCTATTTTGTTTCTTTAGGAAAACAGATTTGATGACCAATTCTTTTCTCTAATATGCTGTACGGTACAATAATTGACACATATAGAGAAAATGTATGTGAAACGTACCAAGTTATTTAACAAAAACTCTTTTTTATGCTTCTTTGTCTCAAGAGGAAAATCTGCAATATGAATTCTGAAGAAAGTTTTACAAAGTAAATTCAGAATTAGACATGTTGGGAATTAGAAACAGCCATTTCCCATTCTGTCCTCAAATGCCCAAGTTACCGGAAATAAAATGGAAGATACTACTGTTACATTCTCTTGCCATTATTACAAACAATGAAGTTTGAGCATAACATCGCTTTTATGAAAATATTGAGAAAATAAACATTGTTTGGATCTACTGAGGCTTATATATATCTTCTATTATTGTGTAGTACAACCATGAAAACTAATGCACATGGTTCATAAACTCAGTATTTTTTAGTTTCCCAGTATTTTGGTTAGCTGCTGGCACCACTGACCCACAGGATACCTCTGGAGAAAGCATAAATTAATTACTAAAGTTTATGTAGAAAGACCTGTTTGAATTTAAAAAAAAAGAAACCCAGTACTTCATACTCCCCCAATTATTTACCTACCTTATTTTCCCAGCTCGTTGACAAAATGTACATTTAAGTTCCCATGTCTCCGAATCCCATATTGTAACTACTTCCTCAAAACTAACTGCTAGTAAAGAGCCATCTTCGGAGAAACAGCAGTTAGTTGCTTGGTATTTGTGATAACTACCCACAAAGTCACAGGTCCAGCCAACAGCTTTTTCTGTGAAAATACAGACCATAGAAATACTACAAATGCTAGATAATATTTTACGGAATTTATAAGAAATATGGATTAAGAAACAAACACAACAAAAAACCTCCTCTCCAAAATTTTAGTTACAAATCATTGACTGATTTGAAATTTGCGTCCCTTCCAAGAGACCTTGATCTTCCTCTAGTGGAACAGCAAAGGGACTACTGCAAAAGCCATTTTTTTTTTTTTTTGCAGTACGCGGGCCTCTCACTGTTGTGGCCTCTCCCGTTGCGGAGCACAGGCTCCGGACACGCAGGCTCAGCGGCCATGGCTCCCGGGCCCAGCCGCTCCGCGGCATGTGGGATCTTCCCGGACCGAGGCACGAACCCGCGTCCCCTGCATCGGCAGGCGGACTCTCAACCACTGCGCCACCAGGGAAGCCCCAAAAGCCCTTTTTACTGTACCCTCACAGACTGGAATAACTAGTACACGATTAATCAAGAATGTCATAAAGTAAGTAAAGATTTGGGAGAAAAGGCATGTAAAAATGTAATCTCTAAAATCTTTTGAAATCGGGCAATATCCTATAGAATTAAACAAAGTAGAAAATGTCCTCCCAGAATGGATACAATTCATGATATAAATATATCAATTCTTAAAACTGTGCACTACATACAGACATATTATATTTAAGTAACTTACTGTATATATCAGAATCATCTGTTAATATCCACACTTTGAAGTGACCATCTTTACTTGTTGTAACCAAGGTGGGGTTTTCAGATTTTTCTGCATTACAGAAACAGAGAGCTGTGATGTGGTCTTCATGTGGCATGTTAACCTTTGTATTGAGAACAAACCTAGTAGGAAGGAAACCAATTTATTTTTGTACCAGGGCAATATGATACACTATCATGAGTATTAAGAATTCCTTACATATTTGCACATTTTACAATAGCATCTTTAAGAATGAGCAACTGATATATTATCACCTAGCATGACAAACAATTGAGTGTTCTGTCACTAATGGCCACAGGATGCAAAGAGTTTTAACACATTACCTCTGGCCTCGTGTAACGTACATAACAGAGATGATTATAAATAGTATCAGCTTACTGGTACAGAATGAGTATAAAATAGGGGTCATCAAAAAATGATACTTGAAAGGCTACTATACTAAACTGCAGGGAAATTGTGTAGAACACAGATACCTCACTCTTTTGAAAATAAGCAAAAAAGGAAATGGCTATGAAAGCCCTTATTTGTGGCAAGACGGTACAGAAAGAACATTACCTATTTCACTGCCCTGGTCAATGCTTAATATTTAAAGTCATCCAAACTACCTCTCAAAACTTGTTTCTGGCTTGACAGGACACTGCCGTGAATGAAAGACTATCTTGTGAAGATTCACAAGACAATGGGCATGAAAGCACTAAGCCCAGTTCTTGACAAGCAAGGACTTGATAAATTGCTATTACAGCCATGGTATGAGAAACTAGTGGGCTCCTTATCTAATCAAGACTACACCACACCACACCTCTACCACCTACCACTGCCATTTTCCCAAAGAAGGTAATATAACACAAAAGAGCTAAGGAACTAAGACCTTTGCATTCTAATCCTGGATTTGCCTGGAAGTAGGTATGTGTTCTTGGGGGTATCACTTCTCCATGTTTCCTTATTTATGCAATGAGGTGACTCATAATTTGGAGGACACCAATGCCTTCTCAGAGCAGAAAGCATAAAGGCTGTATTAGAGGAATAACACCTCCTTCATTTCTCTTAATATAAATTTAACAAAATGAAACATCGTAAAGACCAACAATTGAAACTAGAAAGTCAAATAATTTTCTGCTCTGAAATTAATGTCTATATAGGTAGTATTACCCTTGTGTTTTCTTATTATATGTCCACAGTTTCATTTGCAATTCAAGCTCAGTTTCCTTTTCTTGACGTTGTTCCACCGTTGCAAGCCAATTACCATAGCAGCCAAATGCAGCCTTTGTTAGCTCAATTTGGATCAGACCATAATCATTGATATATTCTTGCTGTATAATATCTAACTGATGGGTTAAAAAAAAAATCCAAAATTCTTATTAATGTAAATACATACATGTTAAAGCATTCAAGGAATGGTAATTAACCACATCATAGATACCTTCTGGAATCTACAGTAACAGATTTTTAGGTAAAGAGAAAAATGAACTAATCATTACTTATAGACATCAAAATTGCCATTGAAAACATGGAGCATATTATATAATACCAATTTGGTGGTGATGATTCTTCAATGACCTTAAATTTTAGAAACGACTATGCTCCATTTATATGATACAGCAGAACTTTGGGTTACAGTAATGCTTTTCTTTTGTTTCTAAGAACAAATAGCTTTACATAAAATCTCAAGGCTAGATTCCACATCACTAGAAACAAGGAAAGCAAAAATGAAACCTACAATTCTTAAGAATTGAAAAAAGCACAACATTTTAAATAGGCCAGCATTTTCTTTATAATTGTCTTTTATTGTTTCCTCATCTATTTACTAAAAATGTATTAAGTGCTACTATTTCCAGGCACTGCACTAGAAATGTACAAAGATCAATAAGTTTCCTTTCTTTGAGAGGTTTAAAGGTGTTGGAGAGAAAGAGATAAAGTGTTACAGTGGCTGTGATAGAAATCTGTAAAGGGTACTGTGGGGCACTAAAGAAAAAGTGGAAATTCTGGATTGCATTTACCAGGATTATGGGAAGTGTTCCTCTTTAATCTACACTGAAGATTTTATCTTCAGCATGTACATATGATACTGTTTCACCACAAAGCAGAGACAGGTCTGTATTGTTAATCCATATTCTCATTGCCTATCCTTACGACTCAAAGGCACAGATGTGTGCGACAGTTAATTTAGAGTGTAGTCTTAAACAGAATAAAATAGACAGAGCACACACAACAGTGCCAACTGGCTTACATGCAGACTTCATCTGCAACTGTGGCCTCATTAGAATCATGCTATAAACAACTGATAATACTATGTTCAAATAACATAGGCACAGGATCTTGTTTTAGAAGCTATACAATAAGTTACTTGACACCAGTGGTGCTATAAAGATATTTCATTAGTTTTAAGGCTAGTTAACAGATCAAAAATCTTACATTATATAACTGTTTATCACTTTGGAGAGAATAAAACTGCAAATGGCCAGGTTTCCCATTCAAAACCAAAGCTTTAGTTCTTGGGTCAATCATCAAACCGGTAAAGATATTTCTGTCTGCAAAAGAAGTGATGAACAATAGCTGAAATCAGACAAATATTCACTTTTGAAAATGTACACAATTCCACATCCACTGAGGTCTGCGATACCTTTCACTAGGCCTTGAATTACTGCGGATGCCTCAAGGTTTCGGTGAATGATTATCATCTCTGTGGGTAAAATAAATAAATAAATAAACAAACATCTAAACATAAATAGGTCAAACCTTCAAGGTTAAAAAAAAAAGTGAATTTATATCATTCTGAAATATACCAGAATACAAAACAATTGAGTATGTTCAATTTCTTGGAGTGTTACTGGAAAATTAGGAATGTATTTTGTGATTTAACAGAAAAACTAGGGGTGGGGATGAGGGCTTTTTCTGTTGGAGTCTCTAAGTTTTCTACTGTGACTATGAATACATTAGAAGTGTTAATTCAGAAACTTATATGCCCCAAAAGAGACGGTTGTTTACTTTGAAATGAGTCACTGCACTAATGGATTTTTCAGTTATGCTCTCTTTTGAAGGGAAAGGAGGCAATGGGCAAGGGATGAGGTGTAACAGGATGACCAAATGCGGGGGAGGAATCAGAAGACTGCTCCATTTCTGTCAGAATCCACAGGACTCCCACGCCGAGACAATGGCTGTACCAAAGGAAAACCTCAGAGCATTCTTTAGAGAATGCCATTATATTATGAAAACCTCCTTTATTCCCCCAATCATTCCACATGAAAAGATTTTTAAATATAAGTGGCACAACAATAACCAAATACACTTAGCCCTACACTTTCATAAAAACAACTCTGGAAATGTTGTATTCAGGTGGCATCTTGGGGCAAGAGGGGTGGAGGAAAGAGAAGAAATGGAAGAGAAAAAAATGCTCGTTAAATCCTATGCTACTCTTAGTTTGAGGTCTCTTATTTTCCATCTCCTACAGATGCTACCTAATTTATGACATTACACAAACTGTATTTCCTCATGACAACAAATTGAGACTTACTGTTATCGGAGTGCGAAGTACAGAAGAGATCCCCTGCTGGAGACACTGAGATATGTTCAATAGTAGCTCCTAAACGGGGGAGGAACTCCTTATTCTTCTCTGCTGCCTCTCGCCACTCTACGAGGACAGACTCACGGCCACCACTCAGCAGACTGCTGCCTTCTCATCCACCCAAAGAAATGAAAAGGACAGTGTTTGGGGGAAAAAACAGGAAGATATAATCGATGTTTTGATTTTTCCTATGTTAGAGAAATAAACTATTTAAAAAAACACACAAACAAGTGTCTTTATATCTTTTAATACACTTGCAAGACAAAAGATTTAAAGATCACTGGTTCAGGGATTTTTCCTTTCCAGTAACATGTGACTTCTTTTTGCTGACAAATTCTTCTGCCAATAACTAGAAAAACTGGATGAAACAAACATCCTCCAGGCCCAGCTGGCTTCACTAGTAAACTTTTCCAAACATTTAAGGAAGAAATAAACCAGTTTTACACTCTTCCAGGTAACAAAAAAGAAAGAACACTTCCCAATTTGTTTTGAAGACCAGCATAATTCTGCACCAAAACTAGCACATCATTAAGAAAACTACAAGCCAATTTCATAACAGATGAAAACTACCAAATGAAGTATCAGCAAGCTGAATCCAATGATATATTAAAAAGATAAGACATCACTGCAGGGTAAAATTTATTCTAAGCATGTGAGGTTATTTTAACATTTGAAAAATAAACCAATGTAATGAACTCTACTTACAGAAAAAAGGGAAATAGATCATCAGTATCTTAACAGATGCAGAAAAAGTAAAAGATAGAATTCTAGACCCATGATAAAAACTCTCAGTAACCTAGGAATTGATGAGACCTTTAAAATTTCATCAAGAATACTTACAGATAATCTATAGCAAATATTTTAGTGGTAAAACACTGAAAACTTTCCCCCTGTGTTGGAAACACCAATACCACTTTTATCCAACATTAACTTGAGGTCCTAGAGCACTGAAATAAGAAAGGCTTAAGAATCAGAAAGAAGTAAACAATAAATTAGATGCTCCCAGCAAGCATGACTGCGCTCAAAGCAGAGCCAAAACAGTTTATACTGTTAACATTTGCCTTAACTTATAAACAGTTCTCAAAAACCCTATAATTTGTAGTTCATTTACACAGACAACTAATTTTCTTCTATTAACTCTCTCATACCTATACATTCACTGACAACCATGTACTATATTACTTCTCACAAATACTCACATGATTTAAAAAATAACATCAAGAATTCAACTCTCTAATAGCCAAGATGATCTGCAGTACTTCCTATATGAAAGCCATGGCTCACAATAGAGGCACTTGGTATTCTCTTTTTTGAGTGCCAACTAATCTAACTATTCCTTCTTCCCCAAACCCCACCTGAGAAGGCCAATCCTGACTGTCCCAGGACTTAAGGGTAATAAGTAAGGCCATCACAAAAAGCTGTGACTAATAACTAGTGTGAGAGGAGGTGGACAAGATAGGTAAGGGCAACAAAATAGAGAAAAGTCCCAGTGACAATATACATCAACGGGTCTTGGCCTTTGGGCAGGGGCCACAGCAGAGAAAAAGAAACTGATGAGGAAGGGCAGAATAAACCACCTTAGGTCAGGAGAGAATAACAACACTGCCTGAAACATTACAGACATATGTACACACAATGCCACAAACATACTCATTTGTATTTTTGGTGGGGAGGAGGGTGAAGATAAGAGTAGCCGATGTCTTTTATCCATAGGGTTAACACCCTCTTCATTCTTCTGTTCTTCGTTCCCATATGTCACAGCTGTACTCCTGTTGTACTACTCTAAGTATGTCAGATTGGGTCCCACCCCCATATACCAATCACTGATCCCCAAAATCAAAAGCACAAGTAGGCTGAAGATGCCTCCTGCTTCCTGAGGCTCCACTGAGTTAAACCCAAGTAAGCCTGTAGGAATCTAGAGCAAATGGTACTAAGACTTGTCCTGCCAGTCTCTGGGAAGACCTACAGGAAGAAGAACCACTACTTTCTCTGGGCACGTAAACTTCTGGAGCATCTAGCACCTCCCCTCCCCACTCCCTTAAGGACCAGTCAAAATGTACTGACATAATTTTCACCACATACGTGTGGGGATGCTAACGGTAACCAAAGACAAAATGTACTTCTCCAAATTTCTGTAGAAGGTCATCCTATTTCCAGGGAGGTATTTTTACGCATTATAGCCATTCTCATGCAGCTTAAATGGAACAAAGATCTGAATTAACTTAAAATTGTGAATGTGGCCATCTTACAGTTAAAAACAAACTTTCGAATTAGACCTAGGTCCAAATCCCACTTACGAGACACGTGACCTTAGGCAAGTTAGTTCTCAACTACAAATTTCACTTCCATCATCTGTAAAATGAGAATAATGATGCCTGTTTTCAGAGTCAAGGATTAAATGAGATAATGGATATAAAGCATCAACAGAGTCATTTGCTCCTGATAAACTGTAGCTATACTTATGGACAACAAGCACTTAGCTACGTGCACATACATTAAAAAAAGAAAAGGAATATAATTTAAATAGGTTTATATTAACAAGAGACTTTATGACAGGTGTACACTTTGATACTCTGAAGAGCTTTGAAAACTTAAGCATATGGCATTGTGCTGAGCAAAGCCCAAAACACAGGGGTGATATACAAGTGCTTAAAAAAATTCATTTGGCCCATGCAATTCTAAATCTTTCAAACTTTAAGTACAGTGAATTAAAATACTTGGTTCACATACTTTAAATTAAGTCTTAAATTTGTACTTACCTGTCACTGAAAAAGCCAAGTCCATAACCAAATCATGGTGCCAATGTAAACATGTGTATGTGTATTTCTTTTCATCATCAAAATTCCTCCTATTGGAGAAAACCAAAATTCTTAATTTGGCCAAAGGCATATGTTTATCAAGTTTACTGGTCTTAATGTGCAAAAAGTACTTTCTATTTCTAAACCAGTCACTTCTGCAAACAACAGGCCATCATAGTATTCTACTAGTTCAATATTCACTGTTACTCTCTCTTTTTTACTTAAAGGCTGACAAAAAGTTCTCTTCAATTAAATGATTAAGGACAAAATGGATTTACTCCTAGGGACAAGGGTTGAAGTCCTAAAATAGTAAGTCTATGCAATGAAGAGTACAGTAATAAAAGAAAGGAAGGATGCCAGCAAAGCATCATCTCTATTATCAGCTGTGGCTTTTCAGTTCTATCCTTTTCCCTGCACCCAGATATACCTTTTCTGCAGGACTAATCTAAAATAAATAAATGATTGCCAAGCTCTTCAAGAGTTAACTGACCAAAGACGAATTTTGCCATCCCTGTGACCAGTTGCTATGCAGTCTTCCTTCGGGTGACATGCTACACATGTAAAATTGTTCTTAGCATGTTTCTTATTTCTTGATGATGATAAAGTAAACCTAGAAGAAAAATATTTTCCCTTGATTATTAAAGGCTTGGTAAGTGATGTTGTTATGCAAAATGGCGGTCCCACCCTTATCAACCCAAACTGGTGAGCTCTCAGAATTCACTGAACATAAATGCATGATTTTTAAGAAAAATCATGACCAAGAATCAAGAATTTTGTTTTGTAAACATTTATTAATACACAATATAAACTTCATGTGAATAACATTCTACCATAACTTGTCTATGGAGGCCACTGAGAGTGAAATAGAGGACAGTTCTTTTTATAGTTTTCTGCCTGGGCAAAGTTTGTTTGAATTTCTCGTTAAAGCTAAGTTTTTAGCATGAAGTATGGACAAGCCTGAGAAATTATATCTGAGACAACTGGTTAATGTGTCCAAAGATGTCAGGATCCTTATACTGCAAAGGAAAACAAATGTTAATCTTGGCAGGGTAAAAGGCGAGAGGGGACAGTGTCATTTGAAGAGTGACTACTCATGCTTAGCACTAGTTTCTTTAAATACGTTATCTCATTCATCCTTACAACTCTATTAGGTAGAAATTATTGCCATTTAAAATACATGTTAATTTGAAGTGCAGTGAGGTTCAATGGACTAATCTGACTCATTTTAAACCCAGATTATACCAAAGCCTACATTCATTCCTACAGCCATAAAATGACAATGTGGATCACCTAGGGAAAACTTTTCAAACCACATCCAATTTTGACATCAAGTATACACAGCAGAATCTAAGTGTGAAAGTGGTTTTGGGGGGAAAAGCTCCCTAGGATTTTGTGACTAATGATTTTAACCCACTGTGGGTTAAAAATTCTACCTCATCTTGTGGTTTCACAATTACTTGTAACATGAAACAGCTTTGGGTCACAGGTATAAGGATGAATAAAATTTTAATGAACTCTTGAGTAAATAAAATAAAGCCATCAAAAAGGAATTCTTACCTTGATGTTGTTTTCTTTTTGAAAAAATAAACTGACAAGTAGAAGTCCCGTACTGCAGCAACATACTCTCCCTGGTATTTCAAAGAGAAGATAACATTCACAAAAATAGTCAACATCCTTTAAGAAGAAATATTATCATAAAAGTTAACATGGGAACAATAAACTTTTGGAGACTGAGAGTACATTAGTATGAAATGATATACTGGGTTGGCCAAAGAGTTCATTCGGGTTTTTCCGTAAGATGTTACAGAAAAACCCAAATGAACTCTTTGGCCAACCCATATTACAGTTTAACTATGGAAAGGATACTCTTACATTTACAATAATCATAGAAAATTAAAAGATGAAAGTAGGTCCTAAATCCTAAAACCAGACTCTCTAAGCATAATGATTAAACTTTTTTCTATTAAGGCATAATTTATACACCACAGAATGCAATGTCTGACATGTGTATAGCCATGTAACTACCATCACAATCAAGATTTAGGACATCTTCTTCGCCTCAGGAATGCTCCGTTGTTCCTCTTTCCAGTCATTCCCCAATGCTCCCACCCCTGTCAGCAACTATTGATTTCTATCACCGTAGATTACTTCTCTGCCTTTTCTATAACAGAATACAACCAGAATGGTAAATACGTTTCAGGTCTGGACTGTAGCTCAACATCACCTTTTTGAGATTCACCCACGCTCTTATGTGTATCATCAGTTCCTTTTTATTGTGAAGCAGCATCCCAATGAATGCATATGTATCATAAATTGTTTACTCTCTTATTGATGAACACTTGGGTTATTTCCATTTTGGAGCTATTATGAGTATTAATTATTCTTGTGCATGTCATTCTGTGGTCGTGTTTTCATTTCTCTACCTAGGAGTGGAACTGCTGGGTCACAGTAAAGGCATATGTTTAACTTTGCCCCATATCTTTCCACCACTCAGTACTGTCATTCTTGAATTTTATCTGTTCTAGTGGACATGAAGTGGTATCTCACTGTGGTTTTAATTTGTATTTAACTGACGACTATGATGCTAAAGAATAATGATGTTTACAATGTTCAAGTGTTTTCTCTACTCTAAGAAATTAAACCTTTTCAGAACAAAGCCAAAATAATGCTACAAAACTTAAGACTAAAGAAACAGCCTACCACAATGATATATAGGGGCTTTTGATTGTACTTGATTTTAATAACTTACGTGATTATTAACAAGGGATGGCTAAATAAGTCATGGTATGAACATCATACAGTCACTATTTCTGATGAACATTTAAGTACACACTCATGCTGCAGTGTTAAGTGAAGGAAAAAAAGATAAAACCCTCAGATAACTATTCAATTTGAGAAAAGTTATTTTATACATTTAGGAAAAAGTCTAGAAAAAATTCCTCAAATATTACCACTGGTGAGATTTAATTTCTTCATTATATTTTTCTGTAATTTCAAAATTTTCTATAAGGGCGTGTTATTTATAGACATGGAGGTCATATTTTCAAAAGACACATATCTATAATCAAAGCATTTAAGTGGCTTCTACATGGTACAGGCTAAGAAGTACAGTACAAATGCCAAAACAGATTTCTTTTGGGACAATTATACAGTTTACAAGAGCAAAAAGACACAATCTACAAAATTAGGGTAGTCCTAAAAAAATCTATACTACAAACACATGCTAAAGTAGTAAGACAGATTTCTTAGTTAGTAACAAAAATATTGTAACTCAAGGCAATATTAAATCACTATAACATAAAATTCTCAGAGGGAAGACTGCAGGAAAGAGATTTTATGTACAAAAAAGAAAACCAACAAAGCAAATTTTACCTCATTTCCAAAGGCAATGCACTTGGGTGACTGGTTTATATAATCCAAAACAAAGGAGAGCTCCTTAGCTTCTACTTCCTGACTTGATGATTTTGGTAGTTTCACTGAAACCAGCTGAAATACATCTAGCCAAAGGCAGCTATATTAATATAAAACTTCTCTAGAGAAAGTGAAGGTGTGCATTTGTTCATATAAAACTGTTAATTAGTACTCCAAAGTTAATTTGATGCTAAGATCATAATTCTAGACTATCTGAACAAGTTGTGCTCTTCATTTGAATATACAAGTTTTAACTGGAGGGCTAATTCCACAACTCATACATACATACACACACACACACGCTTCATATATGTAGAAATAGAAAACAACTGGTTTTACTGGTGCATACTGCTTTCCAAAGTACTGAGACGAAAAAAAGAAACAAAAAACCCCCAAAGTACTGAGATGAGCTTTAAGATGGAGATGGAATATGATACATTGGTGAACTGAGCAGCCAAAAGCAACAAACCATCTGAGAGCTTTCAGAAATGCTATGGGCTTGCCACACATTCATAGAATAAATCTCCTTTTCTGTAGAACTGGCATGCTCTTCTCTTTGCATTCCATTTAAAAAATTTCTCCTTAAGGGGAAATAGCTATATTTCACTATGCTATTTCCTTATCCTCCTAGACTTTATAATACATTGTAATACACTGATCTACCATTTTTTATTTTCCAGCCTGCTTATTATATACTCTGAACTCAATTCTTCTAGCCTTTTCAGTCATCTCAAACTTTACATGCCTAAATTCTGAACTCTTATTTTCCTTTCTGAACTTAGTCTTCCCCCACATTGCCCACTGGAGGAAATGGCACCACAATTTACCTAGTTGCTCAGACTTAATCCTTGAGTCACCTTTGACTTCTCTCTCATGCCCCACATCAAAACAGCAGCAAACTCTGCTGGCTCTATCTTCAAAAGACATCCAAGATTCAACAAATTCTCACCACCTCTGCCGCTACCACCTAGCCTAAAGCCATGATCCTGCTTCATATCCTAAGTGCTAGGAATAGTGATCTCTTAACAGCTCTTCCTACGCCCACCCTTGGACCCCTTCAGTCTCTTCTCAACACAGAAGTCAGTGTTCTATTACTACTAAGTCAGATCATGTCCCTCATTTGCTCAAAAACCTTCAATGGTTTTTTGTCTATTCAGAGTAAAAGTCAGAGTCCTTCTAATTGCGTACAATGCTCTACATTATCCATTCTACTTAGGCTCACTCCAATCCATCCTCCCTGCTATTCCTCAAACACGGCAGGAATGCTCTAGAATATGCTTCTCCAACACAGCTGCACAGCACATTCTTCTTTCTCCCAGGACCTCCCCTGATCACTTATTTAATATGTATTCTTCCAGTGTTGCCTATTCCCGTCCCCTGCCTTATTTTTCTCTAGAACGCCTGTCATCTTATTTTATTATATGACTGATCTAGTAAGCTTAATGTCTGTTTAGTTCTCTGCAACCAGAACAGTATTTGGTACATGGTAAATGTTTAATTAGCTGGTGAATACATTAATTACAGTCAAGAAATGACACCATATAAGATAACATGTAAATAAAAGGTTCATTTGTTTTTAAACCAGAGAAGCATATTTCAATATGATTTATACAAATTTCTATCAGAGACTCTGGTTTTGGACTGTGGAGCAAAGATGAAACAAATAAAGAAGGGTATGTTAATATATATTTTGAGATGCCAGTCACAGGGAATCTTTTTTAGCCTTATTCACATTTTTATATAGTAACTAGATTTTCACAGGCTGAGTGCCCACGATGTGCCGAGTACTGAAGAGTAACACTAGATTCCACCATGAATAGAATTCCGATTACATTACAGCATTTGAAGTTTCCAGTTAACCCCAAAAGGCTAATGACTTTAGATCTGAGTGAGACTTACTTTAGATCTACAGTTTTCTATACTGGCTTGCACATTAGACTCAACTGCGGGAATACTTAAATAAACAGACAGGCCCCACCACAGAGAATCTGACATTTTAAGTTCCTTGGAGTGATTGTAATGTGTAGTCAGTGTTAAGAATCACTTGTCCTACTGATATGGATAAAAACTTTCATTACTGTTATTGGCAACTACCCCTCCAACTGATGAATCATGCAGTGTGTATGGGGAGTGGCTACCAAACTAGAGTGATGAGCAGAACCATCTGGGGAGACACAAAAAATGCAGATTCCTAGACCAAATCTCAGACCTAGTGAATCAATTGTCAGTCAGGGAGTTTAGAAACATGAATTTTTAGTAAGCATTTAGACAGACATTAAGAATGCACAGGGCTTCCCTGGTGGTGCAGTGGTTAAGAATCCACCTGCTAATGCAGGGGATATGGGTTTGAGCCCTGGTCCAGGAAGATCCCACATGCTGCAGAGCAACTAAGCCCATGTGCCACAACTACTGAGCTTGCGCTCCAGAGCCCGTGAGCCACAACTACTGAGCCTGCGTGCCACAACTACTGAAGCCCGTGCACCTAGAGCCCATGCACCAAACAAAAAGTAGCCCCTGCTTGCCACAACCAGAGAAAGCCTGTGCATAGCAACAAAGACCCAACACAGCCAAACATTAAAAAAAAAAAAAAAGGACCCAATGCAGCCAAAAAGAAATAAATTTACAAAAAATAAAAAACTCCCTATACTTTAAAATAGTCATCTGGTAAGGCAACTTAATTATTTTAAGAAATACACTGCCATTTCCAAAACATTTTTTGGAATGTCCCTTAGAGATGGTTTATGGGCCACATCAGAAATCTAAACTTACAGCTTTTATTCTTTCATGTCACATTTTTTTTTTTTTTTTTTGCGATACGCGGGCCTCTCACTGCTGTGGCCTCTCCCTGCTGTGGCCTCTCCCGTTGTGGAGCACAGGCTCCGGACGCGCAGGCCCAGCAGCCACGGCTCACGGGCCCAGCCGCTCTGGGGCATGTGGGATGCTCCCGGACCGGGGCACGAACCCGCGTCCCCTGCATAGGCAGGCGGACTCTCAACCACTGCGCCACCAGGGAAGCCCTCATGTCACATTTTTGATAGATAAAAATATTACTCATTAACAGAGTTGGCACCAAACGACTTTTAGCTAAAAATGATTTGGCTTCATAGTTTTAACTATTCTCAACTTACTTAAAAGTCCATGATATAACAATCTGTAAATTTGTTTTAGCAAAACAAACAACAAAACTCCCCGAATTCCAAACAAAAAAACCACTACCAGAACCCCCAACAAAAACCAAGCCAAAGCCCCCCCGCTCCCCCCCCAAAGGATTCACTTAGCTAATGAGCTGTGAGCCAATCTAGCTGACTGCCCAGTAACCAGTTTAAAGCTGGCCTGTACTTTGAATTCTGAATACAACTCTATTTTAAGGAGGGCAACACAGGGGGGACTGGCATTCTTGAAGTCTGAGATTAGAAAAATTCTTTGGATATATCCTTCATGTCAATGTTAAATGTATTAAATTTACTGCTAAAGGACAATTATTTGTAACCACTGAAGATATTCTAGAAATCCTTAAATGCTCTGAAACATGGCAGTTTCAATGGAATAATGTTCCAATGATAATGAAAATATAATAATAATTTAGCCACACTATTAGTTCCTAATCACCTGTTTTCTATACCATTTCCTCCAGATTCAAGATCAACGAATGGGGTGTTCAGTGATGGGTAAAGTAATAGTGATGCTTAAGAATGACAGATTTAAGGTCAGTAGGAAGACACATATAGCTCAAAACAGCTTTAAAATTGGAGTTAGCTGTCCACTATCACAGCCATTTATTAAGTAATCATTCCCTCATCAATATTTCAGAAATAATACAAAGCCTCCCCAAAATGAATGCAATAGTGATGAAACCAATTTAAAAGCCAACTCCAAAAACTTAACTTCACACTAAAACCAAAATGTTAAATTTGAGACACTGTAAAACGTAAAGAGCCACTCAATGCTATCTATAAATGTATAAAAAAATTAATTATACTATACCTGGTTTTTCTTTATTTATTGTAACAAAGACAGAGTCCTCAGCACAGTCAAGAGTAAAAAGGGCATGAAGTTTACATCCAACTATGAAAGTCTGAAAGATAAAAAGCACCATACTGTTCATTCTGTGTACCCCCCTAAGTTCCATAACAGGCAGGATTTTTTTTTTTTTTATCCATTTTGCTCACTGCTATATTGCGAACATCAGAAGAAAACCCGGCCTACGGAGACACTCAATACATATTTGTTGAATAACCTTTTAAGTTAATACATATATAAATCTACCTGTTTCTTATCAATGGTTTTACAGTATTCTATTGAATGACTATCAAATTTTAACTGACCTCAAGATTATATTCAATTTTTTTTTTCTACCATGAACAATGTTTTAAGAACTACATATACCTGCCATTATTTCAACAAGAGATTCCTAAAGGTGAAATTGCTGGAGCAAAAGGTATTTATTCAGTTTCATTCTCATTGACTGTGTACAAAAATGTCTATTTCTCTACACTTTATCGCTATATTTTTTTCAATCTGCAATTTGGATAAAGTGACAGGGAAAAATCCTGTGTTATCTATTAATTTACATTTAATTATTAACAAGGTTAAGCATCTTTTCATGTTTATTGGCTATGTGTTATTTCTTTTCTGTGTATTACATATTCTTACTTTATACCAATTTTTTTCCCGTTGGGTCATTAGCTTTTCCTTATTGGTTTTTGGTAATTTTTTGTATATTAGGGATAACAGCTCTTGTAAATATTTTCTTTCAGTTTCATTGCTCATTTTTTGGTTAAAAAGGTTTAAAATGTTATATAGTCAAATTTATCGTTTCTTTTATGGTGAGTGAATTTTATGATTTGTTTAGGAAGGCTATCTAAAAGGTTGGGCCTTAAGGAAGTATTCAATAAATAATATGTCTGTCATTAAATTATGTTGCCATTCCTCTTCACATAATGAAAATGAAGCTCAATCCACGTACCTTTATCAAAATGCCATCTGTATAGTCCCACAGTTTAATCATGCCGTCAAAGGAACACGAATATAGCTAGAAGGGTAAAAATAGTACAAAACTGATTAAAAAAAAGAACTACATGAAGATATCAAGTAACTTAACTGCTGATACAGAAGGCATTGCCTGTTCATTAATTCATTATCAGCTTTAAAGAGGTGAAATCATTTATTTATATTGTTTTTGCAAAATAAAAAATCTTATCACAGCTCTTTGTAGAAAGCAGACCTATCAATTTCAAGTTTTAATTAAAATAAAGAAAAAAGTCAACCCTCTGTCTTCAAGAGGGAGATGGTAAGGTACTGAGTTATGAATAACAACACTTGAGAGCACTTGAGAGCTTGTTGCTATTTTGCCAGAGCCCAGTCCTTTATCAGCAGAACAGCTTTTATCTTACATTGGTATCAAAGGAGTGTCTCTCAAATGATCTGAGAATGTCCTTTTTAAAAAGAAAAGTTTCCAACCCATCATGGACCAATATTTTTGTAAAATACAACTTAAGTTATTATGTACTTGGATGCTGTGGCAATGTCAAAGTGCCCTAAAGTTTTAGACACTCAATTTCTATACTTATCTCATTGCAGAACTGTAACCAACGGTTTGTGGCACTGGTCTGTGGGCCATACGTTGGTACCAACAGAATGCCTTTGTAGCATGTTTTTATTTTTGTCCCACAAGACTGAATTTTACTAAAGTCACACTGGAGTTTTTCGTTGCTGTTACTGTGAAAACACTTTACTTAAAATTTTGAGTTTTTTGAAAGAAAGATGGTAGAGTAGGAGGACGTGGAATTCACCTCCCACCACGAACACATCAAAAATACATCTACATGTGGAACAATTCTCACTGAAAACTAACTGGAAACTGTCAGAAAGAGTCCTATACAACCAAGGCTGTAAGAAAGATCCACATGGAATGAGGTAGGCAGAGAAAAGAAGCAATCAGGTTGGGACTTGTTCCACTGGGAAGGAACACAGAGGACAAAGGAGATTACAAGGGCAGAGATCTGCCCTGCGGACTGAGTGAGCGGTTTGAGTCACATACTGGGTGCTCCAGTCCTAGGGTCTGACACAGGGAAGAGAAGTTCCCTTGGCTGAAGTGCTGCTGGGACTAACAGTAGGGCAGTGGGAAGCCTGTATTCCACTCAAGAGGAGAGCACACATGTGGGCTTGCTCTTGAGGAAGAGGGTAGATTGAAGACTGCCTTAGTGGCTGCCTAGTTTCCTGCGACCGCTCCAGTATACGCTCCAGCCCTGCTTACTTCATGACACAGCTCCACATTGGAGAGAGGCCTGCCGTGACTGGGGAGAGAGCTTGGCTGTGGAACACAGAAGCAACCTAGCACCTCCATCTCTAGCCCCACCTCTAACCAAGGTGACAGCTGCCAGCACACCCCGAGGAAAGATGTGACTTGTAGTTCATGTCAAAGCCAGCTCTCTTACCAAAGGCACTGAGCACATGCAGACTGCACAGGGATGCTCCCACATAAGGATACCCCTTCAAGACTGGGATAATTAACCAGTTCACCTAAATTCATAGATACAGAGAAAGTTAAGCAAAATGAGAAGACAGAGGAACTGGTCTCAAAAGAAAGAGAGAAAGAAAACCCCTGAAAAAATTAATGAAACAGAAATAAACAATCTACCAGATAAAGAATTCAAGTCATTAATAATAAGAATGCTAACTGAATTAGGGAAAAGAATAGATGAACACAGTGAGAATTTAAACAAGGAACTAGAGGGAAAAACACACAAAAACACCCACTCAGAACTGAAGAATACAATAACTGGAATGAAAAACACACTAGAAGGAATTAACAGCAGACTAAGTGATTCAGAATGCACAAGTAATCTGGAAGAGAGAATAATGGAAATCACCCAAACAGAAGAACAAAAAGAGTAAAGAAAGAAGGAAAGAAGGAAAGAAAGAAAAAGAAAGCAAGAACAGCTCAGAGATCTCTGGGATAACATCAAGAGTACCAACATTCACAACACAGGGCACATTATAGGGGTCCCAGAAGGAGAAGAGAGAGAGAATGGGGTCTAAAATGTATTTGATGAAATTATGGCTGAAAATGTCCCAATCCTGAAGAAGGAAACAGATATCCAGGTATAGGAAGCACAGAGGGTCCCAAACAAGATGAACCCAAACAGAAAACCCTAAAGTCTCCACTGAAAAACTATTAGAATAAGTGAATTCAGTAAAGTTGCAGGATACAAGATTAATATACAGAAATCTGTTGCTTTTCTATACACTAATAATGAACTACCAGAAACAGAAGAAAAAACAATCTCATTTAAAATCACATCAAAAAGAATAAAATATCTACAAATAAACTTAACCAAGGAAGTGTAAGATCTATACTCTGAAAACTATAAAACACTGAGAAGAAAACCAAAGATGATACGATGAAATGGAAAGATACCCCATGTTCCTGGATTGGAAGAATTAATATTGTTAAAATGTCCAAACTACTCAAAGCAATCCCCAGATTTAATGCAATCCCTATCAAAATACCCATGACATTTTCAACAGAACTGGGACAAATAATCTCAAAATTTGTATGGAACCACAAAAGACCCCAAATTATGAAAGCAATCTTGAGAAAAAAGAACAAAGCTGGAGATATCATGCTCCCTTACTTCAGACTATACTACAAAGCTATAGTAATCAAAACAGGATTATACTGGCACAAAAACACAACACAGATCAATGGAACAGAATAGAGAGCCCAGAAATAAATCCACATACTTATGGACAATTAATATACAACAAAGGAGGCAAGACAGTCATAGGAGAAAAGACAGTCTCTTCCATAAGTGGTGCTGGAAAAACTGGACAGCTACATATATAAGATTGAGATTAGAACATTTCCTCACACCATATACAAAAATAAACTCAGAATGGATTAAAGATATAAATGTCAGACTGAAAACCATAAAACTCCTAGAAGAGATGACAGGCAGAACACCCTTTGACGTCAATCGTAGCAATACATATTTTTTGATCTGTCTCCTAAGGCAAAAGAAATAAAAGCAAAAATAAACATATGGGACCTAATTAAACTTAAAAGCTGTGTACAGCTAGGAAACCACAGACAAAACAGACAACATACTGAATGGAAGAAAATATTTGCAAATGCTATGACTGATAAGGGATTAATTTCTAAAATACATAAACAATCCATACAACTCGACATCAGAAAGATAAACAACCTAAAGAAAAAAAAAGATAAACAACCTGATTAAAAAATAGGCAGGAGAACTGAACATTTTTCCAAAGAAGATATACAGACGGCTAACAGGCACATGAAAAGATGCTCAACATCGCTATTAGAGAAATGCAAATCAAAATCACAATTAGATATCACCTCACACCTGTCAGAAGGGTTATCATCAAAAAGTCTACAAATAACAAATGTTGGTGAAGATGTGGTGAAAAGGGAACCCTTGTACACTGCTGGTGCACCCACTACTGCAAAACAGTATGGAGGTTCCTCAAAAAACTAAAAACAGAACTACAATGTGATCCAGCAATTCAACTCCTGTGTATATACCTGAAAAAATAAAAATAGTAATTTGAAAGGATACATGTACCTCAATGTTCACAGTAGCATTATTTACAATAGCCAAGACATGCAAAGCAACCTAAGTGTCCGCCAACAGATGAAGGGATAAAGAAGATGTGATGTGATATATACACTCAGCCATAAAAAAGAATAAAATTCTGTCATTTGCAACAATATGGATGGACCTAGGAGTATTATGCTTAGTGAAATAAGACAAAGGGAAAGACAAACAAATACTGCATCTTATCACTTACATGTGGAATCTAAAAAATAAAACAAATGAATATATATAACAAAACAGAAACAGACTCACAGATACTGAAAACAAACTAGTGGATACCAGTGGGGAGAGAAAAGGGGGAGAGGTAAGATAGGGGTACAGGATTAAGAGATACAAACTACTACGTATAAAATAGATAAGCAACACGGATATATTGTATAGTGCATATAAATATAGCCATTATTTTGTAATAACTTTAAATGGAGTTTAATCTCCACTACTGAAGAATCACTATACTGTATACCTGAAACTAATATAATATTGTGAATCAACTCTACTTCAATTTAAAAAAAGTGGCAATTTTAAGATTTCTTCCAGGGAGGACATGGAATCACAGAATTGAAATAAAAAATAATGGAGTAAGAAAATATCTATTCAAGCAAAAGAATTATATTAGGTAAAAAATATACACCAGCATTATTACATATAACATGAATCATGAACACAGATCAGTAAAATATAACAAGGCAAACAGAATCACTACAAGACAATGGTTATACACAAATACTGTGAGTTCAGAGTCCACAGAATCTCTGGCACCCACCCCTTCACCTCAACCAAGCCTGCTGTTAAACCTGGTAATACTGACTTCACAAATTCCAATTTTAATTTTCTTTTCTGCTACAAAAAACATTCAAATGGTACACATAACCATAACCTCTTTTCTCAAGTCCTCAGAGGACAGCAAGGACAAAATGTGTGCTTGAACCCTGCAGAAGAGCTACTTAACTATGATTTTCAAGAGTAGCTCATTTAATTTTAGAAAGAAAAGATCAGTGTTAGTGTTACTTTATGCCCTATTTCTTTTATGACAACACAGTGAATGGCAATGCAAATCCATTCTTAAATTAAGCAGTAACTGTCAAGTTGGCTGACACTAATCCAGAAAAGGGGAACTTGATCAAAAACTAGAGCAAGTTTTTTTTTTTTTTTTTGCGGTACGCGGGCCTCTCACTGTTGTGGCCTCTCCCATTGCGGAGCACAGGCTCCGGACGCGCAGGCCCAGCGGCCATGGCTCACAGGCCCAGCCGCTCCGCGGCACATGGGATCTTCCCAGACCGGGGCACAAACCCGTGTCCCCTGCATCGGCAGGCGGACTGTCAACCACTGCGCCACCAGGGAAGCCCTAGAGCAAGTATTTTTGAGATAACTCTCTAGCAGCTTTGCTGACACTTAAGAACAAATTAAAATGACCATTTTATTGTTGATTTCTGAAAAGCAAGGGCTGTTTTGTGGGGAGAGTGGGAAGGTCCAGGCTCCACTAGATCCCCAAGTTTGTTCTGAAATTAACTGGTTGATCCACTGACTGAAGAATCCCTTCTTCTTGTCTAGATACTGGCCTTAAGATTCGGTGACATCTGCATTAACACTAAAGAGCCTCATCTGTAAAGAAACAGATCTACAAAATCAGTACCTCAAAGATGCATTCCAGAAACCAAAGAGTTCAGAGGTCAAATAAATTTGAGAAACACCCAAGACAATATACCCCTTCCGGATATTCACCATGCATATAAAGGACTTGAGAAGACCTATAATCAAGAAATTCATTTAACTGTGCCAAATCCTGAATTTCAGAAACTATACAAACAAGAACCCCTTCTTTCAAGCAACACCTATTAGCATCCTGTGAACAAATGATTCACAGAATACACCATGAACAATGTAGTTCTAGGCTGTGACCCTATTTTAATAATTAAAAATAAGTGAAAACTATACTAAATCAGAAAATCAAAATAGGTATTTCCCTGATCATCACCTAGAAAGCTTCTTAGCCAAATTCAATTCAAAATTTTCTTGCAACAATAAAGCCGATATTAAAATATTTGACTGTAAATTAACACCTGTAGATGGTTCTTGGGGTTGAGCTGGATTCCAGTCACCAGATTTCTGTGCCCTTGCAATATATGTACACATTCTTCTGTAGCTGTGCTATAAACTTTAATAAAGTCTCCAGAGACACAGAAGACATACCTGGAAATAAGAGAGAAAAATAAGATTCACATACTGTATAGACAGCATAATCTTTTTATTGTCCATGAAAAACAAAACAAAAACCAAAGCTATAACATGCAACAGAGATTTCTTTCAAAATAATAGTTTAAGAACTGTATATTCAAATTGTGCTGCTTAAGCCTATGGGAACATCTGAGGTCATTTAGTTCACGAATTCTGAAAGTAGATCAATGATGCCAAAGTCATACCTCTGACCTGTTCCAGGGGCAGAGGCTGTATGGAATCATCCTGCAAAAACAGCCAACCTAACCAAGCTGCCTGTTCACTAATGGATGCAGACACTGTGCTACGCCTTCACTATCAGCTATTATTCTGCGGTGGTTCTACTAACAGCAGCGTCTTCCCCTGTCCTCCAACTCTCCATCAGTCATTGCACAGACACCAGCCTACAAATACGAAGTCAAATATTCTCTCTAGTCAGTGAGGTCTCTTAGATAGCAAAGTATAAAAACTTTATGACAGTTCTTTTTCTTACTCCCAAAAAGCTGACTTTGCTTTTCTGGATTTGTGGCTTTCTTTCATATATCAGAGGCTATTAAATTATTAACTGTGGTTAAACTGGGGTAATATTTGTTTAACTTTTTTCATAATAGATATAACCATAAGACAAAGCTCAGAACTGCAAATCTTCTAGCATCAAATAAAAAATGTTTGCTCTGTGCCTATTACATCTGACAGCGTACGTGTCTAACATGGTGCTTTCTCATATACCATAGAATGTACAAACCACAGAATTCTTAGGCTGGACCTCTTCTCTGTGCTCCCAAAGTACCCAAGGCATGATTTGATCTGGGTACTTTCAAACTATGTTGAAATGTCTCATTTATGTAAATATCCATCTCCCTTATCTGGCCATATGCTCCTATAGGGCAGAGGCCCTATTTATCTTTGATTTTCAATGTCCAATCCAGTTTGTCAAACAGAATATGCCTGATCTTCAAAGGTTTTTTTTTTTTGCGGTACGTGGGCCTCTCACTGTTGTGGCCTCTCCCGTTGCGGAGCACAGGCTCCGGACGCGCAAGCTCAGCGGCCATGGCTCACAGGCCCAGCTGTTCCACGGCATGTGGGATCCTCCCGGACCGGGGCACGAACCCGTGTCCCCCGCATCGGCAGGTGGACCCTCAACCACTGCCAGCAGGGAAGCCCTCTTCAAAGGTTTTATAAACTATTTAGATAAAATGAACCAGTAAAAAAATTATTACAAAATAATCAAAGGGTAAATCTTCTAATGCTGACTGGGGTTGCTACTACCCAATTTTATCATTTTTAAGACACTTGATTTTCACATGTTCACCTCTCTAAAATCGGGATGCATCTTATAAGTGCTGTAACCAGGGGCCATCGTTGTGTTCAACTGTTTATAAGATCAACAAAGTACAAGCAACAAAGCAACCGAGGTACATGGATTCCCCTTTGGTTGGACCCTCCTCTCCATTCCCATGAGTACCCTAGTTCTTGCCATCTCCTGTCTGGACCACTCTTAAGGGCTTCCTACAGTCTCTAGGTGTGGCCCTTTGATTCAACCTTTCATACTCATACCAGACTAATTTTACAAACTTGAGCATATTACTTCCTTAAATAAAGATAAAATTAAATGAAACTCCTTCAGTGTTTTCTCACTGCCTTCAGGATATGATCCAAATTCCTATGTTTGACTCCAGTCTGACCGGAAATACTTTTTCACTTGAACAGTAGGTTAAGTGGTTCAAAACTCCAACGACCCCCTCGCTCTCCCCTGCTCCCCATTAGCATCAAGTCCTTTAGGCAGTGTTTCCTGGAGATGTTGGTGGGTGAGGGGGCACTGCTGTTTGCCAAGAAAACTCCCCCTAATTGATTCAGATATTCTTCCCCAGTGGAAAGCAATTTCCTCTCTCCTTGCTCCTCAGCAGGGAATGACTTTAACTGTTTGAATGCAAACCTCTAGAGAAAACACTCTCCACACTTGCACATTCTGCTATCTACTGAGAACACTTTCTTTCTGACTACTTCTTTAAGATTCAGCTCAGGGGTCTTTCCACCAGAAGCCTTCCCTCATCTTATTCCAGATCAGCACCAGTCCTAACATGCTTCTGCAAGGTGCGGGGCTTAACTCTATCCCAGCACTTTCTGCACGGTGTTATGAGAGAACTTCCCCTCCTTGAGGGGAGGAACTGTGTGTTTACTTACTTCAAATAATAACAGAACAGGGTGTGGTAGAAAAGGAGGCATTTTTAAAAAGTCAAACACAGATGGGTTCGAATGCCAGCTTTACTATGTACAAGGCTGAATGATGTTGAAGAATTTACCTAACCTTTTTAAACCTCGCTGTTCTCCACTCGCAGGGTTATTATTATAAGGATTAAATGAAACAATGCATGCAAGTGCAAGCTTGGCATATACAGCAAACACTCAATAAATGGTTCTGTAAAATGAGGATAACAATACCTACACCATGCAGACAGGGGATGCATGTAAAGCACCACCACAATGCCTGTCACACAGGACTCAAATCATCTTTGTTGATCAAGTGGTGAAGTAAGAAATTAGGGATGTTTTCAAGCAGGAATCAGGATTTAAATGAGGTTCTGAAGGATGCATGATTTAAGGGCTGGTAAAGAAAAAGAAGAGCAACAAAAAACAGTAGGGAAATAACAACATGGTACCTACGAGAGACAGGGAATGTACCTATGTAAGTAGCAAAGTGTGCACAATGGGCACTAGCAGGAAACACAGCCCCCATAAGCAGAGTTGAGCTAGATCAGGGAAGGCCCTGAAAGTCAGACATAAGAGCTATAGTTAAGGAAGGCAACAGAACCCTGTTACAGGGTTCTGAGCAAGACTAGGAATAAGAGTTACAGTAATGTAACAGCAGCAGTATCCAGAACGATCTGCAGGGGAAAATACCTAGAGTCAGGGACATCGATTCTGTGATAATTTAGAAATGTAAAAGGCAAGAATGACTCATTGTTTTAGTTTTCTCTGCCCTAGTAACCTACTGCTATGATACATAGCACCATATAACTGTGAGAGGCAATAGGGTGTGATGCAAACAGTGCCGAACTGGGAGTAATACTTGATAGGGGGATGCCAGGTCCTTTCATGTACACCTCACCTCCCTGCTTGCCTCTCATAATAACGCACTCAAGTAGGCAGAGTAGAGTTTTGTCCTAGTTCGAAGAGGACCTAGTGACCAAGAGAAAGCTGTTAAAATTCCACGATTCTGTTGTTTCATTTACTATTTCAGTTTTGATAAGCTCCTTGAGGTAAAATACAAAATTATTTTATTCCCCTTTGTATAAGTTAGCCAACCTTGTGGCAGCTTTTAGATAATATTCAAGTCCTTGGTGAATTCATTATAACCCTGTTAATTTGCCAGAAAACTGGTTTAATTATTAGCTTCTATATATATGAAAAAAAATGTATCTCTAAATCTCGACCAAGTTCCCGTCCTGAATTTCTGCCTAAACACCTGCTACACCCACCTGGTTGTTTTAAAGGTACTTTAAACTCAACAGTCACATGTGAACCCTACATCTTCTCCTCGTTAATCCTAATTGCTAAATCACTCCAAAACTCTGCCTTTTCTCTTCATCTTCATTATTATCTTAATTCTGGCCAAAATCATTTCTTGCTTGGATGCCTGCATTAGTCTTCTAATACCTGGTCTTTAATGTTCTAGACTCTTCTCCCACCACTTGCCTTCAGCCTATGCTGCAAGTATACTGACCTTCTTATGCACATGACATCCCTCCCCCGCCCCAATTTCAAGTTGCTCACTTTGCCTGGTTGCCCTCCCCCCAGTATCACGGAAGGGGCAAACTCCTGTTAGTTTTGCAAGATCCTACTGCTGAAGGGAAACTTTCACTGTGTAACTCCTCCTTCGGTGCCATCACTGCACCTTGAATACGCTAGCCTAGCCACCTCTCGCCTCTCCACCACATACTGTATAGTTTTATAGAGTTCTCAGATTAATATTATTGAGGAAACACAATCATGTGTCCCGCCCTCCCCTCCCCACCAACACCTTATCTGCAGAATTAAAAAATACACTCTCTTTGGACCAAACAACCAAGAACTGACTCTACGTTCCCTTTAGAACCTCATTTCCCACTAGCTCTCTTCATATACCATTCCTACAAGCTAACTGTACCACAGTCCTCATGCTTATACTGTGCCCCCTATCTGGAATGCCTTCCATCCATATCCCGTAGTCAAAATACCATCCATCCATCTACGTCTAGCCTAAACATCACTTCCTCATCAACCTTCTCCATCCTTCCAGTTTGAAGTACTCTTGTGTCTTACGGGATCCCAAAGTGCCACTGTATGAAACATCTGTTACCGATTATCTTCTTTTCCTCACTACACTGAAAGCTCTTGAAGGTAGGATCAATCCTGGAATTATCTTAGTTTTTGTCATCGCAGCTTGTTATAAATACATAGCTAATAAATACTTAAAAATGAATTGTAGGACGAATCAATTTTCACTAATCAAGTGAAATACAATGGATCCCAGTATAATGAATGAGATATACAAACAGTACACTGGAGGAAGAAACTGGATATAAGTCCAAAGTGGCAGAACTTTGGCAATCTTTTGAAGCCTCAGTTTCTTCCTCTGATTCACAAGATAAGTATCAACAAAGCCCTCTTTATTGTAAAGACGAAGGATTTTTTTTTTTGCCTCTAAGGCATTTTATGAAAGCTCCTTCAAGTCATGCATGCATTCAGTAACTATCCGCCATACAACCATGGCAAGACACTGCGGGGCATACAAACTTTCATAAGATACTACCTCTACTTTTCCAAGATAGAAAGGGTTTTTACTAAGTGTCTCTCTATCCCTGAGTGACCTGAAAACGTTTTTTTACATTGTGTCACTTCTAGATGATGTTGACAATAGAGCAATGATGGAGACAGCTGACGTATATTGAGCCATTAAGTGCTAGGCATTGTTTGACTTGCTCTATTTGTATTGTATTAAGGCATTTAATCCTCTCAACAACCCTACGAGATGGATTACTAAATATTATTCCCCTTTCATAGATGAGACAATTGAGGCAGAGATTAAGAACCTTGCGAAGGGCACACAATGGATGAACTGGGTTTAGTTAAGCTTTCCAGCTACACTGAGCTCCTGAGGAAGGGGACCAGGGCTTACACGTGTTTTTATCCAACACAGAATCTAATGGCAGTTTTTACGCAGAGCTCCAAAAAGGTTGCCAAAATGCCTTTTTAGGGGGTAGAGAAGTGTGGAGAAATCAGAATCTTTAATCATACAGTAATTCCAAGTCACGATTCAGTCCGAAAAGGGGATACTCCTCGTGGTCTTGCAAGAGCAGTGGCGTACAAATCCGTGCCCGGACCGTTTTCCCAGCCGCCCCAACGCCGAGCCGATTCTAGATACGTGGGTCCGCCCGGGGGCCCCTCAATCTACCTGCAGGTCCGGGGACGGGGGAAGCGCGCCCCAGCCTGAGGTGCTACGGAACTAAGGGGTTCTGAGTCCTCTTACAGCACACGGGCACCAGCTCCCTCCCGCTGGCCCTGCGGTCTCCCGCACGCGCGACCCTTCCCCGAGCCCAGAACCGCCTGCTGGTTTGTCCAGACGCGCCCGACAGTTCTTTCTCTCCATCCCCCGGGGACTCACGCCCCTCAGCTGGGCCTGCAACGCGTGGTGGCCTCTTACTTAGAATCTGCAGAGAACACCGCTCTCCTGAAGTTCAGCTCGCTGCCGCCACAACGAACCACGCGGAGACTCTCCTCCTCCACCATCTTCGCGCAAGCGCAAGGACTCGCTGTCGCCGGCCCCGCCCCGAGCTTCCCCGACGGAAGCCGGTTGATAGGGCGTTTTCCCCAGCCCACAGACCCCATCCTCTCAGGGCTCCTCTAGGCCTCCGTCTCTATGGTAGTTCTCAATGGTAAGACCCAGCGCCTGAGCGGCCATCTTTGGTTTGGGCAACGTCAAATTAGGACATGTGAAAAAACGAAAAAGCGAAACATAGAATGCATTTATATTAGATCCCTCTAAACTTTTATTTAGAAAAGATAAATTTCTCTCCGGACTTGTTAATCTGACTCTAAAGTTTCTTACGCCGGAAGGGAAAGGTGGCCCGAAGTGTGTCAGATGACCGCCAGTCCTTTCCCATATCCCGCCAGGCTTCACCTTTCTCTTAACTTTGATTCAGGAGCTGCGAGATGACGCCAGCGTTTTGCGCCAACAGCATTCCTGGTCGCGCAGTTGAGTTCTTGGTTGGAAAGGAAGCGTTCTCTTTTTGCACAGCTGTTAGCTCCTCTCATTAGCTGTCGCTTTGTTCTGTTCCTCTGAGCAGAGCATACGTTCCTACAGAATCTTCACAGCTCCAAGAGGTTTGCTTTTTCCTTTGGACACCTGGCTCTTACTCCGGGATTCTGGTTTCTATTTCTCTCCCTGGTTCATTGGACCTTCTTGGCCGACCTGACATTGCACTCTACCCTGGCCAAGTTCCAGGGCCGCTGCTCCCTGGTTTGCTACTGTTTTGTGCGTGTTGCCGTGGTTTTAGCTTCCGTAATTAGTCGACCGAAGTCCTGAACTCTGAGAAAGTTTATGCCTCCATCTCCATTCCTTTTTATAAACTTATGTGTGTCATTTTCGTGGCCCCTGTATATTAGCGGGTGCTTATCTTCCTCCCTCCCTCCCTCCCTTCCTTCCTTCCTTCCTTCCACCAATCCCCCCTGTGCTGGCTCTGTAACACTCCTAAGGGTAAAGAGCCAGTGACAGGTTAACTTTAACAAGAACAGGAGATATGCCTTGATTGTGTAGAAAATTACCACATCCCTTCAGTGTTTCTGGAGGCAAATAATTATTGAGAGCCTTCTATATGTGAGACACAATGCAAGACAGACGTGACTGCTGCCCTGTTACCTTCTATGGGAGAGAGACAAAAATGTTTAACAAACGAGATGATCAGAGATTGTGTGCCGAAGAAAATAAAACAGTAATATAAGAGAGAATAGTTTTCTCTGAGGAGGTTTAGGCTTAACCTGATGAATATATATTTGTTAAGGTCGTGTAGGTTAAAAGATGATATTTTAACAATTCAATGTTAATACAAATTTGATATAAAATAATTGAATGCAGAAATAGAATGGTCTCGGTAGATCCTATACCCTATGAGTATCTCTCCACCATTAAAAGTTTGGTGTATATGCTTCCTGATATTTTTCTAGGCATACATACACCTTAACATTATTCTGCAGTGCAATGCAAGGCACCATGTATTCTTTTTTCCCCTCTCTATATGCTTTCACTGCAGTGTATACATATTTTAATCTCCTTTTTGATAACTGCATAGTATTTCATAGAGTAAATGTGCCATAATTGATTGTCATACTCTCAAAGGTGGACATTTAGTCATTTCCATTTTTTAAAAAGTGGCACATAGTGCTACAGGATACATACATTTGTGACAGTGTTGCTGTAGGAGAGATTCCTAGAATAGGTATTGTGGGGTTAAAGGATATTTGCATTTTTAATTTTTTTATTTTTTGTGGTACACGGGCCTCTCACTGTTGTGGCCTCTGCCGTTGCGGAGCACAGGCTCCGGACGCGCAGGCTCAGCGGCCATGGCTCCCGGGCCCAGCCGCTCCGTGGCATGTGGGATCTTCTCGGACCGGAGCACGAACCCGTGTCCCCTGCATCGGCAAGTGGACTCTCAACCACTGCGCCACCAGGGAAGCCCTGCATTTTTTATTTTGAGAGTATGTTTTGTGGAATAGAGATACGTGTTACTGGGAAAACCAAGAGGAATAACTGGCAGCCAAAAAAAGGGAACTATTTAAAATTTTGGGAAAATCCATAAGAGGAGGGAGTATTATAAGAGAGTATGATTTCTTAAGAAGAAATCAGGAGGGAAAAGGACTGATGAAATGGTGTAAGGCAAATGAAGTTGCCTATACATACTGCATCAATGAACAACGATTGAAAGGTAGCAAGGGTGGGGAGTTCACTGTTTAAAATTAAGAGTGTAATGTGGAGTCACTTTTTCAAGAATTGTTAAGTATAATGAATTCTGCTTCTTAAGTCTAATATTTCTTTTCATATACTGGCATTCATATATCATACAACAGTCTTTGTTGATTGGCCTGCAAACACTAAAATAAAAGCAAAATTTTCTAAAGTGTTTGGAGGACTGGAAAGAAGTAATAGAATACTGAGGGTGACAGAGGTGGCTAGATACTCTCTGTACATGGTTTCAGATACTTCCCTAAGCATTTCGTAGAAGAGAGCAAGGGAAGTTTGGTTCATTTATTGAGTTGAGCATCTTTGACAGGTCTTCGGTTCTCTTCAGCTCTCCTCTTTTCTTTCTGCGTCCTCACCAGAATCGTCTTTAAAAGTCCCTTCATGAAAGTACTGACTTTTCGTAGCACACACTTTAAAACTTTTCCAGCCTCTACCTTTATCCAGTTCCAAGGCTGCTTCCATATTTTTAGGTATTTGTTAGTTACAGCAGCACCCCTTTCTTGGGACCAAAGTCTGTTAGTCACAGTTCTCCAGAAAAACATAACCAATAGAATTTATTTATTTGTTTATTAAAAGGAATTGGTGCACTCAATTGGAGGCTGAAAAGTCCTACAATGTGCAGTCTGCAAGTTGGACACCCTGGAAAGCCTGTGGTGTAATTCAGTCTAAGTCTGAAGGCCTGAGAACCAGGGGAGCTGATGGTGTAAATCCAGTCTAAGTACAGGAGAAGAATGACGTACCAGCTGAGCAGTCAGGTAGAGAAGCAACAAATTCTCTATTCCTCTTCCTTTTGTTCTACTTAGGCTATTAATGGGCCCTGAATGATGCCCACCCACACTGGGGAGAGCAATTTGCTTTACTGAGTCCTTATTGAGTCCACAGATTCCAATGCTAATGTCATCCGAAAATACCTTTACAGACAAACCTAGAAATAATGGTTAGCCAAATATCTGGGCACCCTGTGACCCAGTTAAGTTGACACATAAAATTAACTATCACACTGGGCAACTACTAATCTGTTCTCTGTCCCTATAGTTTGCCTTTTCCAGAAAGTTGTATAAATGGTATTATATAGCATGTAACCTTTTGGATCTAGCTTCTTTCACTTAGCGTAATGTATTTGAAATTCATGTTGTATAGATCATTGGTTTTCTCGTTTTTATTGCTGGGTGGTATTCTGTTATATGGATATTCCGCAATTTGTTTATTTGTTGAAGGATGTTTAGTTTTTTTCCCCAGTTTTGGAACTTATGAATAATACTGTTTAAACAGTAATTTGTAGGTTTTTGTGGGAACATAAGCTTTCATTTCTCTAGGATAAATACCAATAAGTGGGATTGCTGGGTCAAATAATATGTTTAAATTTTTAAGAGACTGCCAGACTGTTTTTCCAGTTTTGTACCATTTTGCATTCTAATCAGTAAATTTTGAAAGTTTTAGTTGCTTCACACCCTTGTCAGCACTTGGTGTTGTCAGTATTTTTAATTTTACCCACTGTAATAAGTTTATAGTGGGATTTCATTGTTTTAATTTTTATTTCACTAATGACTAACAGTGTTGGGCATCTTTTCATGTGTTCATTTCCTATCTGTATATCTTCTTTGGTGCAATGTCTTCAAATATTTTATCCATTGTTTTCTTGGTTGGTTGTTTTCTTATTGTTGAGTTGGAGATTTCTTTATATATTTTGGACACAATTTCTTTGTCAGATATGTGAATTATAAATATTTTCTCCTAGATTGTGGCTTGTCTTTTCATTCTTCTAATAGTGTTTTTCACAGAACTGAAGTCTTAAATTTTGATGAAGTACAGTTATCACTTTTTTTCTTTTATGGATCGTGCTTTTGTTATTGTATCTAAAAACACTTTATGTATTCCAAGTTTATGAAAATATTCTCCTATGTTTTATATGAAGAGTTTTATACAGTTGACTCTTGAACAACACAGGTTTGAACTGTGGGTCCACTTATATGCAGACGTTTTTCAATAAATATGTTGGAAAATTTTTTGGAGGTTTGTGACAATTTGAAAAAATTCACAGATGCCCTGAATTGCCTAAAAATATCGAAAAAATTAAGAGAAAGTTAGGTATGTCAGGAATGCATAAAACGTATGTAGATATACATTTAATAAAAATATATGTTAATTGATTATTTTGTTATTGGTAAGGCTTCTGGTCAATGGTAAGCTAGGAAGGGAGAAGGAGGGTGTTCGTGAAGACTGGAAACATGGATAGTATTATTTTGTTTTGTACAGATTGAGGGTGTAATATAATTGGGAAGTAACACTGCAAAAGAGAACTTACGGTTTTCTTTGGTGGTAATTTTTTTCTCAGATTATTAAAATGATAACTCAAAAATTAAAAATTGTTATTGAACTTTCAGATTTCAATCTGAGAGGCTAGGCAATAAGGCATAGCTTCATAAAGCTAAAAGAAGTTCCACAATTTAATGACAACTGTGCAAAATAAGCCATTAAGTAGACTCGCAAGTCCTACCAACATAAAAATCAACTCATACAAAACACTATACTTTTAAGTACCTGGCCTTAATAAATATTTTATGCTAGTTGTATCCCCAAGGATATTCTAGCTATTCATACCAACCTTTTACTAAATTCTCCTTAATATATATAAAGCTGTAGTTAACGTTAGCTACACATAGGAACCACCTGGTGTGCTTTAGAAAATAATGAAACCTGGTCCGGTCCTATCTTCAGAAATTCTGACGTAATTGGTCTGCAATGTAACCTGGACATCAGTTTTTTGTTTTTTTTTTAAATTGTGGTGAAAAACACATAACAAATTTTTTTATTAGTGACATTTAGTACATTCACAATGTTGTGCAACCACCACGCTATCTAGTTCCAGGACATTTTCATCACCCCAAAGGAAATCGTTTACCATTAAGTATTTACTTCTCCCTCCATCCCCACAATTATTAGTGGATAGATATAAAACTGATCTTTGTGTGTTGATCTTGTATCCTGCAACTTTGCTGAATTCATTTACTAGCTCTAATAGTTTTCTGTTTTGTATTCTTTAGGGTTTTTTATATGTCAGATCATGTCAGCTGTGAATAGATACTTCTTTTCCAATTTGGATGCCTTTTATTTCTTTCTTTTCTTTTTTGTTTTTTTGCCTAATTGATCTGGGTAGAACTTCCAGTACACTGGTGAATAGCAGTGGTAAAAGCAGGCATACTCGTCTTATTCCTGATCTTGGGAGGAGAGTGTTCAATCTTTCACTATTAAGTATGATGTTAGCTGTGAATTTTTCATATGTCCCCTTTATCATGTTGAGGAAATTCCCTTCTCTTCCTAGTTTTCTGAGTGTTTTAATCGTGAAAGGATGTTGTATTTTGTCAAGTGACTTTTCTGTGTCAGTTGAGATGGTTGTATGGGATTTTTCATGTAGGCTGGACTGCATTCATCTGAAGGCTTGTCTTGACTGGACATCCAAAATGGCGCACTTATGGTCGGAAGTCGATGCTGACTGTTTGCTGCAAGCTTACTTGGGGTTATCAACCAGGGCACCGAAACCTGGCGTCTCTGACATAGCAGTCTTAGGGTAGTTGGAATTGTTTTTTTTTTTTTTTTTTGGTACGCGGGCCTCTCACTGTTGTGGCCTCTCCCGTTGCGGAGCACGGGCTCCGGACGCGCAGGCTCAGCGGCCATGGCTCACGGGCCCAGCCGCTCCGCGGCATGTGGGATCTTCCCGGACCGGGGCACGAACCCGTGTCCCCTGCATCGGCAGGCGGACTCTCAACCACTGCGCCACCAGGGAAGCCCAGGGTAGTTGGAATTTTTACGTGGTGGCTGACATTCCTCAGAGAGTGTCTTGTGGTCTAGTGTCAAAAGTCATATAGGGTCCCTTCTGGTCTATCACAGTAGTCACAATTCTGGTCTAGCTTGTATGGAACTTGGAAATCATTACTCTCACACTCACAACAAGAAAAAAGAAAGAAAAAAACAACTGAAAATTAACAATTCTTAGGTCCATCAAATAATTGAGGTCACAAGGAAAAGCACTGCCCCTGCTCCCCAAACTGGAGACAGGCAGATAGAATCACAGCATATCAGAGCAGATGCCCAAGTGCAGAGTGTCATTGCTGGAGCAGTACTTGGGAAAGAAAACTTAAGCTATAATTGACAAATTATTGGAGGCTCAGTGTGGACAACTTTGATAGTTAAAAATTCCAAGGGGGCCTAGCTGCATGAGTGTCCCCACACTTTCATATGTTTTATCTCCAGGAACCCTGCCAGGTTCTCACAGTGTAGACGGGAAGATATTTACCAAGGATGAACCTACATTGTCACATCATAATCACGCAAGGTCCTAGCTTACCTAAGGGTTCACTCTTAGTGTTGTACATTCTGTGGGCTTGAACAAACATATAATGACATATATCCAGCATTATAATATCATACAGAATATTTTCACTGCCCTAAAAATCCTCTGTGCTCTTGACTATTCATTTTTCCTCTTCAACTCCCACTCCTGGAAACCACTGATTTTCTTATTGTCTCCATCCCTAGTTTTGCCTTTTCTAGGATGTTATATAGTTGCAATCATACAATATGTAGCCTTTTCAGATTGGCTTCTTTCACTTAGTGATATTCGTGTAAGTTTCCTTCATGTCTTTTCATGGCATGATAGCTCATTTCTTTTTAGTGCTGAATAATAATATTCCATTATCTGGATATACCACAGTTTATTTATTCATTCACTTGATGAGGATGTGACATCTTGTTTGCATTGAAGTTTTGGCAGTTATGAATAAAGCTGCTATTACATCCATGTATAGGTTTCTGTGTAGATGTTAAGTTTCCAACTGCTTTGGGTAAATACCAGGGAGTGCTATTACTGGATTGTATGGTAAGAGTATGTTTAATTTTGTAAGAAACCTCCAAATTGTTTCGAAAGGGGCTATACTAACTTGCAACCATACCAGCAATGTATGAGAATTCCTGTTGCTCCACATCCTTGCCAGAATTTTTTGTTGTCAGTGTTCTGGATTTTGGCCATTCTGATAGGTGTGTAATTTTATCTTTTTAATAACACATTTTGCTTCCTAAGTCAACAAACATTGAATAGTTACTATAAGACAATGTCCTGGTTCCTGGGGATATAAAGATGAGTTAAGACATGGTACATGGTACATCAGAGAGGATCTTATATTGAGGAATATGGACACAAAAGTGATCGTTATGTTATGGTGTAAACAAGTGCAAATTGATTAGGTATATACATGGTGATGTGGGTTTACAGAAGGCCCCCTAACCTGGCCTGCATTTTTGAAGGAGGTGATGATTACCTAATTCTTAAAGGATGAATAGAAGTAAGCCATGTAAAGAGATTCTGAAAAGGACATTCCAGGCAGAATGGACAGCATAAACAAAGACCCCAAGTTTTCCCCGTGATTTCTCACATGTGAAGATTCAGGAGATTTGAATCTCCCTGCCTGGAGATCTTTTACTCTTCATGGTGCTCTGTAATTGTGTTTTAAAGAACAAATCAGTGTAGCATCCAATAATATATAATATAAAAAATTTTCTATTTTTTCTTTTGATTTTTACATGAACAATTTGAATCAAAGTGACCCACCGCTGGAGTTTTTATTTTTACCTGGACATCTAAGTGTCACCTAGCAATTGTCCTAGTCCTTCATTCCTTTGCCTGCCTCTGGTCCTCCCCAATACACACTACATTACACTTTGCTTTGAAAGGGGCCTATGAGCCTAAATTTCTTCTCCTTTCTTCTTTGTTAAAATTCTTTTCCTCCCCTGCAATGCACACCCCTCCTCTCAGAACAGATCTCAGTAAAATATTAGGAAGAAGGTTTCACATCTCCTTGGGCCCAGTCATCCTCCTTTTTAATATTTATTTATTAATTTTTTCCCTCTGGGGTGATTTACTGGTTGACTTTGATTTCAGGGCTCTGTAACCTCAAATTATTACCTACTCAGAGTGAGGGATTAAAGGATCTGAGCTGTTAGATTATTCCCAATTTGGGAAATAAATTATTTTTGTATAAACTCATAGACATTCATGTGGCAGAGAGATTATATCTACAGTGGGAAATAAAAGCATGATATTTTGAATCAATGATTCCCTATGACCCATAGGCTAAAATCTAGGCTTCTGGATCTGGCAATGAAGGGCTGACACAAATTGTCCTAACTTTTTCTTATCTAGCTTATTTTTCTCACCTCTGTGAACCTCACTGTGGGTGTGGTCCGCCTAGCATTCCATGATGATTCTAGATCTTTACCTTTATTTAATGTTGCTTCTACCTGAAATGCCCTCTTATTTTCATTCTGAATATCTAAATCCTTTCCAAGAGCTTCAAACCTTCTCAATTCTCTTCCATGAACATTCTCATTTACCTTCCTAGTTTCCAGTCAGAGCACTTAAACTTTTCTTTACCACTTATTGCGATTTAATTGTATAATAGCTTGAGTTGTCTCCTGTTAGTATTGATTTGTCTGTGTTTTCGTGTTTACAGATGTATGCTCTTTGAGGGCAAGATGATATATTGGTCTTCAAGGTATCATAATGCAATGTTTCCTGCATTGTGGGTTCCTAATTACCATTTACTGGTTGATGATTTATTAGTATGTAAATTATCTGGGAACAGACCCTATATTCCTAAAGTATTTAATAGTATTTGCATGCCAGACATCTGAGCTGATGATGACGACTTCAGAACTAGGTATGAAAACCATTATTTAAAAAAAACTACGACTGCAAAAATACAGATATACCACATGGTGGCACCAAAGGTGCATCATTATTTTTGTAGGTTTTGTGTTATATTGTACTTCAGTCTACCAGAAATTATAATTATCGTATTAGCACATTGAAAAATATTTTAAAATATCTAACTAATAATTAAACTTAGTAGAGCGTTATAGAATGAGAATTTCTTAGTGTAGAAACATTTAAAAAGATCTTTGCATCTTTACTTGTCTGTTTTTACAAAAGATGTCTTTAAGTTCTAGAACTCCTATATATTGTTTTGGAATCAGATTCCTCTTCCTTCACTGTCTTATCCCTCTATACTCTAAAAATTTCATGAGCATTAGAAGCTGTTCTTTGACATTTGGGTTTTGAGATGGGGGTCATTGGTGGCTCACAGATTATTATGTTGTGTAGAATGTGGACCTAATCAAATTCCAGCTGTTAATGGTATGTGTAGTTCTTTTGCAGACAGGCTTCTTAAGCATGTTGCCTAAGTTTAATTTCCATGTGTAAAGTCATACTTAAAGTATGTAAACTGAAACAGATGTTAGTACTCTGAGAATGCATTTGGTGCATAAAGGAACAGTTCCCTAGCCTCTTATTCCATCCCCATTTTATTTTGAAAGCCCTTTGAATAGAAAAGGGCCTCTGGAGAGCCATCTAGTATCTTTGACCCCATTAGTGAGTAGCAGTTTATTACTGGGAAACAGTTGCCCAAAGAAATGTTGGATTTTGCTTTAAAATCCTTCCTTGATAACCATATGATTTTCTTTCCTTCCCTATAAGCTTTGTTTATTCTTTAATTAGCAAGCTGTTCACTCTGATGATACAAGTTTTCTTAAAACCAAACTAAATCTCACTGATATTATCATTTAATAATAACTTATTTTCCTAAAGATTAGCAGTAATAAAGGCAGATTTTTATGTAACGCCTATGTACCTTCTCAGGTATCAGATATTTAAATACTGTATTTGAAAGTATTCTAATATCTGATTTATGTTGATGATAGTTTATAGAGTTCTAACCACACAGAATTTGTGCTTCCAATAGTTTTCCCAAAAAAGGTAGAGTTATTATTAGTTATTAACTACTTTCTTTTTCTTTATATCTTCTTCTTTCCCCCTCCCCCCTTTTTCTCTTTTCAAAGATATTTGTTAAGGGCCTACCTCAGGTTCTGTGCTATGCTCAGAAAGGATTAAGAAAGATCCTCATCTTAAGGAACTTTCAATGTAACTTAGGAAAGAAGCACAAATTAAAAATTTCTGACAGTGCAGGACAGCCAACCCATAATCTAGGGGAACTAAAGAAAACTTTATAGAAGAGAAGTTATCGGAGGTAAGTGTTGAATGATAGAGGGGAATTTCTCTAGGCCGTGAAGGGAACAACAAGTTTTTGAGGCAGCAGAATGGATTAGCACTAGTGTGATGGGTTTGTGGAACATAAGGACTCTAGTTTAATTTTCTTACAGATACATGGAAGGAGTAACTAGGTAGCGAGAAAGAATTGATAGAAAGGGAAATTCCCTGGCAGTCCAGTGGTTAAGACTCCATGCTTCCACTGCTGGGGGCCTGGGTTCAATCCTTGGCTGGGGAACTAAGACCCCACAAGCTGCATGGCGCTATCAAACAAAAAAACAAAAAAGAAAATGCCCAGCAAAAGTGCCCGCACTACCTTGTGCTCCGGCCTACCCCCCGCAAAAAAAAGAATTGAAAGAAAGGGTGAGACCAGATTTAGTTTTGTCTAAAGGTTTGGAAATATAAATACAAAATCTTTTTTTAATTAAAAATTAGAGATTATAGTTTTAAAGTTTTGATATATGTTTTGATTTATGAAAAAGTTTTGATTCATGTTATTTCAAGGTGATAATACATGACCTTTTTTCCTTCATAGTAAAAACTTAATAGGTATCATAACAGCTGATGTTCTTAAGTTAGTGAGTTACCTTCTACATGTATCAGTAAAATATATCAGTGACTAAAAATTTATGCAGTTCCATGTATATTCACATATTTTTGTCTTGTTAAATAAACATAAAAGTGTCCTTGAATTTGTCAGTATATTTAACTGTTCAAGGCCATAGGTATTTAGCTTCTAGATTAAGAAGCAAAGCTTTAGTGAAAAATGTGTATTATGCATTTGTATAATTATAATACATATGTATAATTATAATGCTGTGTTGGTAATTAATTGATAATTTGGCCTTTATTAATGGTCAACTTAGATGGCTAAATGATAGCTCTAGTATATATTAAATGTAACAGAAATAACTTAATTATCTGTAGTATTTTCCTCACAAAACCAAATTCAAAATGCATGTGGAGAAACTTGCATTCAAAAAATATATTCTATGTTATTTTGTCTAGCTAGCTTTTAGAATCATTGGTGGAAGTGTTTCAGGAGCTCTGTTTTTTCAATACATAATGCTATTTTTCTATCTTATAAAAATAAATTTTCCTACTTCTGGTTTTAGTATTTGTTTTATTCTCATATATACATCTTTTGGTCCTGCCACTATAGTCTTAGTTACATGGAAAGAAATGATGTTATTTGTTGGAATATATGTTATTTGTTGGGATGTATGTGGATATTGGAAGTTTGCCCTGAAAGTATTTTATATATACTATTTTTCTATTGGATCAGAATAAAACATACTTCTAATTTAAGAGAGAAGCATTCATATTGCTCTCTTACATTTAATGACTGATATTGAGCCCACTCTTTTTCTTATCCTGAATTATAATTCTAAAATAAATAGATTCTAAGTGCTCTATTTTCCATCTTAAAGTTTCCATCAAACTATGGTTAGGGATTGAATAGAAAACTATTATGACATTCTTTAAGTTTTCTAGTCTGTTTGAGAGGTCATAAATAATAGTAAAGCTTCAGTAATTTCACTTATGGAAGTCACTTGAAAAAATAATTGTCTAATAATTTAGTCATAAATAAATTATCTTATAAAGCGTTGTTATAAAGATTGTATTTTTATTTTAACATTAAAACAATTCTATTTTTAGGGTGAAGTGAATAGTTTTTTTTTGTTTTTTTTTTGTTTTTTTTTTTTGCAGTATGCGAGCCTCTCACTGTTGTGGCCTCTCCCGTTGCGGAGCACAGGCTCCGAACACACAGGCTCAGCGGCCATGGCTCACGGGCCCAGCCGCTCCGCGGCATGAGGGATCTTCCCGGACTGGGGCATGAATCTGTGTCCCCTGCATCGGCAGGCGGACGCTCAACCACTGCGCCACCAGGGAAGCCCTGAAGTGAATAGTTTTTAAAGGAATTAAGTGGTAGTTTTAATCTGAAGTTTTCCATTTACTTAAGGTTTCCCACTCTGCCTCCAAATTAGAAGTAGAATCTAACTCTCATTTCCAGATCTTCTCAAAGTATTAAGGAGAAACTAAAGATAATTTCCTTGTTTCACTAACCCCTTACACAATATTATAAGATGAACAGTGCTAATTGAGCAATTAGACTTGCATTTCTGATTGACTAGGGCATATGTCTTGGCATTGAGTGGATATATAAAAAATCAATAAAATGTAAGGGTATTTCTGTAATTCTGTGAGCAGAATCTATCCTGTGTCATTTTGTGAGTAATTTTCTGATGAAAAAGGAAATACTCGTGACTTTCAGAAAGAAGTTTCACTAAATGAGAATAAATGCCATGAAGTGAAAATTTTATAAGCACAACTTCAAATAAGAGAATGGATTCATGCTGATTTTCAAGTGAAGGACTGTAGTCATAAAAATTAAACTTGTAAATACTCAGACCATGGACACCCTCAGTTATTTCACTTTCCTTTGACTGTTTCCAAGCTGGGCTTCTACAACCAAAGTCAGGAGGACCAGTTGAGTAAACAATCCAGTTCATTACATCAAAACATCTGATAGGGCTTCCCTGGTGGCGCAGTGGTTGAGAGTCCGCCTGCCAATGCAGGGGACACAGGTTCGTGCCCCGGTCTGGGAAGATCCCAAATGCCGCAGAGTGGCTGGGCCCGTGAGCTATGGCCGCTGAGCCTGCGCGTCAGGAGCCTGTGCTCTGCAACAGGAGAGGCCACAACAGTGAGAAGCCCGCGTACCGCAAAAAAAAAAAAAAAAAAAAAAAAAATCTGATAGATTTACAAATATTCCTGGATAACTCAGGATAATGCGGTTAAATGATTGTGTCTGGATTTATATGGAGTGCCTTTCATCACTATATTCCACTGTGGGTCTACCTGAGGTCAAGGGAATAGTAGAGGTGGTGATTGTGTCTTGTATCGCTTCTATCCAGTGTTTAGAAAGATGATTTAAAGTAAGGCTAATGGTAAAAAGATAAATTAGTATATCTGAATCATAGTATTTTAATTTTTATTATATTCCACTATCTTTATTGATATAAAAATTCCTATTTATTTTTGAGATATAATTGACATATAACATTGTGTAAATTTGAGATGTACAGTGTGATTAGATACATTTATATTATATTCCAATTTAAAGAATGACTATTAAAAGTCACAATCGTCACTGAATTTTATACTCTGGGTTGCTTTCCTTTTTATGATTTATATCCTGTGTTCTTCAGACCAGTATTAAGAATTAATAACCACAGAATTTTTTTTAAAAAACAGCTTCTTTGAGGTATAATTGACAAATAAAGTGTACATATTTAAGGTATACAACTTGATGTTTTGATAGTCACACATGTTTTTTAAGAGTCAGATTTGAATGAAGTATGTCAAATCTATTTACATAGCAATGCTATGTACTTTCTTTTGACATCACACCATCTGAGAGGCAAAAAGCAAAACTGTGTACATGTCCAGGCACTATAGTTTATACAATGGGCAGCATGTGAATGTCTGTGAGATTGAATTAATTTTCCTTTAGCTTCAGCTTCAGCTATAGCCTCTTATTTCAGATAAGTATTACTATTATTTTTACTCAGATTTGTATTCACTTACCTTTGTCCTTCACTCAGAAAGAATATTGGCATTCTCACTTGAAATGAGTCCCTTGTGCTAAATAATTGGCTAAATAATATAGCACATCTTTTTACAATCCCAGACATTAGAGTGGATTGCATCTTGATCTGTAAATTAAGCACATGAATCTGGGTCAAGGGTGGCCAGGTAAACAGAACCAGTCAACCCAATCTTGGTTTGAATAGCCTTAAGTAACACACTCTACTTTCACCATCCAAAATACTGTGTCCATCCTCAGTGAAAGATCTTTAAGCTGCCATAACAAGATTTGGAGTTTAAGTTGCTATTATTGGAAAGGCAACTATAATATTTTTCTTTTCCCAGAAAATGAAAAACAGAGAAACTCTCATTTCCTCACTATATGTCTTAAAGCAAAAGAAAATGGAGCCTGCCTTTGTTCAGTACAGTAGTGTCAGTAAAGAAGTGTAGTGTTGCTGTAGTATTCCTGCAAGTTAATTTATTTGTTGCTTTAGGAAGAGATTCTGTTTCCATTAAAATTATGTCTCTGGGTAGGTGATTCATAAGCAGAGGACCTGGAAATGGAATCAGTCTCTTGAGCCTGTTTACATTGTTAATCATGCACAGCTGCTGAGTTGATGGAGGATTTTGGACTTTTCAAAGGTAGAAAAAATCTTATACTTTTCAGTTAAAATGTTAGATAATGGTCACATTTAACCAATATCAAGTAACATAATAGCTTAGAATACTGGAGAAGGTGGATATCCCTTTCCATGTGTGGTGAACCTCTTTTTAGGTATTTTGAACTTGGCTTTTAGCACATTTCAAAAACCTTTCCTTTGATAAAAAACAGCTGTAGCTATGTTTTGAGTGATATAAACATTCCCCTCCACCTCATCCTTATTCTTACACTTTCCAGGCTCAAGGCAAAGGATTTAAAAACTTTTCAGTTTCTTCTTATCATGCATTTCCTAAAATTATTTGTGTTTTTAACTAAATAAAACTTTATAAGAACCTTTTACAGAGATGGAGTTTGAATGCTTACTTGAAGCAAATAACCTAAAAATGGTTGAAACACTGTACCATTTTCTTGAAAATTTAGCGTAATCTTAAAACATCCTCCTATGGTATAGCCATTAACAAGCTTTCAGATGTGTATTTTTTGCTGGGGAAGAACTTGGCCAGCACAGACAAGACAAATTAATACATGTTCAATAGATATTTGGCTTGAAATAGGCAAACTAATTATAATTCTTTTCTCTTTGAGTTTACAGGAAGTGATCCAGTTTCTTCAACCCCTATAAATTATAGCTCCATCTTTCTCACTTTTGTGATGACTTGTCTATGGGCTCTTTGAATAATGTTAAGATCTTGCATCATCATTCATGAATTTCCCACACTTGAGAAGCTGTATTCACAAATTAATAGCTTTTTTTGGCATCTTGTATTGGAATAACATCATGTACAAGTGGCTTTTAATATATAAGTAATCCAGGCTAAACTAACTTTCAAGCAGTTTTCCTAGTTACATGGCTAGAGGTCAGAGCTGGGTCAATCATGTTTAATTACCGAACTTTTTTTGTACTGAAATTTTCTTCTAAGACCTCAAGGAGTGCATTTTCCTGTGGAGCTTAAGCAGGGGGACGAACTTGATTTTAGACTAAGGAGAAGTGCAAGGATAAGATTATAATTTGTGGCAGGAAATATGCACTAAAACTAATTTTTTAGATTTTAGCAATATATGCTTTTTTTTTAATATATGCTTTTTTGATGGTCTTGGATATTTCTGAACATAGCTATTAGTAGTGTCTGAGATGGAATTATCTCAGTGATGAAGTCTACCACCTCTTCATTTTATTTGTGAAATACATAGTTACCAAAAAACACAGTACTTTAGAAGAAATATATCTTAAAAAGCATTAAATCCATGTTTTTAGAAACATAGCTTAAAAATTAAGGTGAGATTGAAATTAAAATTGGCAATTTCCAACACATTTTGATAATGGATTTTATTTATTACTTTGAACTTATTTCTTTAGTCATTCATTTATTAAAAGATATAATGTTAGCACTTGAAAATATGAAAATTGATTACTGTTTGTGAATAGCTTTGGTCTTAGCTGAAATAAGTTATCTGCATATTTCCTTTAATCATTTTATGATGTGGTTGCAAATACTCTAGAAAGAGCTAAGCTATTCATATTCATTGCTTTGAAAATAAATTAAGAATTTCAAATGATGCAACAGATTAATTCATTAGTCCAAAAAATAGTTCCTAAAGGACCATAAATGTTGACTAAGTTTTGACAGTGGTTTTAAAAGTTATCAGAAAAACCTTGGGACAACAGAGATTTTTGACTGAAATGCACTATAATTCTATATTAGATTCATGCTTATGGATACCCAGATGGTTTTACATGCATTTTCCACTGTGAGCATGAAATAAATTGTGTGCAAGAGTTTGTCTTTTTTAATTTAGCACGGTATTACGTTATATACCTCTGCTTCATATTTTCACAAAGTTCTTTTGGGTCTCTATTTCCTGCATGCCTCCCCAGTGGCCAATAAGTACAATGTTCTATACAATGCAGTAAACTTAAATTCTGTGACACTAAGCTTTGTTAAAGGGTAATTTAATTGCAAATGGATATCCTATGTCATTGTTTTTGTGTGTGTGTGCTTTTTATTTTCACTCAATTAATTTGAATATTTTCCAGTTAGTAATAAATATATTGATAAAAATGGCTAATATTTATAGGGAACCTCCTATATGCCAGCAAAGTACTTTTACTGGATTATCTGATTTATTTCTCACAGCTAACCTATAAAGTTAATAACCTATACAGTTACTGTCATTGTGTAGACAAGAAAACTGAGATACACTGATATTAAATAATTCATCCAAAATTATATACTTAGCAAATGGCAGAACCAGTATTTGTATCCAGTCTGTCTCTAGAGCCCTTGCTTAGCCTCTCTTAATAGGAAAAAATTAGAAGGATGTAAATATGTGGTAATGAAATTACTGTGAACCACCTGTCTTCTTATGCACAAAACAAACAAGAAAAGCAAGTGTATTTGGCTTAAAATAAAATATTTTGTAAAAAGCAGAACACCCAAGTTCCACATTTTTTTAAGAATTTCTTTTGAATAAAAAAGGCAATATGTGCATATAAATGAAAAACCAGACATTTAACCAAAGAAAAATACGAAGAATACCTATAGACAATCTGACACTATTGACATAAATACTATATCTCTTTAGATACCTTACAAATATACATTTTGTATATTATTGATTTTTTACAAATATAGAACCTTGCCATGTATGTTTTATAATTTGCAGTGTTTTCTCCAACAATTCATTATGTCAGAACACCTCAGACTCATATGTATACTTGGATAACTTAGGATAATGTGGTTAATTGATTGTGTTACGTGGCTACATGCCACTGTGGAATTATCTTTTCTACATGAGATCAAGGGAATAGTACAGATGGTGATTGTATTTTATATGGCAGATAATTAGATAGATTTTTACCCCTAATATACCTCTATTGACTAATTAGGCTGTTTCAACTTTATTATAGCAAAAAGTGTGATTAATTACTAAAATGATATATATCTGAAAACATCTGAAAAAAGTTCAAAATATTATACCTAAAGTGTTATAAAAAGTTATAATAAACACATACACTATTTGGGGATATTTATTTTAGTCCAAAGAGTTCTTTTACCCAAATCATTGTGTCTACTAGCTTGCTTTCAGTCTTGCTTTTGAAACTGTATGCTAATTATAGGGCTTGTATCCATTAGACATAGCTGTGGAGAAGGAGAAAAAAATGAATCATATTATCCATGAAGCCAATGATTCTCAACCTTGACTGTATACTGGTTTTACATGGAGAGCTTTGAAAATGCTAATGACAGAGACTCTGATTTAATTATTCTGGGCTGTAGCCTGGACAACATGTTTTTAAAAGCTCTGCAGGTACTGATAATATTAAATATTGGTGAGATTGAGGAGCAACTGGAAATCTCATACAATGCAGGTGGGCAGGTATAATGGTACAACTGCTTTGGAAAACAGTATATTTCTTATAAAGTTAAACATATACCTGCCACATGACCCAGCAGTTCCACTTGTAGGTGTTTATTTAGAGAAATGAAAATGTATGATTACACTAAGATTTGTACAGCCAAGGCTGAGGACCACTGATATAAGTGGATTAGAGTAAGAGCAAATTGTGTTGTGCAAAGTTTGGGCCTGGACACATGTGGAGAATTAGAAAACAGTGTCCTAATACCACCTTGAATTAAATTTATCAAGTTTCACCTTTATCTTCATCTCCAAGTGTACTGATGTGGAGATTGAGATCCATGGGAGCCAAGTGTCTATGTTCAAACAATCATAATGATAGAACTAGGGCTAAAACGCTGAGAAAAGATAAGGCTTTTCTCTTGGTTTGCCTTGGATACTACCCTGGTGGCACTCTCTCTATTCTCCCTTTTTTTTTTTTTTTGCGTTACACGGGCCTCTCACTGTTGTGGTCTCTCCCATTGCGGAGCACAGGCTCCGGACACGCAGGCTCAGCGGCCATGACTCACGGGACCAGCCGCTCCTTGGCATGTGGGATCTTCCCAGACCCGGGCATGAACCCGTGTCCCCTGCATCGGCAGGCTGACTCTCAACCACTGCGTCACCAGGGAAGCCCTATTCTCCCTTTTTGGTGGCTTTGCAAAAACTTGGCTTGTCAGAAGGAGCATGCCTGTTCAATGTAAGAAGAACAAGGTCTCTTACTGGCACCTGTTATTTTGCTAACAACTAATACCTTATCTGAGCTCCAGAGGCTCCCCTCTTCTTCAAACATTTCTTCAACCATGAAGCCCCCATTGTTACATAGTCCACTTGAAGTTTATCTTGACCCTATACCACTTGACAATGAATACAAGGGCAGGGTTCCTTTCTTGGGTACGTTACACGATGAATCTAGCTGTGCTCACCCCAGGTACTCTACTCTGTGGGATTATACGCACTTTGGGTATCGTGTGCAATCTGCTGTTTTCTCCACTTGTAAGTTTTGTTTTTCATAAACCTCACTTTATACTTATACAATATGTTCCTAGGGCTATTTTTCGTTTCCCTTGAACAATAGTTGTTGTCCATGAAGGGAAACACATTACTGTGATTTCTTTGCTAAAGGTGTGTTAGTTCAACTGGAAATATCTACTTTTTGGGTTGTTAAGTCACTAGCAGAGCTAGTAATTGGTAACTCTGACCTCTGCCAGCCACCACTAAAAGACCAGTAACTCAGAATTCCCACAATAATGGATTTGCTAAGAAAGAAAAAGCTAGAGGAGATAATTTGGGGAGCTATCAACATTTCTGAATGTCCTAGATACTGGAGCATTTTTGCTGGATCATGGTTTTATTTTTCCCTTCTTTTTCTTTTATGTTGCATTCTTGATATGGACTTTCTGAGCTATCTGAGCCTAGTATGGGTGCACCAATATTCTGGCTAGAAATGTTTTTTTGTTTGTTTGTTTGTTTGTTTTTTGTGGTACACGGGCCTCTCACTGTTGTGGCCTCTCCCGTTGCGGAGCACAGGCTCCGGACGCGCAGGCTCAGTGGCCATGGCTCATGGGCCCAGCCGCTCCGCGGCATGTGGGATCTTCCCAGACCGGGGCACGAACCCCTGTCCCCTGCATCGGCAGGCGGACTCTCAACCACTGCGCCACCAGGGAAGCCCTAGAAATGTTTTTTAAGATTTAAAACTTAAGTGACATAGTGTAGAAGGAAGAGAGAAGCCACAAGGTAAAGGATTAAAAAATGAAATTAAAAAGAGAATTTCCATTAATGACTAGGTTATTTAAAACCAATTTTTCTGTTAAGAATGATTATAAAATTTGGTTAAAATATGAAAAAGAAAAGAGCATCTATATGAAGTCATCAGATGGGTACTAATTATTTTTAAGCCAAGAGCTGAAAGAAGAGGGAAACTAGCAAAAATGAGCCCAGCATTTGGGCATACTTTCTCCCTCAAGGAAATTGTAGATTTCAAAAGTGAAAGTAGTGATTGGAAGATTGAGAAGCTGAAGAAAGCTGCTTTGTATTATAGAGATTGAAGAATAAAAATTGGAATTGAGGATTTGTCAAGGAGGTAGGTGCCTGGTAAATAGCCTATCTTCTCAGTTGGAACCATCAAGGGCTGCATCCTAGAGTAAGGGTAAACCAGAAATAGACTAGTCATGAAGACCAGGAACTGAAGGCAGTTTCAAATTATCTTGATCTCTAATTAGATTAAAGCAAACTTTTCTTTAGCCCCAAATTCTCTGGAAGAAGGTAACACCACCCAGATTCTCAGATTATCTTTACAATGTTTTAAAATCTGCAGTGTTCATCACCCAATAAATATCTAATTCATTCATACAGAGAGAAAAGAATTGACCCAAGCTAAGGATGATAGAATATATTCTCAGGAGTTCCAGATGCTGCTGTTATCCAACATAGACTTTAAAATAGCTGTGATTAATAGTCAAGGAGGAAGAATTTTGGCAGAGAACTTAAAAAATCAAATGGAAATTCTAGAACTCAAAATAAATATCTGAAATTTAGAACTCAGTGGATGGCTTAACAGCCTATTTGGTACAACTAAAGAGAGAATTAGTAATTTGGTATATAGAGAATAAGAAAATGTTAATTTAAGACAGCAGCACAGAAACAAATAAATAGAAAAAGTAGAAAAAGAATATAAGAGATATGTAAGACAAAGTGCAAAGGTCTGATATATGTGCAGTTGGAATTCCAGAAGAAGAAAGAAAATGGAACAAAAGGAATATTTGAGGAGATAATGACTGAGATTGAAGAAATCAAGCCATGTATTCAAGAAGTGCTATGGATTCTGAGCAGAATAAATATGAAGGAAAAAAACATATCTAGGCAAATCATAGTAAAACTGCTGAAAACCATAGCAAAAAGAGAGAAAATTATAATATCGGGCCAAGAGAGTTATTATTGCCAATTGAGCCACAATGTCTTACAGTTGACTTTTTAACAGAAACAATGGAAAGCAGAAGGTACCGGAATGATGATAACTCAGTGAAAAACAAATATTATATGTAATTAATATGTATCAGCCACAACATTCTATAAAATACATCCTTCAAAAAGGAGGATGATATAAAGATTTTAGGATAAACAAAGACTGAAAGAATTTATACCCAGAAGTTCTGTACTAAAAGAAATAGCAATGAAGTACTTCATGCAGAAAGAAAATAATTCTACCTGGAAGCATAAAAATGCAGAAAGAGATGAAAATTTATGGGAAGAATAAAGATATGGTATATCTAAATGATATTTATTGTATTAGCCAATACTAATAATATGCTACTGGTTTAAGAACATATAACAAAAACAGCATAAAATATGAGAGAGGAGAAAGAGAATTCAATTATTCTAAAGTCTTTAAATTGTCTGAGAAATGGTAAAAATACTGTATGACTTAAAAGAATTAAGGATACATATTGTAATTATAGAGCAACTTTTAATAGAATAAAGAATGTGTAAGTAAATAGCTAATATAGAAGAAAATGAAGTAACAAAACTACATAAATCAAAATAATGCAAGAAAAGAAACATACTAATATGGAAGATTAACCCAAATAGACCAATTATTACATTAAATTTAAACAGATAAACTATACCAATAAAAGACAAAGATTGTCCAACTGGACAGAAAAACAAATCTCAACCATATTCTCCTCCAGTACTCACAGGTTAAGTGTAAGCATACAGAAATGCTGAATGAAAAAGAACTGAAGGAGATATATCATGCAATCAGCAACCAAAAGAAAGTTGGTGTAACTAAACTAACATGAGACAAATTAGACTACAAAGCAAGAAGCATTATAAGTGATAAGGAGAGATAAGTTATAATGACATAAGTGTCAATATTTTAGGAAAATATAATTTGTGTATCATGAAAAAGCTTCAAACTATATAAAGCAAACATTGATTGTAATAAATGTAAACATGGACAAAAACAATTAAAGTGAGAGACTTTGCTATAACTTCTCTAAGTAATGATAGATTGAGCATAGAAGAATATATAATGTTTGAGTAATAACAGGCATTATCCAATATGTAAATATGTTTACACACATGTAAAACTGAACCCAGAAACTGCAGAATACTTATAAAAAATATTTGCCATGTGCTTGGCCATAAAGCAAGTCTCAACACATTTCATCAGCTTGAACATCAAAATATATTCATTGAGCACAGCTGAATTATGCTAGAAATCAATGACTAAATATCAACTAGAAAATTCCCAAGCATTTGGAAATTAAGAAATGCCATTATGAATAACTCATGGGTTTAAAGAAAAATTGCCATGGAGATTAGAAAACATTTCAAACTGAATGCTAATGAAAATATGACATATTAAAATTTGTGGAATGCAGCTAAAGCCCTGCTTTGGGGTAAACTCATAGTCTTGAGGAAGTATATTGTAGAAGAAAGGCTAAAAATAAATGATTCATCTCAAACTCATTAAACAGCAAATTAAACTCAAAGAAAGAATAAAACACATAAAAAGGGTGAGAGCAGAAATTAATAAAATAGGAAAAATATGCAATAGAGAAAATAAAAAAGGCAAAATTGGATTCTTATAAAAGACTAGTAAAATTGATAAATCTTTGGTGTGACTAACTAAGGAAAAGAGAAAGAAGGCACAAATGTCCAAAATTGGAATGAAAAAGAGGACATCACCACAGATACTACAGACATTAAAACAATGATAAGGGAATATTATAAGCAAATTTATGCTAACACATTTGAAAATTTAGAGCAAATTTCTTAAAAACTCAACCTAACAAAACTGACATGAATGAAAGAGAAAATATGAATCCTACCAGATATTAAAGAAATAGAATCAGTAATTGAAAGCCTTCTCACTTGGGATTATGTTTTACCTTCACATCTCCAGTACCAAGTAGGATGCCTTGTTCATAGTAGTGCTCATGTAATACTAGTTGAATGACTATATCTAGTCTCTAGTATTGAAATATTCTTACTGTATTGCTTATATTTGTTTATACATCTGTCTGTCCTATTAAACCATGATCTACTTGAATGGAGCGTGATATCTTAGCTATCTTTGTATCCCCAGCATCCAGGACTAGTACTTATAACTGGTCAGTAAAAGTTTGTTGAATAATTGCATTAAAAAGGAAGAGAACTACTAATGTTTACTGAGTGCCTTCTACACACCAGGATCTGTGCTAGGAACATGTACATAATTATCTTACTCTTTTGAGAAGTAATTTTTAAAATTATTTTTTCACAGTGTTTATTATTTTTTCTCTTTTTTGTTAAAATTTTAAAAAATTGAAGTATTTTTGATGTACAATATTATATGTTATAGGTGTACAATATAGTGATTTACAATTTTGAAACATTATACTCCATTTATAGTTATTATAAAATATTGGCTATATTCCCTGTGTTGTACAATATATCTTTGTAGCTTATTTTATACATAATATCTTGTACCTCTTAATCCTCTTCCCCTCTTTTCTCTCCCCACTGATAACCATTAGCTTGTTTTCTTTATCTGTGTCTATTTCTTTTTTGTTATATTCACTAGTTTGTTGTTAATTTTTATATTCCACATATTTGTGATTTCATACAGTATTTGTGTTTCTCTGTCTGACTTATTTCACTTAGCATAATGCCCTCCAAGTCTATCCATGTTGCTGCAAATTGCAAAATTTCATTCTTTTTTATGGCTGAGTAGTATTTCATTGTATATAAATACCACATTTTCTTTATCCATTCATCTGTTGATGGGCATTTAAGTTGCTTCCATATCTTGGCAATTGTTAATAATATTGCTATGAACATTGAGGGGTATGTATCTTTTCGAATTGGTGTTTTTGTTGTTTTTGGATATATACATAGGAGTGGAATTGCTGGGTCATATGGTAGTTCTAATTTTAGTTTTTTGAGAAACCACCATACTGTTTTCCATAGCTGCTGCACCAGTTTACATTCCCACCAACAGTGCAGTGTACGAGGGTTCCATTTTCTCTACATGCTCACCAATATTTGTTATTTGTGCTCTCTTTGATGACGGCCATTCTGACAGGTGTGAGGTTATATCTTATTGTGGTTCTGATTTACATTTCCCTGATAAATAGCAAGCATTGTTGAGTGTCTTTTCATGTGCCTGTTAGCCATTTGCATTTCCTCTTTGGAAAAATGTCTATTCAGTTCCTCTGCCCATTTTGAAATCGGGTTCTTTGTTTTTTTGATGTTGAATGTATGAGCTGTTTATATATGTTTGACGTTAATCTCTTATTGGTCATGTCATTTGTAAATATTTTCTCCCATTCAGTAGGTTGTCTTTTTATTTTGTCTATGGTTTCCTTTGCTGTGCAAAAGCTTTTAAGTTTAATTAGGTCCCATTTATTGTTGTTTTTTCTATTTCCTTTGCTTTAGGAGACAGATACAAAAAATATTGCTATGATTTATGTCAAAGATAATGAGAGACAAATTTTTGGTCCTATGAGAGGACTACATTAGCTAATTAATTTGCTCATGCTCGTAAGTGGCAGAGCCAGGTTTTGAATCTGAACTGTCTTCAAAGCCCATTTCTCTCCACTATACTAGTGGTTTCTAAATTTACTGCATGTATCCTAGGGGGGTCAACCAAAGAAAGCAATTTTAGAAAGGAGCAAACTGAGAATGAGAGAGGTTAAATAATTTGAGATCACACACTTCAGCTTTTTCATCTAGTACATTTACCATTAAGAAAATATTTATAAATTTCTTAAACTTTATAAAGTTTAGTAAAGCTGATCAGTAAGAAATTCAGACCAAATGGTAATAAAGTTTTCTATATCAGGATAAAATATCAAAAAGAGATATTTGAGTATATTTCTTACTCAAATATCCTGATTCCCATCTAGTAGATGCTTTATATATATTCTTTGTTAATAGTACATTCTAAATACCAACAGAATAGCAACAAAAATATGTAGCTACCCCTTTTCATGCAAAGTTGTGAAATTAGCCAATAACCTCTTAAGAATGGCTTTCTATAGTACCTTTGTTCCAAATTTTACTTAGAAATGTGAACTATCAGCTATATTTTCCTAAAACTGTTAATTAAAACAAATAATTTAGTAGCGATAAGAAATTTCAAGTTACACCTGGCATCTCTAAGATAAAAACCAAAAGGAGAGCTTATGGAGCTTATTGATACTTTTTTTTGTGTGCGTGATCAATTACAAGTATATGCCTAGAAGTGGTTTTTAAAAATAGAAGAGACTAAAGTTTGGTCTACAAATTATGATGTGAAATTGGAAACTATTAATTGATGAAAATTCTTTCATTGCTTTCCAGCTTATATCTACATTATGCTTTTCTTTATAAATTCATTTCATTCTAATTCATAATGTAAAAATTATCCTCATTCAAAGGACCATGAAAAGTGTGAAAAAATCTTAAATGATGTTAAAAAGTGTTCAAGAAATATGACACAGAACTTGTCAACATCTTAGGCACTTTTGGATAGTTTCTTATCTTTTATTTAAAGTGTTTCTGTAGTATGTGGAAATGATTTTATTGACTTTGAAAATTTTTTTAGATGATCATGCTTATAGTGTCTCAGAAATTTCTCTGGTATCTTTTTAATCTAAAGAGCTTTGTGGAAGCTTTGATAACAAGCCTTGTACTCTAAACAAATAAATTCTGGAGCTGCTATAAACCATCTCATGAAAAGACAAACCTAAAATGAGCGACTAAAATAAAGTGGGTAAATCAAGACTAGTTACTGTCCAATCTAGTTTAGAGTAGGTTTAGTGTCATGAGCAAAATGTGACTATCTGGGACAGGAACCATTTTTAATTAGGTAGAATTAGCTTTCTGTGAGCTTCATCTCATTCTATTGCACACCTTTTTTCCTACCGTCTTGACTCTCAATCTTCGTGCCTTTCTAAGCTTGTAGAGGAGGAGAATGTTTTATGAGTCTCTGACTTTGTGTATTTAGTTTGCTGAGCTAACCCATCTTAGATTGGTTTGTTATAACAGAATACCGTAGACTGGGTGGCTTCAACAGCAAACATGTATTTCTCACAGTTCTGGAGGCTGAAGTTTGAGATCAGTGTACCAACATGGTTGGGTTCTTTGTAAAGGCCCTCTTCCTAGTTTGCAGATGGCCATCTTCTCACTGTATCTTCACATGGCAGAGACCAAAGAGAGGAACCAAGTTCTCTTGTGTCTGTCTTTATAAGGGCACTAATCCCATCTTGTGGGTTTCACACTCATGACCTAATTATCTCCCAATGGCTCTATCTCTAAATAGCAACACGTTGGGGATTAGGATTTTCAACACATACGTTTTTGGGGGACATGATCATTTCATCCATTGCATAACCTTTCCAAGTGTATTTTGTATTTTAAAAGGGAACATTTGTATGAAGAACCTTAAAGGAATTTTCTTATTGTTTTTCAGAAGCTTCCTGATATTCCTTAATCTTGTCATGTAGATATCTCTCACCTTCTGCAACTAGGTTAAGGTCAACACTGTCCAGGAACAACTTAACTTTTCTGCAAGAGGGATAAACCTTTGAAAACAAATACAGTAATGACTAGTAAGCAATTATAGGGATTGGTTGCTACTGAAACCTGTTATTGAGAGGTGTGCCCAAGGGGAGGCCTAATATAGTTTCTGATTAATATAGTTCAGCAGAGGGAAATTGCCTACTAAGGATGGGGAAACATAAAATATGTAGCTGAGAAGGAGTGAAAATTAAGTGGACAGAATGTCTTTTAATGCACTAACAGCAGGCAGGCAGCTGGGAGTTAGTGTGTGATGAAGGCCCTGTTTGCCATGAATAGCCAGACAATATTTCTTGCCACTGTAACTGAGATATATTGAGGGAATTTTTGCATTAAGTAAGGGCACTGGCAAGTTCATTTCTTCTGGCATTCTAGGAATAGCATACTAAAGAGAAGGTGTGTAAATAGAGGGGTAACAACTAGTTATTGAAAGATGCACTTATCAGTTTATGACTAATGTTTTTTGTAGATTAGGAGTTTGTTTGCATCACTGTTGTCCACAGGAATCCAACTTTAAATCTCCCTGTTATAAACAGCAGTCCTCACACCATGAACCCATCCTATCAATCATCAGACATTATACAGATACTGCTTTGACAATGATTCACATTCTCCTTCTGGGTAGAAATGAGAGTTTTGTAAAATTTAAGTAGAGATGTTAGACTGTAGAAAGACAGGTCTCTGTAGTTCTAGCCAGTATTCAAGCTGATAAAAATACTTAAAAAATGAATTAATGGGAATGCGTAAAAACCTTTAAAATATGAAAATTTCCAATTACTATAAAATGGGACGTGGTCTAATCCTATTTAGTTACTAGTTTTCTTTCATTTTACAGTTAATGTTTTTTTTCCCCATCTTTATTGGAGTATAAGGGCATTACAATGTTGTGTTAGTTTCTACTGTACAACAAAGTGAATCAGCTATATGTGTACATATATCCCCATATCCCCTCCCTCTTGAGCCTCCCTCCCACCCTCCCTATCCCATCCCCCTAGGTCGTCACAAAGCATCTTGCTGATCTCCCTGTGCTATGCAGCATCTTCCCACTAGCCGTCCTTTTTTTGTTTTTTTTTTTTTTTTGCGGTACTCAGGCCTCTCACTGTTGTGGCCTCTCCCGTTGCGGAGCACAGGCTCCAGATGCGCAGGCTCAGCGGCCATGGCTCACGGGCCCAGCCGCTCCACAACATGTGGGATCTCCCCCTACTGGGGCACAAACCCGTGTCCCCTGCATCGGCAGGTGGACTTTCAACCACTGTACCAGCAGGGAAGCCCTAGCCATCCATTTTATATTTGGTAGTGTATATATGTCAGTGTTACTCTCTCACTTCATCCCAGCTTCCCCTTCTCCTCCATTCCCTCAAATCTGTTCTCTGCATCTGCGTCTTTATTCTTGCCCTGCCACTAGGTTCATCAGTACCACTTTTTAAAATTCCATATATATGTGTTAGCATATGGTATTTGTTTTTCTCTTTCTAACTTACTTCAATCTGCATGACAGATTCTAGGTCCATCCACCTCACTACAAATAACTCAATTTCGTTTCTTTTTATGGCTGAGTAATATTCCATTGTATATATGTGCCACATCTTCTTTATCCTTTCATCTATTGATGGACATTTAGGTTGATTCCATGTCTTGGCTATTGTAAATAGTGCTGCAGTGAACATTGTGGTACCTGACTCTTTTTGAATTATGGTTTTCTCAGGGTACATGCCCAGTAGTGGGATTGCTGTGTCAGATGGTAGTTCTATTTTTAGTTTTTTAAGGAACCTCCATACTGTTCTGCATAGTGGCTGTATCAATTTACATTCCCACTAACAGTGCAGGAGGGTTCCCTTTTCTCCACACCCTCTCCAGCATTTATTGTTTGTAGACTTTTTGATGATGGCCATTCTGACCAGTGTGAGGTGATATCTCATTGTGCTTTTGATTTGCATTTCTCTAATAATTAGTGATGTTGAGCATCTTTTCATGTATTTGTTGGCCATCTGTGTATCTTCTTTGGAGAAATGTCTATTTAGGTCTTCCACCCATTTTTGGATTGGGTTTTTTGTTTTTTTGATATTGAGCTCATGAGATGCTTGTATATTTTGGAGATTAATCCTTTGTCAGTTGCTTTGTTTGCAAATATTTTCTCCCATCCTGAGGGTTGTCTTTTCAGCTTGTTTATGGTTTCCTTTGCTGTGCAAAAGCTTTTAGGTTTCATTAGGTCCCATTTGTTTATTTGTTTTTATTTCCCTTATTCTAGGAGGTGGGTCAAAAAAGATCTTGCTGTGATTTATGTCATAGAGTGTTCTGCCTATGTTTTCCTCTAAGAGTTTTATAGTGTCTGGCCTTACAGTTAGGTCTTTAATCCATTTTGAGTTTATTTTTGTGTATGGTGTTAGGGTGTGTTTTAATTTCATTCTTCTACATGTAGCTGTCTGGTTTTCCCAGCACCACTTATTGAAGAGGCTGTCTTTTCTCCATTGTATGTTCTTGCCTCCTTTATCAAAAATAAGGTGACCATATGTGCGTGGGTTTGTCTGTGGGCTTTCTATACTGTTCCATTGATATATCTTTCTGTGTTTGTGCCAGTACCATACTGTCTTAGCTTTGTAGCTTTGTAGTATAGTCTGAAGTCAAGGAGCCTGATTCCTCCAGCTCCGTTTTTATTTCTCAAGATTGCTTTGGCTATTTGGGGTCTTTTGTGTTTCCATACAAATTGTGAAATTTTTTGTTCTAGTTCTGTGAAAAATGCCATTGGTAGTTTCATAGGGATTGCATTGAATCTGTAGATTGCTTTGGGTAGTATAGTCATTTTCACAATGTTGATTCTTCCAATCCAAGAACATGATATATCTCTCCTTCTGTTTGTATCATCATTAATTCCTTTCATCAGTGTCTTATAGTTTTCTGCATACAGGTCTTTTGTTTCCTTAGGTAGGTTTATTCCTAGGTATTTTATTCTTTTTGTTGCAATGGTGAATGGGACTGTTTGCTTAATTTCTCGTTCAGATTTTTCATCATTAGTATATAGGGATGCAAGAGATTTCTGTGCATTAATTTTGTATCTGGCTACTTTACCAAATTCATTAATTAGCTCTAGTAGTTTTCTGGTGGCATCTTTAGGATTCTCTGTGTATAGTATCATGTCATCTGCAAACAGTGACTGCTTTACTTCTTCTTTTCTGATTTGGATTCCTTTTATTTCTTTTTCTTCTCTGATTGCTGTGGCTAAAATTTCCAAAACTATGTTGAATAATAGTGGTGAGAGTGGGCAATGTTGTCTTGTTCCTGATCTTAGGGGAAATGGTTTCAGTTTTTCACCATGGAGTACGATGTTGGCTGTGGGTTTGTCATATATGGCCTTTATTGTGTGGAGGTGAGTTCCCTCTATGCCTACTTTCTGGAGGGTTTTTATCATAAATGGGTGTTGAATTTTGTCAGAAGCTTTTTCTGCATTTATTGAGTTGATCATATGGTTTTTCTCCTTCAGTTGGTTAGTATGGTTTATCACATTGATTGATTTGCATATATTGAAGAATCCTTGCATTCCTGGGTTAAACCCCACTTGATCATGGTGTATGATCCTTTTAATGTACTGTTGGATTCTGTTTGCTATTATTTTGTTGAGGATTTTTGCATCTATGTTCATCAGTGATATTGGCCTGTAGTTTTCTTTCTCTGTGACATCTTTGTCTGGTTTTGGTATCAGGGTGATCGTGGCCTTGTAGAGTGAGTTTGGGTGTGGTCCTCCCTCTGCAATTTTTTGGAAGAGTTTGAGAGGGATAGATGTTAGCTCTTCTCTAAATGTTTGGTAGAATTCGCCTGTGAAGCCATCTGGTCCTGGACTTTTGTTTGTTGGAAGATTTTTAATCCAGTTTCAACTTCATTACCTGTGATTGGTCTGTTTATGTTTTCTAATTCTTCCTGGTTCAATCTTGGAAGGTTGTACTTTTCCAAGAATTTTTCCATTTCTTCCAGGTTGTCCATTTTATTGGCATATATTGCTTGTAGTAGTCTCTTGTGATCTTTTGTATTTCTGCGGTGTTAGTTGTAATCTCTCCTTTTTCATTTCTACTTTTATTGATTTGAGTCCTCTCCCTTTTTTTCTTGATGAGTCTGGCTAAAGGTGTATCAATTTTGTTTATCTTCTCAAAGAACCAGCTTTTAGTTTTATTGATCTTTGCTGTTGTTTTCTTTGTTTCTATTTCATTTATTTCTGCTCTGATCTTTATGATTTATTTCCTTCTACTAACTTTGGGTTTTTGTTGTTCTTCTTTTTCTAGTTGCTTTAGGTGTAATGTTAGATTGTTTATTTGAGATTTTTCTTGTTTCTTGAGGTGAGCTTTAATTGCTATGAACTTACATCTTCGAACTGCTTTTGCTGAGTCCCATAGGTTTTGGATCATTGTGTTTTCATTGTCATTTGTTTCTAGGTGTTTTTTGATTTCCTCTTTGATTTCTTCAGTGATCTCTTGATTGTTTAGTAGTGCACTGTTTAGCCTCCGTGTATTTGTGATTTTTACTGTTTTTTTCCTGTAATTGATTTCTAATCTCATAACGTGGTTGGAAAAGATGCTTGAAATGATTTCAGTTTTCTTAAATTTTCCAAGGCTTGAGTTGTGACCCAAGATGTGATCTATTCTGGAGAACGTTCCATGTGCACTTGAGAAGAAAGTGTATTCTTCTGCTTTTAGGTGGGATGTCCTAAAAATATCAGTTAAGTCTATCTGGTCTATTGTGTCATTTATGGCTTGTGTTTCCTTATTTATTTTCTGTCTGGATGATTTGTCTATTGGTATAAGTGGGGTGTTAAAGTCACCCACTATTATTGTGTTACTTTCGATTTCTCCTTTTATGGCTGTTAGCATTTGCCTTATGTATTGAGGTGTTCCTATGCTGGGTGCATAAATATTTACAATTGTTATGTTTTCTTCTTGGATTGATCCCTTGATCATTATATAGTGTCCTTCCTTATCTTTTATAACTGTCTTTATTTTAAAGTCTATTTTGTGTGTTATGAGTATTGCTACTCCAGCTTTCTTGTGATTTCCATTTGCATGGAATATCTTTTTCCATCCCCTCACTTTCAGTCTGTATGTGCCGCTAGGTCTGAAGTGGGTTTCTTGTAGACAGCATATATAAGGGTCTTGTTTTTGTATCCATTCAGTGAGCCTGTGTCTTTTGGTTGGAGCATTCAATCCATTTACATTTTTGGTGATTATTGATACGTATGTTCCTATTACCATTTTCTTAGTTGATTTGAGTTTGTTTTTGCAGGTCTTTTTCTTCTCTTGTGTTTCCCGCTTAGAGAAGTTCCCTTAGCATTTGTTGTAAAGCTGGTTTGGTGGTGCTGAATTCTCATAGCTTTTGCTTGTCTGTAAAGCTTTTGATTTCTCCATCGAATCTGAATGAGATCCTTGCCAGGTAGAGTAATCTTGGCTGTAGGTTTTTCCCTTTCATCACTTTAAATATGTCCTGCCACTCCCTTCTGGCTGGCAGAGTTTCTGCTGAAAGATCAGCTGTTAACTTTATGGGGATTCCCTTGTATGTTATTTGTTGCTTTTCCCTTGATGCTTTTAACATTTTTTCTTTGTATTTACTTTTTGATAGTTTGATTAATATGTGTCTCGGTGTGTTTCTCTTTGGTTTTATCCTGTATGGGACTCTCTGCCCTTCCTGGAATTGATTATTTCCTTTTCCATGTTAGGGAAGTTTTTGACTATAATCTCTTTAAATATTTTCTCAGACTCTTTCTTTTTCTCTTCTTCTTCTGGAACCCCTATAATTAGAATATTGGTGAGCTTAAAGTTGTCCGAGAGGTCTCTGAGACTGTCCTCAATTCTTTTCATTCTTTTTTCTTTATTCTGGTCTGTGCCAGTTATTTCCACTATTTTATCTTCCAGGTCACTTATCTGTTCTTCTGCCCCAGTTATTCTGCTATTGATTCCTTCTACAGTATTTTTAATTTCAGTTATTGTGTTGTTCATCACTGTTGTTTACTCTTTAGTTCTTCTAGATCCTTGTTCAGTGTTTCTTGTATTTTCTCCATTCTGTTTCTGAGATTTTGAATCATGTTTACTATCATTACTCTGAATTCTTTTTCAGGTAGGTTGCCTATTTTGTGTTCATTTACTTGGTCTTTTAGGTTTTTACTTTGCTCCCTCGTCTTAACATATTTTTGTATCATTTCTTTTTTTTTTTTTTTTTTTTGATGGGTGGTTCTGTATTCCTGCCTTACTGGTTGTTTGGCCTGAGGCATCCAGCTGTGGAGTTTACAGCTGGATACAGCTGGGTCTTGGTGCCGAGATGAGGACCTCTGGGAGGGCTCACTCTGATTAATATTCCCTGGGGTCTGAGGTTCTCTGTTAGTCCAGCGGTTTGGACTTGGAGCTCCCACCACAGGAGCTCAGGCCCGACCTCCAGCCTGGGAACCAAGATCCTGCAAGCCACGTGGTGAGGCAAAAAGGAAAAAAAAAAAGGAAAAAGAAGCAGGACAATAACAAAGAATAAAAAACAAAATGAAATTAGGAAGCTAAAAAATATATTAGGAAAAATAAAAATATAATTGAAACAAGTGCAGTAAGGTAAAACAAAACCGCAACAGAGAAAAGAAAAAAAAAGGGGGAACAAGCCAAAAGGAGCAGAACAGAGGGGCTTCCCGGGTGGCGCAGTGGTTGAGAGTCCACCTGCCAATGCAGGGGACACAGACTGGGTTTGTGCCCCGGTCCGGGAAGATCCCACATGCCGCGGAGTGGCTGGGCCCATGAGCCATGGCCGCTGAGCCTGCACATCCGGAACCTGTGCTCTACAACGGGAGAGGCCACAACAGTGAGAGGCCCGCGTACTGCAAAAAAAAAAAAAAAAAGGAGCAGAACAGCAACAAAGTATAAAGAATAAAATCAGAAAAATAAAAGATTTATTAGAAAAAATAAATATATAAATGAATAAACAACAATGAATCAATAACAAGGTAAAACAGAACCCCAATCTAAAAGGAAAAAAGAAAAAAAGAAAAAACAAAAAACCTTGGCTATGGGGGCGGAGTTTAGGCAGAGGTGGAACTTAGTCAGGGGTGGGGTTTAGGGTGGGGCGGGACCTAGGTAGGGGCGGGGGGTGGGGGGTGGGGTGGGGGGTGAGCCTAGGCTCAGGACCCATGCAGCCGGAAAAGGCCTTGGGGGCAGGGCCTAGGCGGGTGATGTTCAAGTTTAGGGCAGGGCCTCTGCTTGGGACTGGCCCAGAAGCAGAGAGGCAGCATGTCCAAAGGGCTGCCTCCCAAGTGTGGAGTTCTGTGGAGTTCTGGAGTTTGGAGATAAGGCCCTGGGTGAGGGTGTGTGGGTGGGGTTTAGGCCCAGTGCGTTTGGAGGGGGTCTCAGAGTGGGTCTCTGAGTGTAGAGGTGGGGCCCTGGGTGGGGATGTAGAGGCGGGGCTTGGGCACTTGGGCAGCAGGAGGGAGGCTCCAAGGGCAGAAGATTAGGCCCGAGAGCCCAATGGGCTCCCTGGTTCCTAAGCGGACAGGGAAAGCGCTGGCCACGTTCCCTTCCGCTCCTTCGTGTCCCCCCATGTCTCCCCCATGGTCTCCCCTGTTGCTGCTGGACCCCTAACTGTGGGTGGGTCCTGCTGGGTGTAGGAAGTCCTCCCCTCCCTCAGCCACCCCTCAGGGGTGCCAGTCTCATAGGTCCGGCCTTTACTTTTGCTCCCCCTTCCCTCCCTCCCACTCCCTCAGGAGCCACCTGGCTGGAGGGGGCCTTGGTGGGCAGAGGATCAGGCCCGGCATCTCAGCAGGCTCCTGGGGGCCCAAGTGGGCAGGGGAAACCTAGCCACTCTCCCTTTTGATCCTCTGCCCTCCCAGTGGTCCCCCGATTTACCCCTTTGGGCATGGGATCCCTTCCCCGCCCTCAGCCGCCCCTCAGGGACGCCAGTCCCGTCAAGCCTCCACTTCTCTTCCCCCCTCACTCCTCCCCATGCCCCACATCCTACCGGGTTGCTGGGGGTTCCTCCCGTCCTCTTAGGTGTCCGTGGTCCCTCACGGGTGCCTGGTGGGTGCCCTAGTTGTGTGGAGACACAAATTCCACATCCTCCTAGTCCGCCATCTTGACTTCTCTCACAGTTAACGTTTTTTAAGTGTTGGACTAAAGCATAAACATAGATGTTGCCAGACCCAAGACTGGAAAATCGTAGTATCTTTAGACATAGGGAGTGAAGTCACAGCTGGAACCAACTTCTTTTTGTGTTTTTCTATAAAAAATGTTAGAAGATTTCAAAAATGTATCCCCAAAGTGGGAGACTGTGAGCTCTAGGGGCACACATGTTATGCTAAGTTGGCATTGCTAATTATGAGCAAATTGGCAAAGAACTTATTTTAATCAATTAATTCTTACAATTAAGTTCTTTATTTGTAGGTAGAGGTCTGTGCAGTAAACAGGAGTAACAAGACATGACTGCAAGGGCAACCTACATGTAACTATAGTATACAGACTTTTTTTGTTGTTTGAACAGAGAGGTGTGGCATATCTTAAATTAATTCCCCTTGCTTGGTGACAGTACTCTCAGGGTAGGTACTTAAGCTGTTCAGGTGATCAGATAATTTATGGAGAGGATGCTAAACAAGGCTTGCAGGCAGGGCTAGAAAACGGTGCTTCATATGATTTCCAGCAGATTGGGCCATGTGAAATGTGTGATTTATTGTTGCCTATGACTCCTACTAACACTGCAGTGAGTTCTTAGCCTGTCTTACCCCTTGCATCTCCCCACTCTGCTGCAGGGCTGGGTCCAAGCTGTTTACAGTCTGGGAGTGATGGGGTAGAAGGGAACCACTCTATTGGTGATAAAGTAGGATGATTTGCTTCTTTAGATCAGGAAATGTGGAAGCACATTTGTCCTATAAAGTTGGAGGACTAAGGAAGGCACATTCTTTACCATTAAAAATAGGAAAATGTAAACTCTGATTTTGTTTTAAGAGTTAAGGAAGAGGGAGAGAGAATCATTTGATATGAATGTGAAAGTTTGGGACAAGCAGGAGCACAGGAGTGCAATAACTGGCCTATAGAGGGTGTGGTCAAAGTCAGTATGACATTTCTGAGGAATTATGTCCTGAATTTTGTGCACATGTTTCCAGTTCTGTTGAAATCCAAGATCTATCAACAAAGTTGTAAATAAAGTCTCTTAGTACTGCATTGGTGGTTTTTCACATCCATAAATTTTTCTTTCCAGGTTTATGTGGTATTTTGAGTGGTTGAATTAAGTTCAGTGTCTAAACTTTTGCGATATAACTTGATACGTAAAAGTAAAAGGGGTTCTGTATATTTCAATATTATATTTTCTCAAATTATTTTATTTTTAAAATAGTGAGAATAAACGAATATTATGTATTAACATGGCAAAGAATGTTTTAATAAAGGTTAAACTAATATCTCAGCTGAACATTAATAACTTACATAGGTTAGTTACCTAATGGGAACACCATTTCAAGATGCCAAACTTAGTAATATTGAGATGTACAATTAATGTGAGAAAAACATATCCATTTAAATGGAGAAAATTAGTGGCCTATTAGCAAATGCATGAACAGCAAGTTACAGTTTTAGCAGGTAGAGTGAGCTAATGTGAACTAAGTCATTTTCAAAGCAAGTTTTAATATTTCCCTTTTTATATTCCAGAAATAAGAAGACACGTACTGAGTATACTTAAAAAGACCTCGTAAATTCATGTTTTCAGAACAAACAACTCTGTTCTTTATACTGGTGGATGCCCTCTGAGAACAGTATATTTACCTTTTCAAATAGTTAGTTTCTCTTCCTAAAAGGGAATCTGGAGTAAATTATACTTTGTACAAGTTACCTCTTTTGAGACTAGTTGCTATTTTGTTCATATATCACCTTGTTCACCCTCCTTCTGCTCTTTGTGGCACCAATCAGCCTTTTTCTAAGGAGCTACCAAATTAATTTCTTTTATGTAATGAAAGCAGTGGGTTCTCATTTTAAGTTTGTCTGCATCAGTGGAACAATAGCCACAAGTCAGAGATGTTCTCTATAATTCTCACTGCCATATAGCCTAGGAGCTTCTTCAGCTCTTAAACTGAATTCCCCGTATAGCCTGTCTGTCAGATGTTGTGTATGGAACACAGGATTAGGAGGTGTCCTACCATCCTACCTCCATTTCAGATCTAAACCTCAATGCCATCTTAAAAGATACAGCCAAATTTGAGTCGCAGAGCATTTGTTACTTTCAAAGTAGTTAAAAATATATCTTTTTTTTTTTTGCGGTACGCGGGCCTCTCACTGCTGTGGCCTCTCCCGTTGCGGAGCACAGGCTCTGGACGCGCAGGCTCAGCGGCCATGGCTCACGGGCCCAGCTGCTCCGCGGCATGTGGGATCTTCCCGGACCGGGGCATGAACCCGTGTCCCCTGCATCGGCAGGCAGACTCTCAACCACTGCGCCACCAGGGAAGCACCCCCCCAACATCTTTGAAAATAGCAGCCACCAATTTTCCTGACTAATGACTCACCTTTTAAGCCAACTTTAATAAATTCACGTTTAAATTAAACAGACCTGATGACCAAAAGGAAAACTTTATTATTTTAAGAAGTTAGCTTCTATTATTATAGTTAGCATCTCACCCCAAGGTAACAAGTTCAGTGCATGGAAATAGTTCACTTGTAATGAATTCCAAAATCAATTACCAATGTCTTATTAATTTGTTATAAATGGCTCAATTTGCTAAATAAATTCAGGAAACGGCTTCTCAGTACTGACTACCTAATCTTACTTTTGATTTTTTTTATTCTCTTGTATTCATTTAGACTGTAATGAAAAGACTGCAGTTGGGAACTGGTTATTAAGATCATTAAACAATCTTGGGATATAAGTGAGCATAGTCCATACCACGTGCTCTTGTGGCCTTCCAGAGTAGGGCAGCCACTGTATTTGGATAGCTTATTATCCCAACTTTTTATGCCTGGTTTTTCTGTCTATGGCTGTTACCTCATAACCTCATTTCCCTCCCTCGTCCATTCCAACCCTATGGCCATGCTTTGCTAGGCAGCAGCAGCCGGATTTGACTTCATTCACATTGATTCAAACTTGTGTTCTGTTCCTTTCTTTTGGGGCCTTTTCTCCATTAGGACATATAGACAGTCAAATTTACCTTTACTCTTTGATCCTGCAGAAATTTTGCTAAAATTTGGTAGTTTCAATCATCTTGGCTTTTTAATTAAAAATAAATATTTTATTTGTTAGACCTGGTTTTTTCCTTACTACAAACCTTTTTGGTGTCTCTTGAGTCATGCCACATAGTTACATTCTGCTGTGACTATGCATGTCTTAGCTTGAAGGACCAAACCATCAGGGTATGTGCTGGTGAACTCCTGAGCCTGGGGTTGCTAAGGTGGTGAATCTGTACTTAAGCACAGAGCCATCCTCTGGGGACACATTTTACAACATTATGCTCTATTTAGGCAGTTTTAGGCTGGACTTTACAGATTTGGGACATGCCCTGGAGAACCAGGAGGTCCATAAGAACTCGTATCTGTTCCAGGGCTCAGTCATCTTATTCATTAGAATGATAGACTAGTGTGCTTCCACTGACTAATGTGTTTTCACAGTTCAAAATGCTTCACAGTATTTCCAGGTTTTATGAAGTTTAATGAGAGACAAAATGTGTTGATGGAAACTAGCTTCTTAATGCAGTAATATTTTCCTTCCAGTCCTCAGATATATTTAGATTTACTAAAAACTCATTAATGTTGGCAGGTCATTAGAAGTTAACATTTCCCATTGCAGTGATCTTCAGTTTAGATTGTAATAGTGTTTGTTTCCATTAATGATCCAGTTAATTATCACAATATATGTGGTTGAGGTGTGGGAATTAGGAGCTCTAGCTGATCGTATTTTCTTCTCCTGAGGAGTAAGCAGTAATGTCACAGCCCCTTCACACGTTTCGGGCAGATCATACATATGGTTATAAAGCCAAATTGCTTTTTTCCAACTTAAAATTTATAGTTATTCTATTCTGAAGATTGGACTGACAGTATGGGTTTGGACATTCTAAAGACACCAGATCAGATAAATTCTCTAAGGGAGAAGGTAAAAGAGATCTTGGAAGAAATTCCTAGAGCCTTTGCCATTTGTCCATGATGATTTCATTTAAAAGGTTTTTTTTTTAAGTATGAGGAATAAAATATATCTCCATAGTTGTGTTTCCATATTTCTCTCAGCATGTTACTTCCCAAAAGTAATTTCTTAAAAACTCCTTAAGAAAATAACATAAAACTATCATAGAATCGTAGATTAGAACCAGAAAATATCTGATTTACAATATTTGATCACAGCTATTCCATATAGCTTGAGATAGGATGTTGGGTATTTTCCAGTGGTTCTTCCATTTGTATTTCCTGGAATCAGGCTGCCTAAGGCACTGGGAATAACCTTATACCCTGTCAATTAGTATCAGTGCCTAGAACATAAAAGGTACTTACAAAATGTTTGCAGAATGGATGAATGAGAGAATGAATGGAAGGTAGGAAATATATACCAGATAGACTGAAGTGCTACTCTCTGCTCAGCATTATTATTACTTAATGATATGAAAACAAAGGGAGCATAATTACCTTTCAGTTTGTGAATGTACTAGGCTCCTAGTTCTATTTTTAGTTTTTTGAGAAACCACCATACTGCTCTCTATAGTGGCCGCACCAATTTACATTCCCACCAACAGTGTGTGAGGATTCCTTTTTCTCCACACCCTCTCCAACATTTGTTTTTTGTGTTCTTTTTGATGATAGCCATTCTGAGAGGTGTGAGGTGATATCTCATTGTGGTTTTAATTTTCATTTCTCTGATGATTAATGCTTGACCAACAGAAGGCACACACTTGATATATTTTCAAGATAATAAGTTTGAAAGGCTTTTGAAGAGTTAGGAATTCCTAACCCTTCAAATCTATTTATTATTTTAATGTTAGACCGGAGTCTTCGGTGTATGTATTTCTTGTCACAGCGTTTAGTGACGGTTCCCCTAATCTCCTCTAAGCATTAACAGAGAGACTCAAGTCAGAAAGAAGTGAGGAATGAAGTTAAGAAAATAAGAGAAGAGTTTGGCCTTGAGGGTTGGTAGACAGAAGGGATAGCAAGAGTGAGAACATGGGGCCAGTTAAATATGCAGCCTGATTTTCCCTCTCATGGCTTTAGCCTGGGTTGAAAGAGTTTGGGCAGTTGATGGGATATCAATGGCATGTGGCTCTTCCTTGCTCCCTTAATTGAGACTCATGGAGGAGACTGAGCAGAGAGATCCTGATCAGTGTAGAGAAGGGAGTAGGTTGGACACTAACGTGAGAGACAGTGAGGGTGAGTGACCCCAAAACAGGGGTTGAGAAAAGACCTCTAGGCCAGGGGACTGTATGGAGGCAGTAGGGAGAACCACGAGTCTGAAGCCAATAAGAATTGTGGGAAAGCTGAGTTGGCAAGAGGAAGAAGCCAATTTCTTCTGGGAACAAAGTCCAAGCCAAAGGAATAGACCATAAATTTGCTGGCTGTAAATTGTAGCAACAGTGTCCAGGGCAGCAAACCATAACTTGGAGAACAGGGGACCTCAGTTCAGACACCAGCATTACCAGTGCCAGGATTGGCTGGGGGCCACTTCATCCCAACACCAGGAGAATGTAATACCTAAAATGGTTGTGACTTCACTGGGTGTTGGGCAAGAAGAGGCTCTTGTGATACAGAGTTTTTATCCAAATGGGAGAGTGAGCATTACTTGAAGGGACTGTTAGATGACCAGATTGGATCGGGGATCTCTCTATGTCTAGATCTCTATTATGTTTTTATCTAAACCCACTAGGTATTATGTGGAGAAAAAAGAAACAGGACAGATTAGTTTTAGACTAAATAAGGAACTTAAGATTTGGCTGCACATCTGAGTTTTAATGTCTGTTACATTTTATGAACATGTTTTCCTTGCTTGGCTTCAAGAGGAAAATATTGGCCTAGAAACTCTCCAAGGTCCCCTATAGCTTTAAATATTAAGGTTTCAGCCCATTTGCATTATTTATCAAACCCCCGCAGCAGCTTCCTTAGAGGTTTCCCTCTCAATGATCTTTCCTTCAATACTCTGTCTCCTGGATTGGAACAAGAACACTCTCCTAAATGCCTCTTTATTCATGCGATTTCCCTGCTCTGAAGCACACTGTCTTGGAACAGATTTAAACTCCTTTTAGGGATCTTAACATTGTCTGTTGCCTGTTTTGTTTGAGGCCCTTTGCAGGAACAAATGTATTTACCATATGTTGAAAACACTGGATTCTCCTGGTCTTGGTTTTCTTTTCTAAAAGGCAGCTCTGTCCTCCTTAAAGTTTTTGAGGTTCATGCTCAGAACTTCTTTTTCACACTGATGCAGCAGCTTTTGATTAGGCCGTCATTATAGTTTCCATTTCCTGGAAACAATACCTCAGTGATGGACACACATTTTTATTTGCTGCAAAAAATACTGTAGGGGGTGATGTATGTAGTTCATTTTTCTTTAAATCCCTACACACATGTAATTTGCAGGAACATGGATGCAAATAGAGATTATCATACTAAGTGAAGTAAGTCAGAAAGAGAAAGCCTTGATTTTTATAATTTATTCTCCCTTTAAATATGTTCTATGCAGTTCTGCCCTTGGGAAGAAGCTCAGGCAGGCCCTATAACATTTCTGGAAACTGTCCTCTGGTTATTTCAAGTCAAAGATCAGAGTTGTAGTTTAGTTGTTAAAATACCCAGTCTCTTGTACTTGTTAAAATTTCAATCTTGTTTTGTGTTTGTGGCTCTCCTCCTCTCCTAACATCAGCAGTACGCAGGCAGGTAGCTGGGGAGAAGATGGGGGTTATGGCCTGCTCCTTGCTTTTTCCTTTTTCTACTCCTTCTTCCTATCTCACCAACCACATTTTCTTTTCTTTTTTTTTTTTTTTTTTGCGGTATGCGGGCCTCTCACTGTTGTGGCCTCTCCCGTTGCGGAGCACAGGCTCTGGACGTGCAGGCTCAGCGGCCATGGCTCACGGGCCCAGTCGCTCCGCGGCATGTGGGATCTTCCCGGACCGGGGCACGAACCCTTGTCCCCTGCATCGGCAGGAGGACTCTCAACCACTGCGCCACCAGGGAAGCCCTCTTTTTTTTTTTAATTCTATTTTTTTATTGAAGTATAGTTGATTTACAGTGCTGTGCCAATCCCTGCTGTGCAGCAAAGTGACTCAGTTTTACACATGTAGACATTCTTTTTTTTAATATTCTTTTCCATTATGGTTTATCACAGGATATTGAATACAGTTCCCTGTGCAGTACAGTAGGACCTTGTTGCTTATCCATTCTGTATCTAATAGTTTACATCTGCTAATCCCACACTCCCAGTCCTTCCCTCCCCTACCCCCCTCCCCCTCGGTAACCACAAGTCTGTTCTCTATGTCTGTGAGTCTGTTTCTGTTTCATAGATAAGTTCATTTGTGTCATATTTTAGATTCCACATATAAATGATATCATATGGTATTTGTCTTTCTCTTTCTGACTTACTTCACTTAGTATGATAATCTCTGTTTGCATCCATGTTGCTGCAAATGGCATTATTTCATTCTTTTTTTTTTAATGTTGAGCCTTCTTTTAACTTATTTTTATTTTTGGCTGTGTTGGGTCTTCGTTTCTGTGCAAGGGCTTTCTCTAGTTGTGGCAAGCGGGGGCCACTCTTCATCGCGGTGCGCGGGCCTCTCACTGTCGTGGCCTCTCCTGTTGCAGAACACAGGCTCCAAACGCGCAGGCTCAGTAGTTGTGGCTCACGGGCCCAGTTGCTCCGCGGCATGTGGGATCTTCCCAGACCAGGGCCCGAACCCGTGTCCCTTGCATTAGCAGGCAGATTCTCAACCACTGCGCCACCAGGGAAGCCCTATTTCATTCTTTCTTTTATGACTGAGTAGTATTCCATTGTATATATACCACATCTTTATCCATTCTTCCATCGATGGACATTTCGGTTGTTTCCATGACTTGGCTATTGAGAATAGCTGCTATGAACATAGGAGTGCATATCTTTTTGAATTATAGTTTTGTCTGAATATATGCCCAGGAGTGGGATTGCTGGGTCATGTAGTAATTCTATTTTTAGTTTTCTGAGGAACCTCCACACTGTTTTCCATAATGGCTGTACCAACTTACATTCCCACCAACAGAGTAGGAGGGCTCCCTTTTCTCCACACCCTCTCCTGCATTTGTTGTTTGTAGACTTATTAATGATGGCCATTCTGACTGGAGTGAGGTGGTAACTCATTGTAGTTTTGATTTGCATTTCTCTAATAATTGGTGATGTTGAACATCTTTTCATGTTCCTACTGGCCACCTGTATGTCTTTTTTGGAGAAATATCTATTAAGGTCTTCTGCCTATTTTTCAGTTGGGTTGTTGTTTTTTTTGTTGTTGAGTTGTGTGAGCTGTTTGTATATTTTGGAGATTGAGCCCTTGTCTGTCACATAATGTGCAAATATTTTCTCCCATTCCATAGGTTGTCTTTTCTTTTTTTTTTTTTTATGGTTTCCTTTGCTGTGCAAAAGCTTGTAAGTTTGATTAGGCCCCATTTGTTTATTTTTGTTTTTATTTCTGTTGCCTTGTGGTACTGACCTAAGAAAACATTGGTACGATTTATGTCAGAGAATGTTTTGCCTATGCTCTCTTCTAGGAGTTTTATGGTGTCGTTTTTTTATGTTTAAGTCTGTAAGCCATTTTGAGTTTATTTTTGTGTGTGGTGTGAGGGTGTGTTCTAACTTTATTGATTTACATGCAGCTGTCCAACTTTCCCAGCACCACTTGCTGAATAGACTGTCTTTTTCCCATTTTATATTCTAGCCTCCTTTGTTGAAGATTAATTGACCATAGGTGTGTGGCCAACCACATTTTCTGACCCTTCCAGCATGGGAATATTGGAAGGGAGAAGATGCATGGAGAACAGGAACATTCTTGTTAGTCTGCTCCTGGTGTGATAACCCAGAATTGCTGGTCTCTGGATTTGGTAGATATTTAAAGAAGCCTCTTATTCACAAGGATTTTCTTTTCTTTTTGGTTTTTCTGTGTTTCCCACATTACTAGGGATCTCTTACTTGCAGTTCTGTTAATGATGGCAAGTGCATTGTAATTCCAGCTGGTAGTTTACTACTTCATTAGCCCCTTAGACATCTTGAACAAACTCTGACTTTTGTCTAATGAAGTCAACTTGTTCCTTTTGGTGGCCCAATTTGGACAGTACCTAAGAGACCTTATGCACATGCTTTCTCTCTTGTGTTGTGTGCTCGTGCATGCTTTGTCCCAAGAGACTTGGGGATTTGGGGCTGCCCAACGTAGCTCATCTTCTTTCTCTTCTGTTTAAGTAGCTAACTAGAACATCTTTTTATCCTTCAGATTCTCCAGGTGGGAGCAGTGTAGCAGGCCATCTTGTCCCTCAAACTACAAGAGACAAATAATAATTGATCTTCCCAATTATTTTGAACTGGAGGTAGAGGGGGAACTATTCCCACTCTTTCACACTGTGGATTAATAGGGCTCAGGGAACACCAATAATTCTTTCAATAATTCCTCCTTATTTTTTTATTCTAGACTTTTTTGTACTTTCTATTTGGGCAAAAGGTTTAAGGATGGTTTTCTTTCATCTTTCTTTTTGCAAATCCTAATGGTGGTCTGTCACCTCACTTAGGGATATGATTTTTATTATCTTTGGGCCATTTTAACTCTTTCTTTCTTGCTTGCTTTCTTGTTTCATTTCCTTTCTTTTCTCTCTCTCTCTCTTTCTCCCCCCTTCTTTCCTTCCTATCTATCTGTCCAACTCTATCTATCCTTATTCTGTTTGTGCCACCATTTCCTCATTTTTAAAATGGGGATAATACTACTACGTACTTCATAAACATACTGTTAAGACAATGTGTTAATAAAAGGAGACTCTTAGAACAATTTTTAGCACATAGTGTTATATAAGAGTTTGCTATTTTATTATTAACAACATTATTATCGCATATAGTTTATGTATATCTAGACATCATTGAACCACATCAACAGGTGCAACCCTTGATGTGCCCCAGGGATGGTGCTAGTGCTAGAGCTGTAACATTTAGTTAAATATGGTTTCTTCCTTTTAGTGGTTCAATGTATGCCTGATATTTTCTTACTAAGTATTCATTTATTTATTAGAAAAATAATTGAGCATATATTTCCAGTGTACTGGTAATCAATACAATACAGTTCCTACTCTCATGTAAAGTTTAATTCATTCTCCATAGAATACAACATGCTCCATATATTGGGAGCTCAAAATGGTCTCTGGTGTGTGTGTGTGTGCATATGAGTGTATATAATATGTTTTCACATATATATATATATGTTTTCTTTTGCATAAACAGATCCTGCCATGGACAGTGACATTTTTCTTTTGGAAATAAAATAATGTTTTATATTAAGGAAGTTACTTTCAAAATATAAGGATCATATAAAAATTTAAATCTCAGACAGTTGTACCATATCCTAGCTTAAATGAATAAAACACGAGTTTCTGCCCATTTAATTTTATACTGTGTCTTAATGGCAGAAATAAATGAGAAGTCAGTGTTTCAATAGTCAGGATTTATTTAGAAAGGAACTTTCCATATATCTCCAACAAACCAGGCAGTTGAGTACAATATTTAGTCATAGGTACAACTATTTTTTGCATCAATTTTTATTTACTTATTGTAAGCTCCTCACTTATATAGTAGGTATAGTAATTCAGTAAATTGTCATGACAATAGGCTTACCCCCCACTGTGATTAGTGAGAGAGTAGAAGAGATAAAATGTTTCCATGTGGTATAAGTGTGGCTCTGAATGATTCTAACATTGGTCCTCTAAGCCTCTCATTTGTAATAATCCTATGTGTATTCAGATTATGAAAGTACCAAGCTTGGTGTCTGTTACTCATTGAGCCCTCTATAGCTTAGTAAATACTGACTTGACAGGGCATTTAGTGTATTCTTCTGCTTTCAAAGGATGTCATATTATATTTTTATTTTAAAATAAAAATAATGTTTAAATGATTCTAAATTTTACAAAATGAGGACTTTCTACAGTATGCTATATTATTATATACAACTAAATATAAAAAATACACATGGTGGGTTTTACTACTTTTCTTTAATTTCTCTTCCTAAAGAAACTGGAAAGAACCTTAATCACTGTATATGAGGAACTATGATTTCCAATATGGTGGCTACCAACCACATGTAACTATTGAAATAGAAATTAAGTAAAATTAAAGTAAAATTAAGTAAAAGTAAAAATTAATGTTCTCAGGTGAACTAACAGTTAAGTGCCAATAGCCAAATGTGGCTAGTGACTATTATGTCAGATAGTCCATATATAGACCATTTATATAATCACAGACAATTCTGTTGGACAACTTAGTCATAGATTCTGTTCTGTATGTCCCACAAAGGGCTTGCTTCACCCACTTTGAGCTTGGATGCTTCAGCACCTTGATTGCTGAATTCTTACTTTTTCTTGTGCATTTTCTCAATGTTTTGTCTGTTAGGCTTTCTTTAAACCTAATATATTTCTTGCTTTTTATTAAATTAACCATATTGATAAATAATTTACATATAATAAATACACCCATTTAAAATGATACTTTCAAAGAATTTTGGCTACCACAATTAAAAGATAAAACATTTTCTTCACATGAGAAAGTTCCTTTAAGTCCATTTGAAATCAACCACCACCCCCATTCCTGGCCCCAAACAATAACTGCTACACTTTCTGGTGCTATACATTAGTTTAGTCTGTTCTAAACTTTCACACAAATGGCCTCATGTAGTTTATACTCTTTTGTGTCTGGCTTCCTTTTCTCAGTCTAATGTTTTTGAGTTTCTTCCATGCTACTTGATTAATTTTTAAGTTTCTGAGTAATATTACATTTTCTGAATATATCAGTTTGCTTTTCCATTCTTCCATTCGTTATTTTCACTATGCATTCTTTTGGAAATTTTATAGGTTTAGCTTTTGTGTTTAGGACTATGTGGATTTTAAATTATTTTTTGTGTATAGTCGTATGTAAGGAATAACGTTCATTTTTTTCCATATATATATTCAATTATTCCAGCACTTTTTGTAGAAGAGGCTTTCTTTTCTTTATTGGGACTTTTTTTATTGAGATCTTTGTCAAAAATAAATATACCATGAATGTAATCTGCATCAGTTACAATCCAACTTTGCTGTAAATTACTGTGTTATAATATGCTGAGAACAGCATCAATCTAGTCAGTAGATGAAATTTTTAAAATGGACTTCTTTATAGGATAACTTTCTAAACCTTTTTTTTCCCATTTTAAACTGTGCTACTTAACATTTGCTAATTAACATCTTTAAGCATAAAATCTTAACCTGTTGGTGCTTTCTTTCTATGGGCTAGAGTCCCAGAAGTGGGATTGCTGAATCAAAGTTTATGTAAATTTTTAATTTTATTGGATGCAAAAATTCTAAATAAAATATTAGTAAACAGAATACTACATACCTCCAAAGAATAATACATCATGACTATGTAAAACTCATCCCAGGAATGCAAGCCTCTTTTAATATTTACCAATTAAAAGAGGAAGGTATATAATTATATAGTAGATACTGAAAAACTTTGAATGAAAGATAGAAGTTATCCATAAAACATCTAAGTACAATAAGAACAGCAGGGTATGCTTAAATCAGATAACCGCTATTAGAAATAAATAACAAACATTATTCTAAATGACAAAACATTTTAGACATTTCTGTCACAATTAGAAAAAGGACAGAGATGACCAATATTTTATTAGACTTCAACATTATTTTGGAAGTTCTCTAAAATGCAATAGGAAAAAAAATGAAATAACTAAAATAATGGAAGCAAAAACATAAAATGATTTTTTTCTCTTTCTTTTTTTGTCTATGATATCTTATTGTCCTTAGAAATTTCTGGAGACTAAATTATGTCCCCTCCTAAATTCATATGTTGAAGTCCTAACCCCCAACTTGACCTCTTTGGAGATAGAGCCTTTAAAGAGGTAATTAAGGTTAAAATAAGGTCATAAGAGTGAGACCCTAATCCAGTATAACTGGTATCCTTATAAGAAGAGGATATTAGAGCACAGACAACACAGCTGACCATGTGAAGACACAGCAAGAAAGCTTGGCTGTCTTCTGCAAGCCAAGGAGAGAGGCCTTAGGAGAAAGCAACCCTTCTGACACCTTGATCTTGGACTTCTAGCTTCTGGAACTGTGAGAAAATTAATTTCTGTAGTTTAATCCACCTGGTCTGTCATATTTTGTTTTGGAAGGCTTAGAAAACGAATACAGAAAACCATGACATGCTCATCCTAGTAAAAATCTACAAATTAAAATAAGGGAATTTGGTTAGATGGCTGGTTAGAAGATAATTATAATGAACCAAAATTTTTCTTTATGTTATATATAACCACTTCTAAATGGAAATTAGAAAAAATATTCATAAATATAATTAACTATATGGTAAAGATAAGATTTTAATGTCTTGATCTTTAACTACTGTGTAAACATTGGCTATCATTTCATTTGTTTATGACTGTCTTAAAGGGAAATTCTTTGGCTTCAACACAAAAACACTGACCTTTATACCACCTTCTGTTTATTGCTGGCCTGACAATATCAGGCATGTAGATAATTGTTTATTTAGCTTATTGAAAGGAAAAGTTTAAATTACTCAGAATATTAATTGTTGAGTAGTTATTTATTCAAGTTATGTTTAATAAATGTGAAAAAATATTGAACATCAGCAGAAAATTCTTGCATAATACCATTTTCATTTCACTGAATTTCAACAAACATGGTTTCTAAAAAACAATCTGAAAGTAAATAATTTATATTATAGCCTAATTTAATTATCCAGTAACACACATAATAAGAGCTTATTTTTCAAATCAGTTTTACTAAAAATAAAAATCATATTATAGTACTCTTCTAGTTTTAATCTCAACTTTGAATTTTACTTAAAGGCTGTTTGAGGTAGGAAAGATATGTCATTTTACAAATTGATTCAAGTGATAGAAAGAATACAATTTCAAGTTTTCTCATTCAATCTTCTCTTCTGAAATTACTACACCATCTTTTACATATATAGAAGAATGTAGAAGATACTTTAACTATTTATTATTTTTAAGATCATGTACTATTCCATCTTCTATAATGCTTTCATGATTTTAAGTAAAATGTTATAGAATTATTACTTTATTGTTCACAGAATTGATAATACTATTTATAAACATTTAAGCAATCCAGAAATATACAAGAGGTAACTCATTTGATTTTCTGCCTGGAAGTGTGGATTCATTCATAACTGAATTCCCGTATTTAATATGGAAAAATCATCAGATGTCATAAATATATATATATATAAATTATAGCAAGATCTATATTAATTATTTGTGCTTTTATTATTTTAAAAATTAATTCTAGCTTTTAAAATGGAATATACCATTATGCTTTTCATTTAAAAATTAAGGCCAAAAAAGGGGCAAATTTCTCTTGTTTTTTAACATGATTTTTTCTACTGTGTTGATCATTTATACTGTTAGGTTTCAATTCTGATTTGCTTTAAATCTTTTTTTTTTCTTTGCATTCTAACAACATTCTTTTTTTTTTAAATTGAAGTATAGTTGATTTACAGTGCTGTGTTAATTTCTGGTGTACAGCAAAGTGATTCATATATATTTATATATATATACATATATATATATTCTTTTCTATTATGGTTTATTACAGGATATTAAATATAGTTCCCTGTGCTATACAGTAGGACTTTGTTGTTTATCTATTTTATATATAGTAGTTTGTATATGCTAGTCCCAAACTCCTAATTTATCCCTTCCCCACCCCCTTTCCTCTCTGGTAACCATAAGTTTCCAACAGCATTCTTGATTCTATGAAGCATAAGCATATGAAAGAACCAGTAAACATATGCCTAGTTTTTAATGCACTATATGATCAAGGCATTTTGCAAAACTCTGTTGCCAGGATTGTTCCCACCCCACTGATTCTAACACTGCATGATTTGCTTTAAATCTTTGTAACTTTTAATCTTATTTTTACTGAGCTTATTTTTAAAATTTTGTATTATGAAGCTTAAAATAGTTTATTATTTTTACTTTTTAGCTAATGTAAAGGTAAGGAGGAAGAGTTTTGTGTGACAATTTTTAACTTGAGCACAGTGCACATTCCAAGTAAGATCCTCTTTTTTACCCTAGTAGGTTCTGGAACAGCTCATTTACCTTCCCGAGATCCCATTATCTCGTTCCATTTATCATTGACATGCCTCGAATATTTCATGTGAACAATTCTGAAAACCCACAGGCTAAATTCCTTGCAATAATGACAATCACTGCTTATGTGAATAGCATTTTTAACTGCTGAGACTGTTTCTTTCACAATTTGTTATGGTTCCCTTTAAGAGGAGTGACATATTCTAAAATCCATAAAGAACTAGTGAATATTGAACAAATCAGATTAAATAAATGATTACATAAATACTGAGGAAGTAGATTGGAGATTCCATTAAGGTAAGACTCTTAACATAATGCCAGAGATTTAATTTTAACAAAAACCTTGATCTTATTTACCTTTCCAGAGAGAGTTAGAATGTAGGGTCTCCCAATTCCTTCCAGTATTAATGTGCAAAGCAGAGTAAGGATGATTGTCAATATGGTATGCTAGAAAGACCATATATAAGCTTGGAGTTACCAACCTCATACTGAATATTGGCTTTGTCACTTATTATGATAACCTGGGCAAGTTATCTAACATCTCAGACCCTTGGTTTCTTCATGTTTATAATATGAACATGAATTTGTAAGAATTACATGAAATAATGTCTGTAAAGTACCAAAGACATGAAAAGCATTCAGTATCAGCTACCATTTCTTCAGCTGGAGTAAGTCTCAAATATCTCTTTGAAGAAAAATTTGTTTTGCCTTACGTACCTCTGTACCCTGCCTCTCTATAGTCTTTAATAACGAGATGCCAACTTTACATTTTGACAGTTCAGTTACCAGAGGCTAAGGATCCCCTTTCATCCAGCCATAAAAAATACCTGCAGAAAGCGAAAGTGACATTGCTTCAGCAGATAAATATACTGTTATTATAAGAAAAGTTATTATCAGAGGATGGAATTTTGCCCTGAGGGTTTTCAGAGTCATTCAAATTAAATATTTTAGGAATTTCAGTGAAACCGCAGCCTTGAATCACTTACTCCTCATCTTTTATCAAAAGTAGTGTCTAAAATTGACACATATGAGAAATTATTTAAAGGCTGTGTAATCCATCTACACACTAGTCCTTGAGACCTATGGGTGGGCTTCAAGGGGTCAATGAACTCCGGGTGTGCATGTGCATTTTTGTGCTGAGAGTACTGTAGTACTCAGCAGATTTGTAAAACGGTTCAAAGCTCAAATAGAATTAAGAACCACATTCCTAGATACTCTGACAACTGCCTTTGGAGAAATTGGGTTACAGGAAGATTATATTTTGGACCATATTAACTTAGCCTGATGTATAATCATCTTTACTGAGTTTTGTTTTAATAATATGCCTGTAAAATTTAATAAAATAAATAATAGTCATATATTTTTTTCTAGCACATACTATAAACATAATTGTTGAGGGTGAAGTTTACTTTCCACTTAATATCTCATATTTCATACATGAAAGTTTCAATGAGAACTTTCAGAGTTCAGTGACAGAAAAATCTTTGCTTACTCTTAGTATCTATCTGTTAGTTTCTTTTCCTTTTTAAATAATAAGTAGATTACTCATTTTATCGTTCATTTTTACCTTACCTTTCAGGCAACTAAAAATTAGAATTTAAACTAAATGACAGCATCTACATTGCTTTATTCTGTAATGACGTATGATTCTTTTAAATAAACAATCTCTCACTGTGATATTTGCCACTTCTAGGGATGAGGAGATAGTGGAGAGATTATGATAGGTAAATACAGAAGCTGCAAGGTTGTCACTTTTGAGTGAGCCTTGTAAAAATAGCACAATGAAGAATTTGGTAAGGGAGCAGTGAGACTAGTGTGGACCCAAGAAAGGCTCTTGATTATAAACTGAATTCAGTTTAGGTTAGTGTATGATTTGTTCAAATGTTCATTTATTCTTTCAGAATATATTTTCGGAGTTTCTACTTTGTGTAAGTACTATTCAAGGAATGAGACACAAACATGAAAATATCAGTGTTTCCTGTCTTCGAGGATCATATATGTAGTTTATGGAAGATTAGTAATAACATCATGACCCAGTGAGTGCAGCATAACTCTGTACAAAGTGCTCTAAGAACGCTGGGGTGAGAATGATTGACACGCCCAAGTTCAGAGAAGGCTTTAGAGGAGCTAATTTTTGCCTGGTCTTGACAAGTAGGTAGGAATTGTAAAGCAAAGGAAGGAAGGGCATTGAGGGCAATAGGAATGACTTTCAAATATCTAGGAATGTAAAAAAACCATACTATGCTTGGGTACAGTCCAGCATGGCTGTTATATAACATACATTCTGGTGGGCACATGGTAGAAAGTAAGGGCAGATATGACTGAAGAGTTGGGAACAGACTGCAAAGGGTCTTGATCATTTTAAGGTGTTTGAACTTTGTTCTGTAAGATAAGATGAACCTCAGTCTCATAGTCACTCATTCAATTAATTGATGAGGTGCATATGAAGTATATTTCACAATTTTAACATAACATAATAATAGTAATAAGAACTACTTATTTTAAAAACCTAGCATCTTTTCTACCACTTCTCTAGTTACTGTGGTGGCACCTCGTACAACCTGTAAAGTGGGACAATATGCCCTTGTCTTGCCTTATGGATGACTGCTTGTTACTTTACATATTTCAAATGGATATAAGTGCTTTGCCTGTTTTAGTGATTACCAAAGGAAAATGGAACATTTATTCCAATATTTAGTCCATTTAAACTGAGAACTTCTAACTTAGGATTTTCATAACTGCATAGATAATATAAATTCAGAATTATAATAGCCTTTTTATACCAGAGAATACAAATATGCTTATACATATTCCTGTGCCAATATTTACAGAGTAGTAGTGGTTGCTTGAAACATTGTTTTGAAATAGGTACTGGGCTGCATATCGGTGCAGAGGGAAAGAGCACTATAATTGATTAACAATATCTTCTATGTGCCAGAAAAGGGAAGTTTCAGCCAAATTTTTGCTATCCATGGTTATTGCACTTTGGAGGACAAGCTGTCACTATTTATGGGGAGTGAACCCAAAGTGGCAGAATAGGGAAACCCTGAACTCACCTCCTCCCATGGGCACACCAAAATTACAACTATTTACAGAGTATGTATCTATAAGACCTGAAGACAAGAAGAAAAGATTTTTTTATAACTAAAGGTATAAAGAAGGAGCCACAACGCAGCAGGTAGGAGGGGCAGAGGCACGGTATAATCAGCACCCATGCTCACAGGTTGGTGACCCACAAACAAGAAGAATATCACAACTGTAGAGGTCTACCCCAAGGAGTTCCAAGGTCCACACTGGGCTCTCCAAGTAAGACAAGCCTCCAGAATGTTTGACTTTGAAAACCAGGCTTACAATTGGTGAAGCTGTGGGGATATAGGAAACAAACTCCACTCTTAAAGGGTGCACCCAAATCTCATATGCTTTGAGTCACAGCACAGAGGCAGTAGTTTGAAAGGAGCATGAGGTCAGACCCACTTTCTGATCTTGGAGAGCCTCTCAAAGAGGCAGGAGGCAAGTGGGACTCCCCAAGGATGAAGGTGCCGGTGGCAGCCATTTTTAGCAGCCCATTCTACCGTGATGACACTGGTGCTTTCAAGTGCCATATTGGATTCTCCCTCTAGCCTGTTGGTGCTGGAGAGCTTGCCCCACCCACCAGTGAGCCCATAGCAGCCATGTGCTATATGACCAGCTGCACAAGGTACTGGCCCCATTCACCAGTGGGCTGGCAGCAGTTGTGTGCCTCTGGCCTTGTGACTAGCCATGCCCACCAGCATGTCTGAAGCAGCCGAGTGCCTCTGGGCCCTGTGGTTAGCTATGTGGGGAGGTGACCAAGCCTACCAGTGGGCCTACAACAGCTGTATACCACCAGGCCATATGGCTGGCTGCTTGGGGACCCTATTGCACCCATTAGCAGGCTGGTAGCAACTGTGTGCAAGTGGGCTGCGCAGCCAACCTCCCAAGAAGCCTACTCTGCCCTCCAGGGACCTCACAGACATAGCATGAGACAAGGCTTTGCAGCCAACCAGGCCAGGGACCAGCCCTGCCTACCAGTGTGCCCACAGTAGTCAGCCCCACCGCAACAGAAGGGAGCATTCAGCTCATATGGAGGCACCCCTAGAGCATGTAGCTTTGGTGACGCTGCTGGACCCCATAGGATGTTTCCTACATAAGCCAACGTTTCCAAGATTGAGAGATGTAACTCTCCTAACTAATACATGGAAATAAACACAGAGAATTAGGGAAAGTAAGAAGAGAGAGGAATATGTTCTAAACAAAGGGACAGGACAGAAAAAGAACTAAACAAGGTGGAGATTAGCAATCTACCTGATAAAGAGTTCAAGATAATGATCAGGAAGTTGCTCACTTAACTTGGGAGAAGAATGGATGTGAGAATTTCAACAAAGAGTTAGAAAATAGAAAAAAGAATGAAACAGAGCTGAAGAATACAGATACCGAAATAAAAAATATACTAAAATCAGAAGTAGATTAGATGATACAGAGGAATGGATTAGTGATCTGGAAGACAGTAGTGAAAATCAAACAAGATGAGCAGAAACAATTCTTTTTTAAAAAGTGAGGATAGTTTAAGAGACCTCTGGGACAACATCCAACATACTAACATTCACATTATAAGGATCCAGAAGGGGAAGAGAGAAAGAAAGGGACAGAGAACTTTTTGAAGAAATAGTAGCTGAAAACATCCCTAACCTGGAGAAGGAAACAGACATCCAATACCAGGAAGCACACAGAGCCTCAAACAAGATAGACCCAAAGAGGTCCACACCAAGACACATTATAATTAAAATCGCAAAAATTAAAGATAAAGAGAGAATCTTAAAAGCAGTGAGAGAAAAGCACCTGGTTATGTACAAAGGAACTCCTGTAAGATAATCTGCTGACTTTTCAGCAGAAACTTTGTAACCCAGAAAGGAGTGACACAATGTTTACAAAGTGATGAAAGGAAAAACTAAACATTCAGATTTGAAGGCAAGATAAAGATTTTTTTTTTCAGACAACCAAAAGCTAAAAGAGTTCACCACCAAACTGGCTTTACAAGAAATGTTAAAGGAACTTCTCTATGTGGAAAACAAAAAACCATAACTAGAAATAAGAAAATTATGAAAGAAAAAAAAAATGTTGGTAAAGACTAGCATACAGTAAAGGTAGTAGATTAACCACTTATAAAGCTAGTAAGATGGTTAAAAGACAAAAGTAGTAGTAAAATCATCTATATCCACAAAAAGTAGTTAAGGAATACAAAATAAAAGATGTAGGGAATTCCCTGGTGGCCAAGTGGTTAGGGCTTCACACTCTCACTGCTGAGGGCCTGGGTTCGATCCCTCATCGGGGAACTAAAATCCCACCTGCTGTGCAGCGTGACCACACACACACACACAAAGATGTAAAGTTATGTCCAAAACATAAAACATGGGTGGAGCGGGAATAAAACTGCAGGATTGTTAGAATGTGTTTGAACTTAAGAGATCATCAACTCAAAATGTATAATAACATATATTCATATATATATATTTATATGTATATATATATATATGAATTTCATGGAAATCACAAACCAAAAACTTATAATAGATACACACACACACACACACAGGAATCCAAACATAACACTAAAGATAGTCATCAGATCACAAGGGAAGAGAGCAAAAGAAGAAGAAAGGAAACAAAAAGTAATACAAAAACAACCAGAAGACAACCAACAAAATGGCAGTAAGTACATACCTGTCAATAATTACTTTAAATGTAAAAGGGCTAAATGCTCCTATCAAAAGACATAGAGGGCCTGAATGGATGAAAAAAAAGAAAAAACAGGACCTCCTATATATACTGCCTACAAGAGACTCATTTCAGATCTAAAGAGACACACAGACTGAAAGTGAGGGGATGGAAAAAGGTATTCCATGTAAAAGGAAACAGAAAGCTGCGGTAGCAATATTTATATTGGACAAAACAGACTTTAAAAGAAAGACTGTATAACAGGAGAGAAAGAAGGACATTACATAATGATAAAGGGATCAATCCAACAAGAAGATATTACAATTGTAAATATCCATGCATTCAGCTTAGGAGCACCTAAATACATAAAGCAAATATTAACCAATATAAAGGGAGAAATTGACAGTAATATAATAATAGTAGTGGTCTTTAACTTCCCACCAATTTGCATCAATGGACAGATGATCCAGACAGAAAATCAATAAGGAAACACTGGCCTTAAATGACACATTAGACCAGATGAACATAATAGTCATGTACAGAATACTCCATCCCAAAGCAGCAGAATACACATTCTTTTTAGGCGCACATAGAACATTATCCAGAATAGATCACATGCTAAGCCACAAAACAAGTCTCAATAAATTTAAGAAGATTGAAATCATATGAAGCATTTTTTCCGCCAATTACACAGTATGAGAGTAGAAATCAATTATAGGGAAAAAAACCTGCAAAAAACACACAAACATGTGGAGTCCAAATAATATGCTACTATACAACCAAATGGTCATTGAAGAAATCAAAGAGGAAATAAAAAAATACCTGGAAACAAATGAAAGTGGAAAAATAATGATACAAAATTAATGGGACGCAGCAAAAGCAGTTCTAAGAGGGAAGTTTAAAGCAATACAAGCCTACCTCAAGAAATAAGAAAAATCTCAAGTAAAAAATATAACCTCATACCTAAAGGAACTAGAAAAGGAAGAACAAACAAAATTCAAAGTTAGTAGAAAGAAGGAAATACCAAAGATGAGAGTAGAAATAAGTGAATTAGAGACTAAAAGAATAATAGAAAAGATCAACATAACTAAAAGCTGGTTCTTTGAAAAGATAAACAAAATTGATAAACCTTTAGCCAGACTTAGCAAGAAAATAGAGAAATGTCCCAATAAATTAATTCAGAAATGAAAAAGAAGTTATAACTGATGCCACAGAAATGCAAAGGATCATAAGAGAGTACTATGAAGAAGTATATGCCAATATTGGATAACCTAGAAGAAATGGATAAATTCCTAGAGATGTACCATCTCCCAAGAATGAATCAAGAAGAAATAGAAATATGAATAGACTGATTATGAGTAGTGAAATTGTATCAGTAATAAAAAAGCCTCCAAACAAACCTAAGTCGCCTCCAAACAAACCTAAGTCCAGGACCAATGGTTTCATAGGTGGGCCATACCAAACAAAGAAAAGTTAATACCTATTCTTCTTAAACTATTCCAAAAAATTGATGAAGAAGGAATGCTTTGGATCTCATTCTATCAGGCCAGCAAACCTTGATACCAAAACCAGACAAAGACACCACACAAAATATTACAGGCCAATATCCCTGGTGAACATAGATACAAAAATCTTCAATAAACAATTAGTAAACTGAATTCCATGATACATTAAAATGATTGTACACCATGATCAAATGGGATTTTTTCCAGGGATGCAAGGATGGTTCAAGATCTGCAAATCAATCAATGTGATACACCCCATTAACAAGTTGAAGATAAAAATCATGATTATCTCAATAGGTGCAATGATGGAAAGCGGAAAGCATTTCCTCTAAGATCAGGAACAAGAAAAGGATACCTTTTAATCAACATATTACTTGAAGTCCTAACCACAGCAATCAGAAAAGAAAAAAAAATAGAAAGGAATCTAAATTGGAAAGGAAGAAATAAAACTGTCATTGTTTGCTGATATGACACTATACATAGAATATCCTAATGGTGCCACCGAAAAACTACTAGAGCTCATCAATGAATTTGGTAAAGTTGCAGGATATGAAATTAATATACAGATATCTGTTGTATTTCTATACACTAACAGTGAACTAACAGAAAGAGTAATTAAGGGAACAATTTCATTTACAGTTGCATCAAAAAGAATAAAATACCTAAGAAGAAATCTAACCAAGGAGGTAAAAGACTTGTATTCAGAAAACTATGAGATACTGATGAAAGAAACTGAAGATGATATAAACAAATGGAAAACAATTATATTGTGCTCATAAATTGGAAGAATTAACATTGTTAAAAGGACCCTACTACCCAAGGCAATCTATAGATTCAGTGGAAACTCTTATCAGAATACCAATGGCATTTTCATAGAACTAGAACAAATAATTCTAAAATTTGTATGGAAACACTAAAGAACTGAAATAGCTAAAGCAATCTTGAGAAAAAAAAGAACAAAGCTAGAGGTATCACACTCCCTGATTTCAAACCATAATATAAAGCTATAGTAATGAAAGTAGTATGGTACTGGCACCAAAATTGGCCCATAGATCACTGGAACAGAATAAAGAGCCAAGAAATAAACCCACACTAGTATGGTTAATTAATCTACAAGAAAGGAGGCAAGAATATATAATGGAGAAAAGACAGCCTCTTCAATAAATGGTGTTGGGAAATTTGGACAGCTACATGTAAAAGAATCTAACTGAACTACTTTCTATACCACATACAAAAATAAACTCAAACTGGATTAAAGACTTGAATGTAAGACCTGAAAACATAAAGCTCCTAGAAGAAAACATAGGCAGTATGATATTAGCAACATTTTTTTGGAATCTGTATCCTCAGGCAAGGGAAACAAAAGCAAAAATAAACAAGTGGGACCTAATAAAACTTAAAAGCTTTTTCACAGTGAAGGAAACCAGCAACAAAACAAAAATGTAGCCTACTGAATGGGAGAAGATATTTGGAAACAATATATCCCATAAGGGATTAATATCCAAAATATGCAAAGAACACATACAACTCAATATCAAAAAAACCATACAACTCATTGAAAAACAGGTAGAAGATCTGAATAGACATTTTTCCAAAGAAGATATACAGTTTGGCTGACTGACACATGAAAGTATCCTCAGTATCACTAATCATCAGGGAAATGCAAATCAAAACTACAATGAGATAACACCTCGTATCTGTGAATGGCTATCATCAAAAAGACAACAAATAAGTATTGGCAAGGATATGGAGAAAAGGGAATGGAACCCTCATGCACTGTTGGTGGGACTGTAAATTCGTGCAGCCTCTATGGAAAACAGTGTGGTGGTTCCTCAAGAAATTAAAAGTAGAACTACCATATAATCCAGCAATTTCACATCTAGGTATTTATCTGGAGAAAATAAAAACTCTGAGTTGAAAAGATATATGCACCCCAGTGTTCATTGTATCAATTTTTTACAATAACCAAGATATGGAAACAACCTAAGTGTCTTCCAATAGATGAATGAATTAAAAAGATATGGTATATAAATACAATGGAGTGTTACTCAGCCATAAAAAGATGAAATCTTGCCATTTGTGACAACAAGGATGGACCTAGAGGGTATCATAGTAAGTGAAGTAAGTCAGACAGAAAAAGAAAAATACACTATGATCTCATTTATATGTGAAAAAACTAAACAAAACAAAGTGAAAATAGACTCATAGATACAGAGAACAAACAGGTAGTTGCCAGAGGGAGATGTAGGGTTGGGTGAAACAAGTGAAGGTGATGAAGAGATACTAACTTCCAGTTACAAAATAAATAATCCTTAAGGATATAATGCACAGCATAAGGAATATGGTCAATAAATATTGTAATAACTGTGTATGGGAAAAATGCTTACTAGACTTATCGTGGTGATCATTTTGTAATATATGTCCATGTTAAATCAATATGTAGTACACCTGAAACTAACATAATAGTGTACATCAACTATTTCAGTAATAAATAAATTAATTTTAAAAGATTTATTTTTGCCATAAATATATTGTATTTTATTTTTGAAACATATCAAGAATATGGTAAAAAATCAGTCAACTGAAGTAACCTGGAGGCTTCATCGTAGGTCTTTTACTGGGTAAACTATGGAAGAAACAATGTATTTGGTGATAGAATAATTATATTCATTCTTCTTTATTGATAGTGAGGCTAGAAAAGGATAAACAGATAAAGAGAAGCAGAATTTGAAATGTAAGATCTTAGATGGTGATCAAATACCAATACTAAGCAAAGTGCGAAATGCAAAGATTATAAGCATAAAATTTTCAAGTATCAATAAAGGAGAATCAAAGAATAAAAGAAATTATAATATTTTATTGATGTCATAAAGGCAACCTTTGTTTACCCACATTGTGTAAAACTCTCCCTGTGTGCCAGAAAATTAGAAAAGAGCAAAGAGATCTTATTCCCCCTTTGGAGGACAAGAAGAGTTAGAGCCAGTTTGAAGTTTGGGCTGAATTGAAAGCTTTCCCAGGGAAGGGTTGGAAATTTCTTTCCACTGTCCTGACCTCTGCTAATCTTGGAACTTTGTTAACATGCTAGTAGAAAGGATCATGCAATATAAAACTAATTTTTCCCTTTTTATTCACTGTCTACTGAATTCCAGATGTCTATGTAATTATTTTCAAATATCACAGTTTTTTTAAGTTATGTTGTTTATTAACCACTGTACCTATTGGGTTGGCCAAAAAGTGCCTTCGGTTTTTAAGTAAAAATAAAAGACACATTTTTCATTTTCACCAAGAACTTTATTGAACAACATATTCACCCTTTTGTTCCACTACCTTCTGCTATTTTTCAGGCAACTTCATAATTCCATCTTCCCAAAACTTTTTATCTTTTTGAGCAAAGAACTGTTCTAGGTGCCTTTTATAGTCTTCCAGGGAATTGAAATTTTTTCCATTGAATTTCCACTTCCATTACAAGTATTTTGTAAAGACTGAAATAAATGGAAATCCACAGGTGCAATGTCTGATGAATACGGCAGATGACACCAAACTTCCCAGCCAACCTCTAACAGTTTTTGCCTAGTCATCAAAGAAACATGTGGTCTTGTGTTATTCTGATGGAAGATTATGCGTTTTCTAAAGCTGACTAATTCTGGACACTTTTTGTTGAGTGCTGCTTTCAGTTGGTCTAATTGGGAGCAGTACTTGTTGGAATTACTTGTTTGGTTTTCCAGAAGGAGCACATAGTAGAGGACTCCCTTCCAATCCCACCATAGACACAGCATCACCTTCTTTGGATGAAGACCAGCCTCTGGTGTGGTTGGTGGTGGTTCATTTCACTTGCCCCACAACCTCTTCCATTCCACATTATTGTACACTATCCACTTTTCATCACTTGTCACAATTTATTTTTAAAATGGAATGTTTTTATTACATTTAAGCAGAGAATCTCATGAGGAAATATGATCAAGAAGGTTTTTTTGCTTATGTGCAACCCAGACATCAAATCGATTAACATAACCAAGCTGGAGCAAATGATTTTTAGTGCTTGATTTGGATATTTTGAGTAGGTTGGCTATCTCCTGCATGGTATAACATTGATTGTTCTAAATTAATGTCTCGATTTGATCGCTATCAACTTCAACTGGTCTACCCGACTGTGGAGCATTGTCCAGCGAGAAATTTCCAGCAGGAAACTTCGCAAACCACTTTTGACACGTTCCATAAGTCACAGCACCTTCTCCATACACTGCACAAATCTTTTTTTGCATTTCAGTTGCGTTTTTACCTTTCTTGAAATAGTAAAGCATAATATGCTGAAAATGTTGCTTTCTTTCTTCCATCTTCAATATTAAAATGGCTACACAAAAATTCACCAATTTTGATGTTTTTTAAAATGCACACTGATATGACAGCTATCACAGCTATCACAATACAATCTAACAAAATTGTTTCGAATGAAGTTAAAGACAACTAAGCACTACTAGAGCCATCTTACAGAAAAAAACGAATGAACCTTTTAGCCAACCCTTGAGGGTTGAACGTGGACCAATTAGGTGTGAGATCCCTTCCAGAGCTCCTATGATAATAGATAGTACTGTCCTGGGCAAACTCCCCTATTATACTAAAAGCCAGAGTACTTTGGGAAGGTAACATTCTCTCTATAAGAATTTAAACATTGATAAATAGTGTATAACATATGCTAAAAACAAAACATAGACATCATATTAGTTGACAGAAGAAGGCATTGCCTCCATTTTGTGTTAAACAAGCATGAAATCAATAAGTTATTTATAATCTGTCCACATTATTGATCAGTATATTAAAATGGGACCTACAAGCTATCTAGCAAAATATAGTTATGAAATAATGCTATTCGGTAAAGTGGATTGGGGTAGAAATAAAAAATAGTTTATTCAATAACTCTCTTTTATCTCCATTTAAAGTAGCTCATTGATTACATTTTACACTTCAATTTATTTCTGTAGAACCATTCTTAAATACAGACCTCTTGATTGCTTGTTTCCACTTTCATTAGTTTCAGGTATGAATTTTCTCCATTTCATGTATTTCATATATGTGAATACACATGTATACTATATTTATATTTGGATACAGCTATATTTTGGTATATAATATTTTCTTTACATTTTGTTCTGAGCATATTTGACAATTCAATTTACTAAGCAGTCAAATTTCCTATTAACTTTATTGAAGATTAAGGTGCTTCGTTTCCTTTGTTTAGAAACTATTTTTAAAGAGCTTTGTAGTGTGAAAGGACAATTTATAAATTATTATACACTGATGATTTATGCATTTATATTTACCTATCATTCATGTCTTCCTTAGCTCACATCTCTCTTGATCTGAATGCACAATTGCAGTGGAGAATATATCATACAATAAATACTGAATATTCATTTTAGAAGATTTGAGTGGAAATGCTCTTTCTTGTAATTCACAACACAAAAAATTCTTTGTAAAAATTCACTGAAGACTCCAGCTGTGTTTTCATTTTGTGCCTTCCGTATAATACTAAGGAAAAAATGGATCTTTGATATTTATTTTGAAGCAATGCATCCTTTACACATTCTATAAATGTAGCTCTTGAGTTATTCCCTAAAATTGGTCCTCTAGCAGTCATTTATTTAAAATATAAGTAAAATTTTTTAAAGATTATTTTGAGATTATGATCGATTTCTTTCTAAGAATGATCGTAAAACTAAAAAAGGGTAAAATTGGACCACAGGGACTTCAACAACCATAGGAATCTGATCTTTCCCCCTCAAAAAAAGAGCTCTAAACTTTGACATTGCCCTAGGAAAGAAAAAGATGTAAGAAAAAAAATAATTTAATATTTAGTGAAGTTTGTGCCCAGTTCATGCCTTGTCACTCATGCATATGCAAGTGTCATTTCATTTTTCATATTACACTTTCTTTACAGTAAAGTACTCTTTTCTAATTCACAACTGTCCTTTGACCTGATACTTCTTTTATGGCTGCTTTCTCAGATAGGATTTATGCAGGTTGCTTTCTGTTTCTTCATAGGACATTTTCTTGAAAAAAAAAATCAATTTCAAGGATAAGTTCTATTCACTTGTGTGTTTTCACAGCAAAAGTCATCAAAATATTGTCCCATTGCTTAAAACAAAACAAAACAAAACAAAAAGCTCAAAATAGGTATCTGGAAGCCATGCCATGACCTTAGTCATGTGGTACATTAAAGGTATTTCCCGAGTTGGAGATATTTCTGCATGCAGGATATAGGAATTATAGAACTGATTTAGTTTTCATATTCTTTATCTCTCTCCTTCCCTTTTCTTTTTTTTCTATATCAGCTGTATTCTTTCTTGTTCTCTTAGAATTTAAGCTTCTCATATCAAATTTAGTTTCACATGAATCTGAGACTCTTGATATATGTCCCTGCCATATTTCTTCCCAGACACTTCTCATCATTGTCATTCACAAAGAATATTATTTTGAGTCGGATTGTTCATATCTATTTAGAAAGGCTGGCACAAAGAAAGGTATAAAGGGATTTTACCAAGTAGGAATTTATAATTGAATTATAATTAAATTAAAGAGTGTATACTTATTTTGAAAGGTAGAAATGAGAGAGGTTCCTGTCCTTTGTGGGTCCTTCGTCCTCAGTGATCACAGTGATCACATTGATATTCTCTTTAGATTTCTCTTTTAGTTGATGAATATTTTGGACAGCAGAGACTACTTAGCTGTCTTTGTAACTCTTGAGCTCAAGCCAGTTTGTGGTATATAAAATAATCAGTAAATGTTTGTTAAACTGAACTAAACTGAAAAGAACCTTTTTTAGTTAGCAAGCATTAACTGTAACCAATACTGTAATGTTTGGGACTGAAAAGGCATATATTATAAAAATTTAAAAATTCATATTTTCCCTGTTGAGATATTAATGTCTGTTTAACTTGAATAGAAAAAAAGGCATCTTTTGGATGAGAAAGTGAGGTAATACAGAAATTAAATTTGCCATGAAATGATCCAGAACAATCTATGTCATTCTAAAGTTTGTGCCAAATATGAAACAGCATATGAAAAACTGTTTCTTAAAATATGTCAACTTTCCCAGAACATGAAGTCATTGCATTTGGTACTAACTGATTGGCTTGCAAAATTCACCCTCTAGAACAGTCCTAACATCAAATGTGAGAGGTGTAAGTTCATGAAAAGCATTCAAAAAATAAAGCTTGTTTGTATATATATAACAAAAATCTACAGACAAAAGATGAAGTAATGACCAAACAAGTCAACAAATCTTGCCTTTTGAAATGTAATTTTTAAATGTACAAGCTTATGCAAAAATACTTCATCAGAAGAAAGAAGGGATAAATTCCATTTTATAATGACTGTATTTTTGGAAGAATCTGTATGTGCTTATTTGATGATTATGTGAGTGATATATGGTCTTTGTAAAACCCTTAAACTATTCAGAAGGACTTAAAATTAAAAGTGAAAATCCTCCTGCTAATCTACTTGCACAAATGTTACCATTTATAGTTTCTTATATGTAATTAAAAACTTTTTCATATGTATTAGCAAATAGTAAAAGATAGAATTTTATTCATTTTCAATGTTTTATTTATACAGTATGCAAATTTGAATGATATTAAATAGTTTAAAAAAGCTGGACATACATAAGCTTGAAATATTCATGAAATAATTCATTTTAACAATATTGATTCTTTAACAATATTGATATACAGAAATCTGTTGCATTTCTATACACTAATAATGAAATGTCAGAAAGAGAATTAAGGAAACAATCCCATTTGCAATTATATCAAAAAAATAAACTAACTAGGAATAAACCTACCTAAGGAGGCAAAAGACCTGTACTCTGGAAACTACAAGACACTGATGAAAAAAAATCAAAGATGACACAAACAGATGGAAAGATATACCATGTTGTTAGATAGGAAGAATCAGTATTGTCAAAATGACTGTACTACCCAAGGCAATCTACAGATTCAGTGCAATCCCTATCCTATTCCCAATGGCATTTTTCATAGAACTAGAACAAAAAAATTTTTAATTTGTATGGAGACAAAAAAGACCCTGAATAGCCAAAGCAATCTTGAGGAAGAAGAAGGAGCTGAAGGAAGCAGGCTTCCTGACTTCAGACTATACTGCAAAGATATAGTAATCAAACAGTGTGGTACTGGCACAAAAGAAGACAGATAGATTAATTGAACAGGATAGAGAGCCTAGAAATAAACCCATGCACTTATGGTCAATTAATCTACGATTAAGGAGGCAAGAATAGACAATGGAGAAAAGACAGTCTCTTCAGTAAATGGTGCTGGGAAAACTGGACAGCTACATGTAAAAAAATGAAATTAGAACATATGTAGAACACCATACACAAAAATAAAATGAATTAAAGACCTAAATGTAAGACCTGATACTATAAAACTCTTAGAGGAAAGCATAGGCAGAACGCTTCTTGATATAAATCGCAGCAGTATCTTTTTGTATCCACCTCTAAGAGTAATGGAAATAAAAACAAGAACAAACAAATGGGACTCAAACTTAAAAGCTTTTGCACAGCAAAGAAAGCCATAAACAAAACAAAAAGACAACCTACGGAATGGGAGAAAATATTTGCAAATGATGTAACAAAGGATTGATTTCCAAAATATACAAACAGCTCATATGGCTCAGTATCAAAAAAAAACAAACAACCCAATCAAATAATGGGCAGAATATCTAAATAGACATTTATCCAAAGAAGACATACAGAGGGCCAACAGGCACATGAAAAAATGCTTGACATTGCTAATTATTAGAGAAATGCAAATCAGAACTACACTGAGGTATCACCTCACTCCAGTCAGAATGGCCATCATCAAAAAGTCTACAAATAATAAATGCTGATGAGGGTGTGGAGAAAAAGGAACCTTCCTAAACAGTTGGTGGGAATGTAAATTGGTATAGCCACTGTGGAAAACTGTATGGAGGTTCCTTAAAAAACTAAAAGCAGAGTTACCATATGATCCTGCAATTCCACTCCTGGGCATATACCTGGAGAAAACCATAATTCGAAAAGACACATGCATCCCAATGTTCATAGCAAGACTATTTGCAATAGGCAAGACATGGAAGCAACCTAAATGTCCATTGACAGATGAATGGATAATGAATATATATTATATATATATAATAATATAATAAGAATAATAAGGATATATATTATGTGTATATATAATGGAATATTACTCAGTTATAAAAGAGAATGAAATAATGCTATTTGCAGCAACATGGATGGACCTATAGATTATCATACTAAGTGACGTAAGCCAGACAGTGAAGACAAATGTCATACATTGCTCATATGTGGAATCTATAAAAAAAAAAAGATACAAATTTCTGTTTTATCAATATTTACAAGACAGAAGTAGACCCACAGACATAGAAAGCAAACTTATGGTTACCAAAGAGGAAGTGGGGGGAGGGATAAATTAGGAGTTTGAAGTTAACATATACACATCACTATATTTAAAATAGTTAACCAACAAGGACCTACTCTATAGCACAGGGAACTATACTCATATTTCGCAATAACCTATAAGGGAAAAGAATCTGAAAAAGAATATATATATGTCTGTGTGTGTATATTCAGCAGTAGTGCTACCCAGATTACATTGAGTGGTGGGAGGAGCCCATGGTGTTGAGCCCATGTAGAGCCTCCATCTCTTCACCACCACTACTCCATTCTTAGGCCCATTGAGAAAGTACTAGGGTGCCCAAATAGAGAAGCTGGCAGATAGCTACTGGATAAGTAATCCTGTTTACCTGTTGTTTAGGATGTCTTCTGCAACTGATGCTCTATCAAGGTCATTTAGTGTGTTTCCAGGATGCTCAACCTTTGTGCCCACTCCCTCAGGCTCATCTAAACACTTCTAAGACTTTCTTATCGCTGATCTTCTAATTTTGCTCTTTCCTGGCCTCTGACCAGTCAAACCATTTTCCACTGTCCATGTGTTCATATATATCCTTACCTTTAGCCAGCTGTTTTGTTCAAATTGGATGACCAGATGCACTGACCCATGTTTTGCTCATTGAGAGAATTTCTCCTCACTACTGTGTTCCAGGCCCACCCTTGAATTGGGCTGCAGTGCAGCAGGAGTCTATTTTTAATCTTGCCTCAACATATCTAGTAGACATCCATGAACCAGTTCTGGGTTTCTCCTCTGTTAGCTGGCTGTAAGAAACTGTTCCATGAGCGCATAGGTGTAAGAAAAGTGTGAGTCATTGGTACATGGTAAACCTAATCATGAAGCTTACTTGGGTCTTCTAGACTTCCTTGGTTCTGTCCTGTGTACATGTGGATGAAGCTTCTCTTAAAAGATGTATTGTTGCTGGACCAGTTGAATCTTATGACATCCTTAGGTCTAATAGCATCTAGTTCATTTTGGACAGCTATGGTCAATGGTCACTTGCTATCCTGTGGTCTTACACTTAGTTTTTACCATCACTCAATAACATGCTAGGAACTGATTTGTAAATAGGAAACAGTTCTCCACTGTAGGTAGCATGATTTCGATCCAGAACCCTAGAGGTCTTTGCTGCAACTCTCCTATTGGGTCTTCCTAGAGACTCTACATAATGTTGATTATGTAGATTAACATAAATTCCTTTAAAACTGTGGATCTAATGGGCTCTGTGGCCCAAGTGGCAGGACTATTTGTACTTCCGCCTTGTTTTACTGCAAAGCCCTCTTTTGAGTCACGTAAGTGGGCTGAAACAGTATTTTAAAAACCCTCCAAGTGCTATGCTTCTATGTGGTAGGAAGTGCAAAGTGCAATAACTCATTCTTTATCTTGAAAATGATATTTTAGCATACTGCTGGACTTCTAAACAATTGACTGATAAATCGGGACCTTGAGTCTTTGTAGTATTTATCACCCATTTTTAGGAGCTCATGTATGTTACTAGAACATTCAGAGTACTTGCCACTTTCTGCTTATCAGTTCTGTTTATCATGTTGTTATCAGTATATTGGACCAGTGAGATGTTCTGTGGAAGGTCCAGATGATCAAGACCTGTTCAGAATACACAAGTGAGAGAAGAGAGGTGATTCAACATACCCCTGGGTGATGCCATAAATGTATCATGTTATTTATCTCAGGTGAATGAGAACTGCTTTTGAGCCTCCTTCCTGATCGGTGTTTACCAGATCAGTAGCTCCATACCACATACTCTAGTCCGTGTTGCTCTGCCAAAAACACCATATTTAGCAAAAAAGCTGAAATTGGGACTAGTATTTAATTAAATTGTGGAGTCCACTGTCATCTGCCAAGGTCCATTTGATTTTTTATGGCCAGACTGGCGAATTAAATGGATTCTTAATGGGAAACACCTTCGCTGCATTTTTTTTAAGCCTTTGAGGTTGGCACTGAGCTCTGTCCTTCTACCTGGAATGCAGTATCATTCAGTATTGTTCTTGATTTCCTATCTTATCTGTGGTGGGGTATCTATTGTAGCCCTTGTTATTAGAGCCAGTTTAGATCCTGAATTTAGTAGACCTCAAAAGATCCTGGTTCCCCTCTCCTGCACTCTTGGAGGGAATGTAAATTGGTGCAGCCACTATGGAAAACAGTATGGAGGTTTCTTAAAAATCTAAAAATAGAGCTACTACAAGATCCAGCCACCCCATTCCTGGGCATATATCCAGAAAAGATGGAAAAGATGAACACTCTAATGCAAAAACATACATGCACCCTGATGTTCATAGCAGCACTATTTACGATAGCCAAGACATGGAAACAACCCAAGTGCCTATCAACAGATGATTGGTTTAAGAAGATGTGAGATAAATGTATATAGTGGAATATTACTCAGCCATAAAAAAGAATGAAATATTGCCATTTTCAGCAACATGCATGGACATAGAGAATGTCATACTAAGTGAAGTAAGTCAGACAAAAAAAGACAAATATTATATCACTTATATGTGGAATATAAGAATAATACAAATGAATCTATATACAAAACAGAAATAGATTCATAGACATAGAAAACAAACATGGTTACCAAAGGGGAAAGGGAGGGAGGGATAAATTAGGAGTGTGGGACTAGCAGATACAAACTACTATACATAAAATAGATAAGCCACACGGATTTATTATATAGCACAGGGAACTATATTCAATATCTTATAATAACCTATAATGGAAAATAATCTGAAAAAAATATATGTAACTGACAAAAAAAGATCATGGTTATTTGATAAATGACCCTAGGTAACTGTTGGGAAGGACTGAGGGAATTACTACCCTCACTTACTATGGTATTCTTGGGTCTTTCCTTACAGAGATCTGATCTCTCATTTAATTGATGAGTTCTTGTCTAAGAACTAGCTCAGGTATGAAATGTAGGTGAGAGATTGCAGCTTTTGATTAGTTTTATTGGGGCAGCTGATATCATTCTTTTGCTCATCCATTCTTTTTTTTTTTTAACATGTTTTTTGGAGTATAACTGCTTTACAATGTTGTGTTAGTTTCTGCTGTATAACAAAGTGAATCAGCTATACATATACATATATCCCCATATCTCCTCCCTCTTGTGTCTCCCTCCCACCCTCCCTATCCTACCCCTCTGTGGTCACAAAGCACAGAGCTGATCTCCCTGTGCTATGCGGCTGCTTCCCACTAGCTATCTATTTTACATTTGGTAGTGGATATATGTCCATGCCACTCTCTCACTTTGTCCCAGCTTACCCTTCCCTCTCCCTGTGTCCTCAAGTCCATTCTCTATGTCTGCGTCTTTATCCATTCTTGATCTCTTTTGAATCTATCATGTATGTATGTATCATCTGAAGAAACTCCCTGTTTACTGCTTATTTGTTTTGCTCTTTGGAACCATGGTCTATTAGTCATCATGATAGTTTACTGTTGGGTCAGGGTACTCTGGATACCATTTCAACCATGCTGCCAATTACAGTTATTACATGTACCTTGTCTCTGACAATTAAGTGCTGCCACCTGCCTCTGCAACTCTGGAATCTTGTCTTCCTTGTTGATACTGGAGAGCCAAGTTTCATAACAGTATGTCCTGCCGTCAGCCTCAGCCTGCAGAGGACAGCCACTACTAAGCTTCTCAGTAATAATGGCGTCTCAGTTTCCAATGCATTCCTTATCACCGCAGTTAATGAAATGTTCTCTGGCCCCTTCCAGGAAAAGTCAGCTGGAGGGTTTTCCCATCGTACGTAATAGACACATTTTACCATGTTCATTTCTCTGGGACATTTGCTTCCTTTCCTTAGCAGTCTATCAGTTCTAGCATCTCAAATTTGTTTAATATAAGGCCATTATTTTTTTTCAAGCTTCCAATATTCATCCCAGCAGCATATCAGAACTTGCCAGGACATTAAGCCCTGAGTCACAGAGCGTGCCCTCGTATCAACAGACTCTTCCTAATCCAGCTTTAAGGTCAGGTCCCCTCCTCGTTCAGGACTTTCAAGAGCCATTTCTAGGCATGCTGTCCTGGTTCCTACCAGTTCACATTAGCAAGGCCTTACAGCAATTTTGGTGAAAAAAATCCCTTTTCTCCTCAGTGGAGTTAACAATTCCCAAGTCAGGTTATGGCAACACAGCCCTAGACATTGGTCTTTCCATCTGTTTCAAAGAGTATTATCTTGAGGAAGACCTATTTCCTCGAAGATTATACATAGTATAAGAACTTAATTTTTGTTTTCCTTTCTTAATGACTTAAAATTGATACTTAAAAATGTGATCTAAACATTATTTGGTGAGATTGAAAACATTTTCCAAAATGTTTGAAGTGAAAATGCACCTAAACCAGGCTTATAATATTTAATTATTGACCTGTGTGTGAGTTTAGATTCTTAATTTCAAAATATGGAGTATTTTCCTACTAATAATTAGCACTTTCTGCTGAATGTTTTCTCACCAAGTAGAAACCAGGCTTACTCAGAATAGGGAAGCTGATATGTTGAATAACATATTGTTCACATTTGGCAGTTAACTACAGAGATGTAAAGTTAATAATATGCTTGCCAGGAAAGTTATAAATCAAAATGAAAAAAATTCTGACAGTAAGGACACAACTGGAACATTTTGACTAAGACAAGTAGTTAATCATCCAGCTGTGCTCTGAGGTAATAACTCATAGAATGTAAGAAGGAAACAAATGACCAATATTTTCCCAACATCATGGTTTTAGTGTACTGGGTTGACAGAATGCTGTTGGTAAAATGAGGAGACAAATTATGGGTAAAGGGAAAATGTTCTATTTATTTAAGGCATAAGTTGGATACTTTTTTTTTTTACTGGTATGAAACATTTATAACACTTTACACTCTTCTTCATAGGCTGGTGACCTTAAAAACCCATTATATGATTACCAAAAGATTCCATAGATAAAATTCTTGCTTTTCAAGCTTTGTGAATCGTGGCAATTGATAGATTTGTAAAAAGACTTAAGAGGGTAAATTATTTTGTAATGTTAAAAATCACTGACTTCTCATTCTATGCATCCTAGCCTGTGGAAGAAAACAGACAAATGCCTTAAAAGTATGGTCTAATATACTCTTATCCTATCGTGATTTTATATTATGTGATCACATGTATTTTCATTTCTCATCTAAATGTTACATTTATAGGTATAAAAAAAAACTTTATTAATTAGCATTGTACTTTTCTGAGGGAGGTTTTTTCTGATTTATGAGATTTTATTATTATTTAAATTTTATGAATATTTTAATAGATTTTAAAAAATGCACTTAGGACCATTTAGAAATTGTGTCTTCAACTTCTGAGTCTAGCTCAGACTTTTATTTCATTATGAATTGATCAATCAACGAATTAATCACTCAATCATAAATATAGTGCTGGGTGTGATATTTCTCCAGCAATAGATTTGGATGTGCAAAGTAGCTCTCTTTATTTTTTTGTAGCTCAACCTAAGCTTCGTTTTGAACTTCCACTCTATCTAGGGGCAGAAAGTTTAATCTAGTCATTCTGCAGTACACTCAGTGGACTTACTTTCTCTCTGGCCTCTTTCAAAAAGTGAAAAAGTTTTATTCACTCATTTAGTTCAAGGCTCTCCATACCTCTTGAACCCCTTAAGTCCTCCAAGTATGCATGAAACCATCTCTATTTTCTTACGCCAGTGCATCTTTGGAGCAGGTTAGCTTGCTCCTTCTCAAGGCTGCAGATGGGAAACAAAGAATAAGCTTTTAGTACTAAAATATACTAGAGATTCTATTTACACCTTCTTGGAGTGAGAATAAGGGAGCGCAGAGTCCCTTCTAAGAGACTCACGTAAGCATCTCACTGTATTATTCTTTTTAAAAGTTTCTTCCTAAATCAGAGAGCTAATTTTTTTCTTCTTCATCCTTCAGTTGTTTAAAGCACGTATTATTTTGTGCTCTAGACTGTAGACTTTCTGACTTTTTGCTGTCTCTGTGTGGGCTATAAAACTTTCTTTGGAAGGTCAAGAGCTGAGAATTGGTTCCATCCTTTATTTTTTTCTTTCCGCATCTCTGCTGGAACAACTCTACTTTGAGAGTAAGTATGGAATTCCTTTGCTACCTCCTGATTTGAGGAGGGATATCCGTTAGCACAAACTGTGTCTGTGTGCAAGTTGGGGGCAGGAGAAGTAAGCAGAAGAGCAGCCACATTGGCAGGTAATTCACATGTTCATTTCACCACACAAATATTGATTTAGTGTTTATTACCTGTCAGATTCTTCTTTGGGTATAATGAAGGAAATGAGAAGATATGATCCCTGTTTGCAGGGAGCGTGCAATTAGTGGAGGGAGCAAAGAACAAAATATGTGAAATAAAGTGCAATTCAAAAATACATAACACATAATTAAATATTAAATTAGGCAATTCATGCCCTATGGTGAAATTACTGTGCATGAGAAAGACTGGGTTGTGGTAGTGAATTTAGAGTTTGTCCTAAAAGTTGGTTGAAGTTTACTAAGAGGAGAAAATGGTTAAGGAAATTTAAGATGAGAGAAACGATGTGAGTTACAGCACAGAAGCAGGAATGAGTACTGTAAGCATGGAGGGAGCAGTGAAAGGATTGGTCTTTTTGGAAAAGAGATTGAGTGCTTGGAATCAGGTGAAAATAAGTTAGGTCAAAATAACTTACTATGCAAATTTTTCAAGTTGGCAGAAGAATTTAAGCTTTCTGCCACAGATAGCAGAAGATTATACAGAGGCATGATAAATGCTTTTGTAGAGGAGAATGTTGTAGAGGAGAATTCTCAGGAGAATGTTGATGTAATCCAAGTGTGAGATGATAAGTGCCCAGAAAAGGGTGATATGAAGTGGGAATGCAATGAGAATGAAAAAGGGAAAGAGAAGATAAGAGACAAATGATGGAAAGATCTGGGAAAAACAGAGTGGGCTAATATACTGATATATTAACATAGTTTTAAGCTTCACATTGTGTTTTTCCCTTTTCCTTTTCCTATTCAAGTAAGTATTTGGTTCTGGGATCATTGTCTCAGGGAAGGGATGTGGCTGGTGGGAAGCAAAAAACTTGGCTTTTGTGTTAGAAGTCTAAACCTCATAATGGAGGAAGACTTTGTGAAATTGTAGAGTAAAGTGAATGTGAATGCAAAGGAAAATGTGTTGGCTGGATTTGTGAAGGGAGAATTGCTTTGAGACTAGAAGGAAATAGATTGGGCAGGGAAGAGACAGCCTGGAAGGTTCATAGCATCCTAGAGATCTGACTGTACAGTTCTGCTTCCTGGCAATGCCTTTGAGAGGATGGGGTTTGGTAAACGCTATCAAGGAAGCAACAACATGAGGCTTTTAGCAGATGGAGAATGGGAAACTTTGTGGACAGATTCCTATGCTTCAAGAATAGTAAGGAAGCTGCACGAGAAAGACCATAATTCCATGGCATGATGGACTTCTCAGTGGTAACCTTTATATGAGGAGTGATGTTAGAGCTGTATTAGTTTCCTATCTCCCCCAATTCTTAACCCTACAAAATCCTTTACTCTTCTTTAGACCTCAACAAAACCCTGGAGAATTGGGTTTCTTTAAAAGGATTCAAATGGAAGCTTCAGCCTGCCTTACAGACTCATAATAACAATTCAGTGGAGTAATGGGAAATACATTTGCATTTATTGCATATCTGAATTTGTGGGCTTCATTTATCCCTGCTACACTGGTGACAGATCCATTTTCTTCCATGTGAATACAAACCATCACTTTTATTACAAAAGGATTAATTCACTAAATGTTAAAATCTGTTTTGGAAAATACTTCAGATCATGTATTTTCCTTTTTTAAAATATTCATTTTTTAACAAATAATTATGATAAGCTCCTAATGGGAATCAGTCCCTAGCAAAAGAAAACAACATACAGCACTAGCCTCAAAAAGCTTAGTCTAGTGAGAGAGGAAACATGTAAACAATGATTCTAACATAGGCTGTCTCAAATCCATTGTGGAATAATAATCCATTGTGGAATAGATTAGAAATAAATCAATAATTCATAAATAAAATTCCTGTGTTCTATTATGCATACCAAATTATGAATTAAATCTGGTGGTATATGAGAAGGGAATGGGTTATTCATAAAAACATTACATAAGAATTCATTGGGTAACAAGCTGGTTAGAACACTGTTCTTGGGCTGGAGGAAGGATGGAATGATGGGGTGCATACTCAGATAACTGTAAAAATCTTCCTAACTTTGAGGAATTTGACATTTTGTTTTGAAGGCAGTGCATGTACATATATAAAACATGAAAGCAGGAGGGATTGGGGAAGATTAAGTTCAGTGTTTAAATAGCAGTTGGAAATTCTCTGTAGGCAGTCAGGGAATGGGGTTGGAAGGCATTGAGAATGCAAAGGGAAAGGGAAGACGAGATGAATAACAAAAGGTAGGCAAATGTTGGAGATACAGTTTTGTGAATCATCTACAAATAAAATGCCATCAATAGAGTATCTGAAGTACTGAGGACTAGTCCCTAAGCCCTGGGAAATGCTCACAACCAAAGCCTTGAAGGGAGATCTCAGGGAGGAGGAGGATGAAGAGCCACCTGAGAGCTGGGAGGAGTGACCGATGACCAGGTCAAGAATCAGGGTGACTGAGAAAACCATAATTCAAAAAGAGTCATGTACCAAAATGTTCATTGCAGCTGTATTTACAATAGCCCGGAGATGGAAACAACCTAAGTGTCCATCATCGGATGAATGGATAAAGAAGATGTGGCACATATATACAATGGAATATTACTCAGCCATAAAAAGAAACGAAATTGAGCTATTTGTAATGAGGTGGATAGACCTAGAGTCTGTCATACAGAGTGAAGTAAGTCAGAAAGAGAAAGACAAATACCGTATGCTAACACATATATGTGGAATTTAAGAAAAAAAAATGTCATGAAGAACCTAGGGGTAAGACAGGAATAAAGATACAGACCTACTACAGAATGGACTTGAGGATATGGGGAGGGGGAAAGATAAGCTGTGACAAAGCTAGAGAGAGGCATGGACATATATACACTACCAAACATAAAATAAATAGCTAGTGGGAAGCAGTCGCACAGCACAGGGAGATGAGCTTGGTGCTTTGTGACCGCCTGGAGGGGTGGGATATGGAGGGTGGGAGGGAGGGAGACGCAAGAGGGAAGAGATATGGGAACATATGTGTATGTATAACTGATTCACTTTGTTATACAGCAGAAACTAACACACCATTGTAAAGCAATTATACTCTAATAAAGATGTAAAAAAAAAAAAAAAAAGAATCAGGGTGAGGAGACCTAATCAAACTTATAAGCTTTTGCACAGCAAAGGAAACCATAAACAAAATGAGAAGACAACCTACAGAATGGGAGAAAATATTTGCAAATGATGTGACTGACAAGGGCTTAATTCCAAAATATACAAACAGCTCATACAACTCAACAACAAAACAGCCCAATCAAAAAATGTGCAGAAGACCTGTATGTCCAAAGAAGACATACAGATGGCCAACAGGCACATGAAAAAATTCTCAACATCACTAATTATTAGAGAAATGCAAATCAAAACTACAGTGAGGTACCACCTCACTCCAGTCAGAATGGCCATCATTAAAAAGTCTACAAATAACAAATGCTGGAAAGGGTGTGGAGAAAAGGGAACCCTCTTACACTGTTGGTGATAATGTAAGTTGGTACAGCCACTGTGGAAAACAGTATGGGGGTTCCTCAGAAAACTATAAATAGAATTACCATATGATCCAGCAATCCCACTCCTGGGCATATATTCAGACAAAACTATAATTCAAAAGATACACATACCCCTATGTTCATAGCAGCACTATTCACAGTAGCCAAGACATGGAAACAACCTAAATGTCCATCGACAGAAGAATGGATAAAGAAGATGTGGTACATGTATACAATGGAATACTACTCAGCCATAAAAAAAAACAAAAACAAAAACAAAATAACGCTATTTACAGCAACATGGATGCAACTAGAGATTATTATACTAAGTGAAGTAAGTCAGAAAGAGAAAGACAAATACCATATGATATCACTTACATGTGGAATCTAAAATACGACACAAATGAACCTATCTACGAAACAGAAACCGATTCACAGACATAGAAAACAGACTTGTGGTTGCCAAGGGGCAGGGGGTTGGGGGAGGGATGGAGTGGGAGTCTGGGATTAGCAGACGTAAACTATTATATACAGAATGGATAAACAACAAGGTCCTACTGTATAGCACAGGGAACTATATTCAATATCCTGTGATAAGCCATAATGGAAAAGAATATAAAAAAGAATGTATATGTATGTATAACTGAATCGCTTTGCTGTACGGCAGTAATTAACACAACATTGTAAATCAACTATACTTCAATTTAAAAAAAAAAAAAAGAAAAAAAAAAGAATCAGGGTGAGGCAGTTCACGGAAGGGGAGAGTCTCCAGTCAAGTGTCAAATGCCACTCCTGAGCGCTTGCAAAGAATCAGAACTGAGGTAGGCCAACCGTGTGACACAAGTTGGAAATTTTGCTGGTGAGAATAAAAGACAGACCCTTCCATGGTTTTGGAAGCTTGAAGTCTCACAATTTTCTTTCCCTTCTTTCTTCCCTCCTTCTACTATGTCCCTTTTCCATTAGTTGTGTTTAGTTTCCTCAAGACCTCATTTTATCTTGATTTTACTTTATTTTCACCAAACTTATTTAATTTTTTGAATAAACAATGCTTGCACATCGCAACAAATTAAAATTCAAAAGCTACAAAAAGATACACAGTATATATTGTGTGTGTTTTTACACATACGTATTGGCCTAGTTCTTCCCCTAACAATTATTATGGGGATTTCTCTTATTATATCTAGAGAACTGCCTAGGTATTTTAAGGGCTGCAAATTATTTCTTGTGTAGATGTAGCATAAAATATTCTACCAGTCCCCTGCTGATAGATGCTTAGGTTGTTTCCAAGTTCAAGGTCTGACAAACCATGCTGCAATGAATATCCTTGTATATGATTCCTTGTGAACATGTGTGCAAATCTCTGTGGGTAACTTTCTAGAAATGCAGTTGCTGGTTTGAGAGGTATGTGGCTTGATCATTTTTATTAACATTAAGGCCTTAATTTGAAGTAGCATTTATTTTAGATAATGCGGTAGCAGAGGACATGTAGTTACCTCCAGAATTCAGTGTTTTTCAATTTGTTAGCCGGATGGAAATCTCTAGAGTGAATGAGACTCTGGAGAGAGAATCTCCAGTAGTGAGTAGCAAGGTGGAAATCCCATCAATGTGGCAATGGCAGGAGTCCCAGGACTCTTATTCTGATATTAACCAGGATTTTAATTTTGTAAGTTTCCTGAGACATTACAGAAAGTCCTTTGTTTAAAATATTTCAAAGTCAGGAAGAGAAAACCAACTTGTAGTTCAGAAGGTAGAGAAATTAGAAACATCTGGTAAATTCGGTTGCAGACACTGCTTGTGCTTACATGGAGATGTAATAACCAGGCGGTTGACTAGTCCAGTCTAATTCGGGTGAATAATATTTTCTCAGCAGTCTCCTGTCCACAGAATAGCAAAACGCAATGGGAACATGCTGTAAAGTGCCTTGATGCCCAGAACAATTACACTCTGGAAACATTCTCTTGGCTGGATGAATGTGACCCATGACCACGGCTCAGTTCATTCCACAAACAGAATTAGTCACAAAGCGTATGTAGAACAACACTCTTTGCAGGACTTTCTTGTGTTGACTTTCTTAGTGCATGATTCCATGTTGGGCCCTCATCCCTTGGAATGAAATTACCTTAAAATAGCAGGGATGAAAAATAATGTACCACTTTGCTTTACATAATAATACAAGTACCATTTTCCCCATATGGTTATTGACTATGTTCTTTTCAGAGCTATCTTATAAGTGAGGCCAGTCTAAGAGTCCATGCCTTTGATCTTAATATTTTTTTACTATCTTAATATCATTTAAAAAACATGCAAATTATGGGTATCTTAAGAAACATATTGATCTTCAGTTCAGCCCTGTACTTAAGGTGTCTTTCAGATCCTTCTTTGACCCTGTGAGAGAAAATTAATTACTTCACTTTCATGTAATACATATGTACCTCATTTGTTTATTTTTGTACCTGTTTCCACTTAGATCTCTACTCCTCAAAGTTAGGACTATTTTATTTTATTATGTATTCCTGGTGACTCTCAGAGTGCCTAGTTCATAGTAAGTGAAGAATAAATACTTTTAACATGAATAAATCAGCCAGCTAATCATAGACCATGAGGTACCTTGATATGAAATCCAGTTTGGCTATTAATAATCATTTTTCTCCTATGGGTACATTTTGGCATTTGGTTTCCTTAAAATATTTTTACTAATCCGTATTTCTGAGTAATTTTCTAAAGGCAAGTATAAGTTTCTGAGTATGTACTCTGAAAGCATCAGTATGTAATTCTGTAATTCGTCTGGATAGACCAATTTTGTGATGCCATTTTCAAAGTTTCTGTTATATGATGGAAAGAGTCAGTTTGTTATAACAAAGTTAAAGTGTCTTCCTTTCTACTCTACCTGGACATTGTAACCCAAAGAATGTCCAAAATGGTGCATCAAATTAAAGAAGCTTCAAAAATGTTTCTTACCAGGAATCTATTTTCTGAATTATTTGTAAACCATCATCATCAAAAAGTGTGTATCAAGCACTGACATCCTGCATACTGTACCTGAGTACTTCCCTAAGTACTGTACCAATTAAGTTGCTGTTGCCTGTGTATTGATGCAATACACAATGTCCTGTTTTGTTTTGTTTTTTTTTTGCGGTACGAGGGCCTCCCACTGTTGTGGCCTCTCCCGCTGTGGAGCACAGGCTCTGGACGCGCAGGCTCAGCAGCCATGGCTCACGGTCCCAGCCGCTCTGCGACATGTGGGATCTTCCCGGACCGGGGCACGAACCCGTGTCCCCTGCATCGGCAGGCGGACTCTCAACCACTGCGCCACCAGGGAAGCCCCAATGTCCTGTTTTTACGGGAATCTTTTCAAGTCTGGATTTGCTGTCCCTGTGATTTTATTTGTTTAGAATTCTATTTGCTTTAAAGTTGAACATGACTTTTAGTTATTATCTATTCCTTTGTCACTTTTAATTTTTACCATACAATCCTTTCTGGTCTGTTTGCTAAAAAAAGCATTTTCTTGGTCACTTTCTCCCTTAAGCTCTTACCTTTCCCTTTTATATTTATATGGGCTAGCCAAATTTCATGTCAAAACCTTCATCCTTTCTTTCTGTGGAAATATGGGTGTATTAAGGTATCATCAGATAAGGCATAATGATATTATAGCTTTTATGTTGCAAGAGGGCTAGGGGATGTGATCTAAAATAAGAGAAGTTAAGATTTTATTCATAATAGAGATTGTTGGGATATTTTGTTAGTAATTGAGTCCAGCTATGTTGTGTGGCTTTGAGAAAATTATTTTATGTTTCTCAGTTTCCTTGTCCTTAAAATATGGTGACGATTGGAAATAATATCTGTTGAGCATCTTGCGTAGCTGAAACATAGTAGGCACTAAAAATGGTAGCTAATAGAGTTTATAGCTGAAAAAAAATGAAAGAAATATTTTGTCTGAGCTTGGTATATGTGTGACATGCACGCTGCCCTCCACGTTTGTATTGCTTACAGCAGACCCTGCTAATTTATCAGCACCTTTTCCATTGAGTCTGGTTGCAGCTTTAGGATTACTTATAAGCGGCCATTGCCAGTTAACCAAAGAAGGAAAATGAGTTGAAACCCATTTTTCATCTCTCATGTAGTCCAGTCCTTTTGTATTATGGAAGAGAAAACTGAGGCTCAGAGAGGTTATGTGATTTCCTCAGGGTGACACATTTAGTGAGTGGTCAGAACCTGTATTAGAAGAACTCTTAATTCAGTTCTCCTTCACTGCAAGGTCTGCCTTTCTTGTTCATCTTCTTTTATAATAACCAGAGTTGGGATTTGGTATCAGTTGCTATTCTTTTTCTTGAGCAAATAAATTAACTTATGATTTTCTTGAACTAGTATTTCTTAGTTTACATAAATAAGCACCACTGACGACTTTACACTGGTGATTATATGTAGTTTTTAAAAGCCATGTTTGATTCAAACCTTCTGTTCTGTTGGCTTTCAGAAAAGAAAAAGCCTGAGGGTCAGCAGATGTTGAAGGAGGTATAATCAACCTAAACACTTAGATAACTAGGAAGGGGTTTCCTAAGCAAGAGTAACTCCAAATGTTTTCCACATACTCTCCTTTGATCATTTGACCTTTTTTTCTTTTTTTTCTGGTCTGGATATTATGCTATAAATTTTGTGTTGGAATCCACTGAAGTTGGCAACAGTTAATCCTTCTTTTTACTGAGGATATGCTCATGCTTTCTGACAACTATAAAATTAGTTTGGACTTACTTAGCCAAAGGAAAAACAGGATGAGAAAAGACAATATGAAGTCTCTTTTTCTTATCACTTATGCCTCCACCCCACGGTTTGCTGTTTGTTTTACTTTTCAAATATTATCTCATTTTCCCATGTTCTGTGTTCGCTTAAGCAAAGCTCCTAATACCACAGATGACAAACAGGAGTTCCAGAAGTGCTGACTCATCACAGCAGAAGTCCAGTGGTTTGGCAGGAGATTTAACTTTAAAATGTTGAGACTGGCCCTTTTCAAAGTAAGTCCACAGCAGCAGATGTCACTGTTGGTCTATTTTAACTTTGGGGCACTTGGTGAGTAGTGTTTGCTCATGAGTACATGAGCCCAGTAATCCTAAATTTTAGGCACCATGGTCTTGTGGGACATTTCATGATAGTCTTTAACAGTAATATAAGGGCCAATTTCTTACCCTTGGAACCTAATTTAATTTCATAGAACTTTTTTTTTTTTGAAGTATAGTCGATTACATAGAACTTTAAATGTCATGATTATGATATTCATACCAGTGTCATTTTCCTTTTTTTCATAGAGATCTTTTCCACAAGGTCCAAATTTTCTTTGTTTCTGCATGTCATTCCTTAAGCCTGGGATAGCTTTCATTTTTCTGTTCAAATGTGCTTGTCTGCTCATGTATAAATCTCCATAATTCTTACATTCTCTAAGATACTTTCTAAAACATTAATTTTTTTTTTTTTTTATGCGGTACGTGGGCCTCTCACTGCTGTGGCCTCTCCTGCCGCAGAGCACAGGCTCCGGACGCGCAGGCCCAGCGGCCATGGCTCACGGGCCCAGCCGCTCCGCGACATGTGGGATCTTCCCGGACCGGGCACGAACCCGTGTCCCCCGCATCGGCAGGCGGACTTTCAACCACTGCGCCACCAGGGAAGCCCCAACATTAATTTTTGTGCTGTTAATTACAGTGCAATTAACCTTCACTTTTCTGAGTAAATAAGTTGTGCCAGTTATTTATCTATTTATTGTCTCTCAGCTCTGTGTCCTCCTTTTTGACTCTACTCTGTGATGCTAGGGCTGTGACTCTGTAAACTTCATTCCTCAGATATTTTTGCTGGATTCTTGAAGGCATTAAGGTGGGACTTGAAGGTATTGGAGGTGAGTAGTAGGAGAGGAGATAAGCCTTTCTTCCTGTTTTTAAATTTGTACTGTTCTTGGCCTCAATTCCAAGATAGCACTTCTCCTGAGCATCAGCTGGTGGCCACAGCTGTGGAAGTGACTCCAGCCCCCTGTTCCTTTTCACTCTTCCAGAGCCATCCTCATTGTGTTCCCTCAGAGATACCAGCAGCAGCCAGCTCAAGCCCCTTCCTTAAAGCATTGAATCTGGGGGCTTATTCTTCTAGCTCCTAGGTTCTGGTTTTCCCCACCTTTTCCCTTTTGGTCCCCTAACCTCAGGCATTGTAGCTTCCTCCTGGGTTACCTCAGTGTTACCTTTTTGCTTGTTCAGGCCTCTAACACCTGTGAAGACATCTCCCTCCATTAAATCTCTTCTGCTGAAACTGTGGTTTCTTGACTTGCCTAATATATATATATTTGTACACACACACACACACATACACACATATATATGTGTATATATACATATATGTATATATATGCACAGTCATATATTTTATTTTATTTATTTAAAAAAAATTTATTTATTTTTCGCTCTGTTGGGTCTTTGTTGCTGCGCATGGGCTTTCCCTAGTTGTGGCAAGTGGGGGCTACTCTTCTGTTGTGGTGCGCGGGCTTGTCATTGCAGTGGCTTCTCTTTTTGTGGACCACGTGCTCTAGGCGTGGGGGCTTCAGTAGTTGTGACATGAGGGCTCAGTAGTTGTGGCTCATGGGCTCTAGAACACAGGCTAAGTAGCTGTGGTGCACGGGCTTAGTTGCTCCGTGGCATGTGGTATCTTCCTGGACCAGGGATAGAACCTGTGTCCACTGCATTGGCAGGTGAATTCTAAATTACTGTGCTACCAGGGAAGTCCCTAGTCATATACATTTTAAATTATATTTAATGTTAAAAATAGGGAAAAAAAAGTAGAAAATTCATTGCTTTGTGTTTTTGATTTATATTAAAAAAATTCTTTCCTGATTCAGGCCTTTAACATGTGATACGTATGTGATGATTTTTACTATGTGATACGGAATATGCCATGTGAAATGTATATGTATACCTCTACAATCAAAGCAAAAATGGGTGTTATCACTGATAGTAATTTCTCCTTGCAAAAATACTTAATCCTTGCCAGGGGGGTTCCAATTAGGTTTTACAATAACAGAAATCACTTGATGCCTATTTCTTATCCCTTATCTAGTTCATAGTCCGTTATACAGAAAGCAAACAAGACCAGGAAAGATGAAAAGCCTTGCTCAAGGTCATATAAGTGAGTGGTTGGAAACCTGGAGCAGAAGTGAATCTAATTTTCTTCCCTTTGCCTCAAGCTGCCTTAGCTGCTCATGATTTTACATGTATCCAGTGCAAGGATTTGTTAGCATTTGGCAAGAAATGAGCATAAATAAAGTAATTAATCTAGGTTTTCTTTGAATTAATCATTATATTAAGCTATTATGCTGAGAACTTTAATTTGGAAGGAACAGTGTTAGAGAACTTGTTGCCTTTCTATGAAGTCAATTACTTCTTTATACTGCATCTTCATTCATTCATTCATATTCAGTCAACTAGCACTTACTAATATATAACAATGCAAGGTAATGACTTGCTTTAAGTAATAGAATGTGGCAGAAGTGACATTCTGGGAGTTGGGAGTTCTAGTCCAGGCCTTAAGGGCTTTTGTATCATCATTAAGGGGCTTGCAGCTTCCTTGTCCTTACTTTTTGGAGCCTAGTTGTTATGCTTTAAAGATTAGTGATTAGAGGCCATGTGGAGAGACACCCTGGAGGATGAGAGGCTATCGTGGATATTTAAGATCTAGTTGAGCTTCAGTGACTGTAACTGTATGAATGACCTTATCATTGCTGGGCAGTGGCTCTCAAATCTAGTTACTCATCAGAACCGTTTGGGGATTATTCTCTTGGATAATTATATTAATACCAAAATTTTCAAAATTATTACCTCTTGGAGGCTTTCATTTGATAGATCTGTGTTGGAGCCTGAAATCTGTTTTTATAAAGTACTAAGCCATGAATGATCTAGAGGATGTCTTTCTGATAATATAAGGGGGTGTTCTGCATTGCTGAGAACACTTGTGAAGGTGGGTAGAAGATAGTCTTTTCCTATCTAAATAGGAGAAATATATATTCTCAGAGAAAGAGAAAAGAATCATAGACTGTTGGAAACATCAGATTACCTAATTCAGGGGTTCACAAACTTGTATGTACGTTACAACCATCTGGGAGCTTGCAAACTCCTATGTCAGCACCCACTGCAGACCAATCACATGAGAAGCTCTGAGTGTTGGACACCAGCACCCACTGCAGACTAATCATATTATAATCTCTGTGGGTGAGACATGCAGTGTTGCGAACCATTTGAACAGAGGTTGGCAAATATTTTCTGTAAAGGGCCATATTGTAAATGTTTCTGGCCTTGGTAATATTTATAATATTTTTGGCCATATGATCTCTGCCACAGCTACTCAACTGTGCCATTGTAGCACAAAAGTAGCCATAGATAAGACATAAACAAATGAACATGCTTGTGTTCAATAAACTTTATTTTTGGACACAAATTTGAAACTGTAGATTGCTGACCCCTGATCTCAAACAAATATTATCTCATTTAAAAAAAAAATCAGATTTATTGAGGTATAATTGACATATAAAATTATAAGATATTTAAAGTGTACGTTGTGGTGATTTGACGTACATATACATTGTGAAAAGATTCCCCCATCTATGTAGTTAATTAGCATATCTGTCCCCTCACATATTTTTCTTTTTTGTGAGAATATTTAGGTTCTACTCTCTTAGCAAATTTTAACTGTACAGTACAGTGTTATCAACCCTAGTCACCATGTTACACATTAGATCCTCAGACCTTATTTATTTTATAGCTGAAAGTTTGTACTCTTTGACCAACCTCTCCCTATTTCCTCCAACCCTAGCTTCTGTTCACCACTTTTCTATTCTCTGTATCTATGAGCATGACTTTTTATTTTAAAAGAGTCCACATATAAGTATACCATGCAATATTTGTCTTTCTCTGTCTGGCTTGTATCACTTAGCATAATGCCCTTAAGTACCATCCATGTTGTTGCAAATGGCAGGATTCCCTTCTTTCTCATGGCTGAATAATATTCCACTCTATGTATCTATGTATCTATGTATCTATTTATCTATCTCACATCTTCTTATTTATCCTCTCATCCATTGATGAACACAGGTTATTTTCATGTCTTGGCTATTGTGAATAATGCTGCAATGAACATGAGAGTGCAGATATACCTTTGATATCCTATGTTCGTTTCCTTTGGAAATTTCTGCTTTTAGGCTTATTCTTCAAATGTTTAAATATTGGCAACTAACTGAAAAAAAAGTCTAAAATGCTGTGTAAGTCAAATTAAATGTGTGTTTGGGCTGAACCCAGCTTGCCACATCTGTGCAGAGTCTGATCCACAAAAGAATTAAGGGAGGGATGGGTGTGGAACCCGGGAGAGGAGCTGCCTTTTCAAAGAAAGTGTGTGTGAGGGAAATGCCAGCAATAAAGGTGAGATGGAGGATTGAGCTAGCAAGTAGAGCAGCGATGAGTCACTTAAGGAGTCAAGAGAGATCAGGCCTCCCTCCTTTAACATACCTATTAAATGAAGGAATAACTTTTATTGGGATAATGCTAAAATATTTTATAATATTATGCCTTCTCTCATGTCCATATCTTTATAGTTATTGTCAGGAAGCAAACCAACAAGACCATGTATAGGTGATGAAAACTGTTAAGAACCAGGTGGTTTATTGTTTGGCACATTGGGAGAAAAGCAAGGAAAGAATGGGGGGAGTTGGCTAGGAGTAGAGAATAGGCCTTGGGGGTGAAGACTATTAAAATGTAAATAGAGTGAAGTACAGTTAGATGAGTTTGGGGAGAAAATACCTCAGGAGTGGTATTCAATACTTAGAAAGGGAGAGCTGGGCTAGACAAAAGTGGAGAATAGCCAGGAATCAAGTCCTGGTGGGCTGGGAGGTGAGTTGGCAGTTTTGGTCAAAGTAGAAGCCAAGGTGAGATACTGAACTGGGTGGCCAAGATCAGAGCCAGAACTATTGAGTACAGAGCCAGGGTCTGGAGGCAGTTTGGAAGGATATGCAAGGCGGGGGTGGGGTGGGGTGGGGGGCTATGCCAAGAATATATACCCCCTGGTGTGGGAGTTTTCAAATGGGAAAATTGCTGAGTTCATTATACATATTATGTGACTAGTAATTCTTCTTAGGCTATTCCTTAAGTTAACATTGAATTAGGAGTTAAACAAATTTAAAATCTGGAATTTTGTTTAAAAAAAATTAAAACAGCCAAACATATCTTTCCAACAAATGTTTTTTAAACAGATCTTTCAGCCAAGTTGCCTAAGAACAACAGTTGACTAGAGCTGCATGTCTTCAAACACTGTCTACGGCAGAATGGAAACAGGAACCTCTGGGAATACCTATGAGTCATAAAATGTTGTAAGGAACTTTCCAAAGACTTTTATTTCTGCTAGGATGGAGAGTTCTAAACTCATATTGGCAAGCTTTCTCGGCAACAAGGTACATTGTTTACTTTGATTGCTGCTCAGCTGTCCTGCGTGACCTTTGTTCATCAAGTTTTTGATATATTGGAGCAGAAGAGTGGCATAATATGACAAGATTTATAACCCCTTCTGTTCTTCTATTCTCTTAAAATAGATAAAAATAAGGATCCTAATCTATACTTCCTCTGTATGTTTAATTCAGTTGTCTTTGAAGGAAGTAGTTCAGATTACTCCCACAATTTTGAAAGCTTATAATGCTGGTAATTGGAGACATATGTTTTCATTTCATTAAAAAAAGGACGTCAAAAACACTTTATAATGCTGCCAGAAAGGACTATTTCTCAGTGTGTATGCATGTGTGTACGGGGGTTATTTAATCTAGTTTAAATATTGGTGTTTGAATTTGGAAAAATACAGACACAAACGCATATCTTATAAACAAAGTTATCAATGTTAAGAATGAACCAAAAAGTAGGCCAGAAAAAAGAGTACCTAATCCTTAGTTCATAAATTCAAAATTCTTCTGAATCTAAATTCAAAATTCTGAATCTAAATTCTTTCATATTTTACGGAGTCTGAATAATCCGTAAATTGATTTATCATTTAGTGATTTTTTTGTTTTTAATGATTAAAATAGAGGTATACTTAACATGTGAAAATCTTAAGTGTACAGTTCAAAAGGTTTTCATCCCTGTGTAATCACCACCCAAATCAATATATAGAACATTTCCATCACCCAGAAAGCTTCCCTGTGCCCCTCTCTAGTCTTTTTCCTGCCTTCCTCCAAACACCAGAAACAGCATAGATTAGTTTTGCATGTTCTTGGACTTCATATAAATTGAATCATATAGTATGTACTCCTTTGGATTTGTTTCTTTGACCCAGCATGTTTTTAAGACTCATCCATATTGTTGTGTCAGTTGTTCATTCCTTTTAGTTGCTGAGTAGTGTTCCATCGTATGAATATAGCACTATTTGTCTGTTTATTCCCTTGATGATAGATATTTGCATTGTTTCCAATTTTGGTATTATAACTAAGGGAGCTAAGATATCCTTGTGAAAGTTGTTTTGTGGTTGTGTGTTTTTATATCTCTTGGGTAAATATTTAGGAGCAGGATCACTGCATAATAGGACTTCATAAGAAATTGCCAAACAGTTTCTCAAAGTGATTGTATGATTTTACAGTCTTACCAGCAATGCATGGAGTTTCATATGTTCCACATCCTTGCCATCATTTGGTATTATTAGTCTTTTTGATTTTAACCACTCGAGTGGGATTGAAACATCCCGTTGTGGTTTTTATTTGCGTTTCTCTGATTACTAATGATGTGAGGAACTTTTTGTGTGTTTATTGGGCATTTTTATATCCTCCTTTATGAGGTGTCCCTTCAGTTCTTTTACTCACTTTATAATTGTTTTGTTCTCTCTCTCTTTCTGTGTGTGTGTGTGTATATAAATATATTTATTTTGGTTAAGAGTTATATTTATATTCTATAAGTCCTTTGTCAGATGAATGTTTTCTGAACATTTTCTCCTAGTTTGTTTCTTATCTATTCATTTCCTTAATGGTTTCTTTTTATTTATTGAGAAATTATTCACATAGCATAAAATTCAGCCTTTTAAAGTGAATTATACTTTTTAGTATATTTACAGAGCTGTGCAACCATCAACACTATGTAATTCTAGAACATTTTCATAACCCCCCAAATAAACCGCATATCCATTATTATTCACTCCCCATTTCCCCCTCCTCCTCCAGGCCCAGGCATCTACTAATATACTTTCTGTCTCTATGGATTTGCCTCTTCTGGACAGCTGATGTAAATGGAATCATACAATCTGTGGCCTTTTGTGTGTGGCTTCTATTTATCAGTTGATGGATATTTGTGTTGTTTCTACTTTTTGGCTGTTATGAATAATACTGCTCTGAGTATCCATGTAAAAGTTTTTATGTTCAATATTTTCACTTCTCTTGAGTATATTCCTACTATGGACTGAATGTTTGTGTTCCCCTAACATTCATAGGTTGGAATCCTAATCCCCAATGTGATGGCATTTAGAGATGGGGCCTTTGGGAGGTGATTGGTTCATAAGGGTGGAGCCCTTTTTATTAGGGATTAATGCCCTTAAAAAAGAGACATGAGAGAGCTTGCTTCCTATCTCTCCTCCTGGTCATGCGAGGATACAGAAAAAAGGTGGCTGTGTTCAAGCCAGGAAGCAGGTCCTCTTCAGACACTGGATCTGCTGGGGCCTTGATTCTGGACTTCCAACCAGAAGAACTGTAAGAAATAATGTTTGTTGTTTAAGCCAACCAATCTGTGGTATTTTTGTTATATCAGCCTGAACTGACTAAGATAATTACTTAGAATTGAATTACTGGGTAATTCCAAATGGCAACTCTATGTTTAACTTTTTGCAAAGTGCTAAATTGTTTTCCACACCAACTACATTATTTTACATTCCCACCAGCAATGTATGAGCATTCTAATTTCTCCCCAGCCTTGCTAACCATTGTTATTGCCTGTTTTTTAAAATTATAGTTACTACTATTATTTTGATTTGCATTTTTCTAATGACTAATGAGCATCTTTTCATGTGCTTATTGACCACTTATGTATTTTCTTTGGAGGAATATCTGTTCAGATCCTTTGCCTATTTAAAAGTTTTTTTTTAATTGTGTTATGAGAATTTTTTATATATTCTGGATACTAGACCCTTGTTAGATATATGGTTTGGAAATATTTTCTCTTATTCTTTGGGTTGTAGTTTCACTTTCTTAATAGTGTCCTTTGAGACACAAAAGTTTTAGTTTTGGTAAAGCCTAATTTGTCTATTTTTTCTTTGGTTGCTTGTGTTTTAGGTATTATATCTAAGAAACCATTGCCTAATCCAAAGTCACAAAGGTTTACATCTAGGTTTTCTTCTAAGTGTTTCATAGTTTTTCTCTTAAATCTAGGTCTTTGATCCATTTTGACTTATTTTTTATTTATGGTATGAAGCACAGTTCCAGTTTCATTCTTTTGCATGTAGATATCCAGTTGTCCCAGCACCCTTTATTGAAAAGATTACTCTTTCCTCATTGAATTGTCTTGGTTTCCTTGTTGAAATCAACTGCTCATAAATATATGAGTTTATTTCTGGACTCTCAATTTTATTCCACTGATATGTATGTCTGTCTGTATGCCAGTGCCACACAGTTTTGATTACTGTAGCTTTGTATTAATGGTTTCTTTTGATAGACATTTTTAATTTGATGAATTTTTTATTTTTCATGATTATGATGAAATTAGGATAAAATTTTAAGTTTTTCCTTTTCTTTTATTACTAGTGTGTTATGTGTCTCCCTAAGGTCATGAAGATATTCTCTTATTTTTTCTTCTATAAGTTTTATGCTCTAGCTTTTAGAGTTAGATCAATGATCAGTACTGAGTTAAGTTTTAACGTATAGTGTGAAGTAAATGTAGAGTCTTATTTATTTATTTTTCCATATAGGTATCCAATGGTTGCAGAACAATTTATTGAGTAGACTATAATTTCCTCTGTTACATTATCTTGACACCTTTTTTGAAAACCAGTTGACCGTATATGTATGTTCTATTTCTGAACTCTCTATTCTGTTCTATTGATAGATATGTCTGTCTTCATGTGAATACCATGTGATAGTTGTGGCCTTGAAATCAGGTAATGCAAGACCTTAAACTTTTTTTCTTCCCTTTAACATTGCTTAGACTCTTCTAGGTCCTTTGTTTTTCCATATAAATTTTAGAAATTCCTTGTCATTTTCTACAAAAACATCTACTGATATTTAACTGGAATTTCACTAGATCTATCTATCAATTTGGGGATAAATGAAATCTAAATATTTGAGGCTCCCAATTTTATGAACATGGTATATCTTCACATTTACTTAGATTTTCTTTAATTAATTTCAGCAGTAGATTTTATTTTTTAGTGTAAAGGTCTTGTGTTTCTTTTTTTAGATTTAGTCTCAGGTATGTGATAGTTTTTGATGCTATTTTTTATTTTTTATTTATTTATTTTATTTTTGGCTGCATTGGGTCTTTGTTGCTGTGTGCAGGCTTTCTCTAGTTGTGGCGAGTGGGGGCTACTCTTTGTTAAGATGTGCGGGCTTCTCATTATGGTGGCTTCTCTTCAGTAGTTGCAGCATATGGGCTCAGTAGTTGTGGCACGTGGGCTCTAGAGTGCGCGGGCTTCAGTAGTTGCAACACGTGGGCTCAGTAGTAGAGGTACATGGGCTCTAGGGCACATGGGCTTCAGTAGTTGTGGCTCACGGGCTCTAGAGTGTAGGCTCAGTAGTTGTGGCACGTGGGCTTTGTTGCTCCACGGCATGTGGGATCTTCCCGGACCAGGGATCGAACCTGTGTCCCCTGCATTGGCAGGCAGATTCTTAACCACTGCACCACCAGGGAAGTCCCAATGGTATTGTTTTAAAATAATACTTTCTAATCGCTCATAGTATTTAAATATAATTAGTTTTTGTATATTGATCTTGTATTCTGAGACCTTGGTAATTCACCTATTATTCCTAGTAGATTTTTGGAGGATCCCTAGGGTTTTTTTCATATGCCACAATGTTATCTGGAAACGTTGGTTGGTTTTACTTTCTTTCCTGTTCTGGCTATTTTGGTTTTTTGCCTTTTTGCACTGGTTAGGACTTCTAGTTTTGTGCTGTAAAGAAGTGGTGAGGCTAGATATCTTTACTATATTCCCAATTTTAGGGTGACAGCTTTCAGTGTTTCACTGTTACGATAAATGTTATTTCTTTTCATAAATGCCTTTTATCAGATTTGGTGAATTCCTATCTATTCCTAATTTGCTGAGAATTTTAAATTACAAAATTAATTTTAAATTAAATACTGTTAATTTTTAAAAATCTATTGAGATGAGTGCATTATTGCTTCATTTTTCTGGTGAATTGCAACTGATTGATTTTTGAATGTTAGACCATTTTTGCTTTCCTTGGAAAAACCCAACTTGTTCATGGTGAATTATTCATTTTAAATATTGCTAGATTTGATTTGCTAAAATTATGTTGAGGTTTTTAGTACCATGTTCATGAGGCTACTGGTTTGTAATTTTCTTTTCTTATAACAACTGTGTTTAGTAGATTTGGTATAAGGGGTATGTTGGCTTAATAAAATTAATTCAGAATGTTTTGTCCTTCTTCATTTTCTAAACAATTTGTAATAGATTGGTATTATTTCTTCCTTGAATATTTGCTAGAATCCACTAGAGAAACCATCAAGTCTTGGGTTTTTGTTTGTTTGTTTGTTTTCCTTTTTATTGTGGAAAAGTTTTTCATTGTATATTTCAGTTCTTTGTTAGAAGTATGGTATATTAGTTTTTAGGATTGCCATAGCAAAGTACCACAGACTGGGTGGCTTAAACAATAGAAATTTATATTCTCACTATTCTGGAGGCTAGAAATTCAAGATCAAGGTGTTGTTAGCAGGCTTGGTTTCTGAGGCCTCTCTCCTTGGCTTGTCTTATCCCTTTGTCTTCACATGGTCTTTCCTCTGTGTATATCTGTGTCTAAATTTCTTCTTATATGGACACCAATCAAATTGGATTAGGGCCCACCCTAATGACCTCATTTTAATTTAATTACTTCTTTAAAGACCGTAACTCCAAATACAGTCACCTTCTGAGGTACTGGGAGTTAAGACTTCAACATACGGTTTTGTTTTTCTCTTAAATTTTATTTTATTTATTTTTTAATTTTTAAATTAAAAAATTTTTTTTTTTTTTCTGTACTCGGGCCTCTCACTGCTGCGGCCTCTCCCGTTGCGGAGCACAGGCTCCAGATGCGCAGGCTCAGCGGCCATGGCTCACGGGCCCAGCCGCTCCATGGCACGTGGGATCCTCCGGACCGGGGCACGAACCCACGCCCCCTGCATCGGCAGGTGCACCCTCAACCACTGCACCACCAGGGAAGCCCTATTTATTTATTTTTTATACAGCAGGTTCTTATTAGTTATCTATTTTATACATATTAGTGTATATATGTCAATCCCAATCTCCAAATTCATCCCACCATCACCACCCCCTCCCCCGCTTTCCCCACTTGGTGTCCATACGTTTGTTCTCTACATCTGTGTCTCTATTTCTGCCTTGCAAATCGGTTCATCTGTACCATTTTTCTAGATTCCACATATATGCGTTAATATACGATATTTATTTTTCTCTTTCTGACTTACTTCACTCTGTATGACAGTCTCTAGGTCCATCCACATCTCTACAAATGACCCAATTTTGTTCCTTTTTATGGCTGAGTAATATCCCATTGTATATATGTACCACGTCTTCTTTATCCATTTGTCTGTCGATGGGCATTTAGGTTGCTTCCATGACCTGGCTCTTGTAAATAGTGCTGCAATGAACGTTGGGGTGCATGTGTCTTTTTGAATTATGGTTTTCTCTGGGTATATGCCCAGTAGTCAGATTGCTGGGTCATCAACATAGGGTTTTTGAGATACACAATTCAGCCCATAACATATGGCTACTCAGATTTTCTGTTTTTTTCTTGTGTCAGTTTTAAATTGTGTTTTCCAAGGAATTTGCCCATATTATTTCAGACACCAAGTTTATTGGCGTAAAATTGTCCGTAATGTTCCTTTCTATCCTTTCAATATCTACAGGCTCTGAGGTCATGTCCCTCTTTCATTTATAATATTATCAATTTACACTTTCTTTCTTTTTTCCTTGGTTAGTCCTGCTAGCAATTTAGCAATTTTATTCATCTTTTAAAAAAAAATCCTGCTTTAAAATTTTTCTCTGTTTGTGTTTTCTGCTTCCTTGATTTTTGCTTTTATCTTTAAAATTTCATTTTCCTGCATTCATTGGTTCAATTTGCTCTTCTTTTTTTAACTTCTGTGAGAATAAGATTAGATCATTGAATTTAAGTCCTTACTTTTCCCCAATATACACATTTAGTACTATAAACTACCCTGTAAGCTATGCTTTAAGTGAAACATTGATATGCTGTATTTTCATTATCATTCCATTCAAAGTGTTTTCAATTTTACTTTTGATTTCTTCTTTGATCTACAAATTATTGAGAACTATTGCTTAGTTTCCAAATATTTGGGGATTTTAAGGATAATTTTTTGATTTTTAATTTACTAATGTCTTAAAAAATCATAACTGTATGGTTTCAATCTTTTGAAACATATGGAAATTTGTTTTACGTTCTAATATGTGGTCTGTCATGGTGAATGTTCCATGTACCCTTGAAAAGAATGTGTATCCTGCACTTGTTAGTTATAGTGTTCTATTAATGCCAGTTAGGTCAGGTTGGTTGATAGCACTCAAATTGTCCATATCCTTAATGATTTGTTTTTGACTACTTATACTATCAATTACTGACAAAAGGGTGTTAAAGTCCCCAATTATGTTCGTGATTTTGTCTATTTCTCCATTTAGTTCTGCCAATCTTTGCTTCATGTGGTTATATTATTAGGTGCATACCTTATTATGCACCTAATTGGTATTGCTTATTGGTATTGTTACATCTTATTGGTATTGCTACATCTTCTGATGAATTGACGCTTTATCATTGTGAGATATTTCTCTTTATCTCTAGTCACAGTCTACTTTGTTTGGTATATATTAATATAACCTCACCAACTTTCTTATTTTTACTCTTTTAAAAAATTACTTTATATATTTTCCATCATTTTATTTTTAGCATACGTCTTCATATTTAAAGTGTATTTCTTGCAAATGGCATATATTATAGTTTGGTCCTGCTTTTTTATCCAGGGACAATATCTAATTATTAAGTTGAGTGTTAAGTTCATTTACATTTAACATAATTTTTGATCTAGTTGTTTTGAAAATTGCCATCTGTTCTTTTAAATTAAATTTCCTTTTCTTCTTTTTTGAGGAGTTATTCAAGTATTTTTCATGTTAAATATTTTCTCTGCTATTGATGTCTCTGCTATACCTCTTAGAATTAAGTTTTAGTGATTATTCTACTGATTGCAGTGTGCCTCCTTAATTTATCATGATCTACCTCAAAATAATATTATCCTATTTTATGAAAAATATAAGAACTTTACAGTATGAATTCTGTAACATCAATCTTTTGTATTAGCCATTTATTTTACTTCCATGTGTTATATTCCTTACCCTACATTGTTATTGTTTATGCTTTTAACAATAAATAATTAAAAAAATAAATTTAAGAATATTTATATATAAAAATAGCAAAAATGTTTATCCACGTACTTATATTTTCCGATGTTCTTCATTTGCGCTTCCATCTGGTATCATTTTCTTTTAGCCTGATAAACTGCCTTTGCATTTCTTATAGTGAAAGTTCGCTGTACATGAATTTTCTCAGCCTTTGTCTTTCAGAAAATTTAATTATTTTTCAAGGATATTATTAATTTGGTATAAAATTTTGGATTGAGAAAATTTTTTCCCCTCTTAACTTTAAAGATGCTATTTTATTATCTTCTAGCTTCCATTGCTTTTTTTTTTTTTGCAGTACGCGGGCCTCTCACTGTTGCGGTCTCTCCCGTTGCGGAGCACAGGCTCCAGACGCGCAGGCTCAGCGGCCATGGCCCATGGGCCCAGCTGCTCCAAGGCATGTGGGATCTTCCCAGACTGGGGCACGAACCCGTGTCCCCTGCATTGGCAGGTGGACTCCCAACAACTGCGCCACCAGGGAAGCCCTATGTGACTGTTTTTTTAAATGCTCTTTTTCTAAAGTTTTGGTTTTTAGCAGTTTGACTGTGATGGGCCTAGATGTAGTCCTCTTTGTGTTTATTCTACATTGGGTTTGCTGTTCTTTTTGGATTTATGGCTTGATATCTGAGTTAGGTAGGGTTCTCCAGAAGTAGGAGATATATATAGATATAGATAGATAGATAGATAGGTAGATAGATAGATAGATAGTTAGATATAGAGAGATGATAAGGAGTTGGCTCATGTGATATGGAGGCTGAGAATCCCACAATCTGCCATCTGCAATTTGGACATCCAAGAAAGCTAGTGGTGTAATTCCAGTCCTAGTTCAAAGGCCTGAGAAACAGGGGAGATGATGGTATAAATCGTACTCTGAGGGCAGGAGAAGGTGAGTGTTCCAGCTCAAGCAATCAGGTAGAGAAAGAATGAATTCTGCCTTCCTTTTTTTGTTCTATTGAGGCCCTCAAGTGATTAGATGATGCCCCCCCCCACACTGGGGAGGGCAATCTGCTTTACTAAGTCCACTGATTCAAATGCTAATCTCATCCAGAAACACCCTCATGGACATACCCACAAATAACATTTAGCCAAATATCTGTGCACCCCATGACCCAGCCAAATTGACACATAAAATTAACCATCACAGTGTCTTTCAGGTGTTTTGGAAAATTCTTAGCCATTATCATTTAAAATAATTATTTCCTATTTTTTCTCCCCTCTCCTTCTGAGATTTCAAACTACACATATTATATATGGTGTGTGCTGTTGGTCCACGTTTTGCTCGTTTAGGTTTTAAAAATCCTTTTTCTCAGGCTTCCCTAGTGGCGCAGTGGTTGAGAGTCCACCTGCCGATGCAGGGGACACGGGTTCGTGCCCCGGTCCGGAAATATCCCACATGCTGTGGAGCGGCTGGGCCCGTGAGCCATGGTCGCGGGGCCTGCGCGTCCGGAGCCTGTGCTCCGCAACGGGAGAGGCCACAACAGTGAAAGGCCCGTGTACCGCAAAAAAAAAAAAAAAAAAAAATTCTTTTTCTCTTTTTGCTTAATTGGTTAATTCCTCCTCTCCTTAAGTTCACTGATTCTTCCCCTGTCATATAAATTCTGCTATTACGGTCATCAAATGACTTCTTCATTTCTAATTTTGTATTTTTCAATTGTACAATTTTCATTTGGTTCTTTTATAGTTTCAACATTTTTGCTCAAATTCCCTACATTTTCACATAACTTGGGCCTTGATCCCTTAATATATTTATTATTTAAAAATCTTTATATGGTTCTGACATCTGTGTCTTCTGAAGGTTGGTTTCTGTTGACTGTTTTGATTCTGGGTCACATATTCCTGTTTTATACATGTCTCAAAATTTTTAATTGTATGCCAGACCTTGTGTCAAAGAGCAATTGAAATTGAATTAGGTAATATTTTCCTCAAGAATTTGGCACGCTGCTTTATTAAGCTGTAAGGAGGAGGACTTGAATCAATGTAGTCTGTGACTGAGATGAGTCTTTGCTTCTTTGCAGTTTTTATGGGTAAGTTCCCTACTGGCTTCACATGTTTCAAAGGTAAAATCAGGAATTTCTCTTCAGTATGCCTTGGGATTTGAGCAGTGGTGAGACTCTGGAGATGCTTTTCACCCTAGTAAGTCAGCTTTTCTCAGCAGTAAGACATTTCTGTCTATTTTATAGTCCCACTGCCTACATTTTGGGTTGCTGACAAATTTTCTTTTCCACACCTTAGGAGATCCTACCATCCTGTTCCAGCCTTCTGAGTTTGGCTGCTTTGTGTTTGGTGAAGGCCCTGTGAACCTTGGGGAAATTTCTCTCAGTTCTCCTGTCTTGTCTCCAGCCTTTGATGGGCTGCTGCTATTTTGTTACCCTATGCAACTTGGGCCAGAGCTGAGGGGGTGGGAAACTCTGAGTTTTCCTTCCCTGTCTTTAGCCTTTGCTGTTCTTTTGCCAGTGTACCTCAGGGGAATTCTTCTCAGTTCTCTTCCTTCTTTTGGAATTACGAAGCAGCCTTTCACTTCGTCAAAGCCCAGTGCATTTCAGAGTTTCTTTCAGACCTCCTCCCCTGCCCCCAGCCTTTGCTACACTACCGACATGTACTCAGTGAAGCCTTCATGGGACAAAATTGGTGTGTGGGTTGATTTCTTTTTCACTGGGGTACGTTAGGATTCTAGTCTGTTATGCCAGCCAACACAGGTTTATTAAAAGTTCTTTAAAATTTTAGCTTGTTTTTCCTCAATCCTATCAATTAAAGGTTTGTTCTTTCTCCTGCTAACCTTCCATGAATGAAAGCAGCCATGGGTTTCTTCTCTCCTAGGAAGGGCTTGCCCTTTCTAGAACTTAGTGCCTTTAGGTTCGTTTATTTTGCTGTCTTAGCTCTCATGAGTTTGTCACTTTTCTGTTTTTGTTTGTTAAGATGACAACAACAATATCTTCTGACTTTCCACATCCCAACTGGAAGTCTCATTATTTATAGATTTGAAATATTTTGCTCCAAAGCACATTTGATTTTTTTAAGCCATGTTCAAAAGGTGAAGCAAGTCAATACAACAATGGAAAATACATTTCACACTCAGTTGAGACTAAGAATTTGAGTACTTTTTTGACATTCCCAAAGCTAATAAATGAGGTTTAAATGTAACTTTTCTATAAGATAAGAGTAGTATTAAGTCACCAACTACTACAAAATTTAGATACTTATCACGTACTAATCAAAGTTGAATTCTTGGGAAATGCACAAATACACTACATAATGGATAAATCACCCTGAATTTTCTAGGGTTAATTTATGTAAAACACATTTCTTTAGGATTTAGTAAATTTTTTTGTTCACAAATATAACTACCTGTCTTTATGTATATTTCCCCACCCTCGGTGACACAGAGTTGCCCATGTGACTTAGTTTGACTAGTTAAACATGAGCAGAAGTGGTAGAGAAGTGACCGGTACCGCTTATAGGTATAGGCTTTAAGTGCTGGTCTGTGGTTGACCATGGTTTCTTGTGTCTGTTTGACATGATGACCCGCAATCTGGTAATGGAATGGCTGGCTAACATGCTGTTGACTGGTGTTATAGTGATAGGGAAACAAGACCCTATTCTTATCCCACACAGATATAGGAGAGCTAACTGGTATCTCCAAAAGGGTAGACTGCCCCCTGGCCCTAGGTTTCAAGAGGCCTATGAGGCCTCCATCATGTTGGATTGCCTGAGCCTGAGGGAGGCACTGTCTATAGGAATCTCAATATAGGATTTTGTAAAATGATTTAGCTCTCTGGCAATTGAACCTAAATATACTTGCTGCCAATATAAATGTCTGTCTTTTCAACTTTTGGACATGGAACTTTTAAATACAGTTTCAAAATACATTATGTAAAGAAGTAAGAGGTTTAGTTAAGTATTTGACTCATTGAAGTAATATTTAGATATCAAGCAGTCAGTGAATATGAATTTCTTGGCATACGAACTGAAACTCAGTAAGTGGTCATGTATTTTTGGTTGGAATCTGTTGAGAACTACAGAATGCCAGTTTTGCTGGGTAAGACATGGGAAGGAACTTAGTTAAAAGCATTTTTATATAATAGGGACAGAACAAATTTGGCTCTTCATGTGGACTTACAGGAATATCTATGTCTGCATGTGCACCTGAATATCTCAGAGGATAAACATGCCATTAAATTCTGAAATTTTGAATCACATCGGAAGTAGTATAAATGGATTGTAAAATACATAATGGCTTGGAAAATAACAAGCTGTTTCTTACTGTGAAAATTTGAAGCCCTAAATTGATTCAGCATGAACTCTGTCATGAAAATAAGCAGTTGAAAGCACTTGAACATTCCAATTATGTCATATAAGAATGTGGATGTGATCTATAAATTTCAGTCTGTAACTCCACGTTATTTTAAACTTCTACCTGAAAAAAAATTTGATCATGTTTAGTTATATGTTGATTTGTGTCCAGAATAATTCCTTACATATGGATGGCCATCAGTAAATTTTATCAAATTATATGAAAATCTAGTTCAAGTATCTTTTAAGAATTCAATTTGAATTTCCATCAAGTTTGATTATTTCTTTTTAGATAATGTGTCACAAGGAAACTGAAGGAAGAGTGTTTATTTGACTTTTACTTAGATGATTGGGAAATGAGCATTTTAATATATATCCATTAGACTCTTTAAAAAATCTCATTATTGTTAGAGCCAAATAAAATTCACACATTAAAAACTTAAGAAAGCCCTTACAATTCTCCTAAAACAGGAAGAGTCAGAATCTGGTAACATATGAAGGCTGGGTAGTATTTAAACCAGTGTTTTTATGGTTTTTTTAAAAAATTTTTTAAAGAGATGGGCTTATAATTTGCTCTTGATATGGGCAATCTGAATTTCTGAACTCTTATTATTAATGAAACATTAATTAAAGCATTAAATTGATTTTATGTTATTTGCTTTTATATCCAGATAATATAGAATTTCCATTTATTTCTGTAGGTGTGTAGCTCTTTAGGAATTATGTTCAGACAGCCTTTCAACAACGCTAGAATTCTTTTTTATCATCTTGCAGCTTTTGTTGATATATTAAGGCACTGTTCATGACAGGTTATCAATACAATCTCTTGTTATTATTTAAAAGACACTAGTTTGTTACATAGTGATCTCAGAACTCTGAAATACAATCCCTGTTTAAGTTCCATGATCATAAGATCATCTGTTCACATATTGTATCAAGAACAATAGCATCACTAGGCCATTTTCAATAAGTTCTGTAACTATGAATAATGAAACAGACATATATTTGATTAATAACCAAATCAAGGTCTTTGAGAAATAATGTCAAATCAGTCATTCAGAATAAGTCCTAGGCTTGCATGTGTGCCTTAGGAATTCCCTGGTTTAGACATACCCACACCATAAAGGTCTGGGGCACTGATGTTCCCTTACCCTAGGATCCTGAGATTGCTCTTTGTCGTCTGCTTTGTCTTTACTCTGGATATCAACCTTCTGATGATCAGTATGGAGACTTTTCTACCCAGCCTCTTTATTCCCACTTCTTTCTTTTTCTTCCTCAGAAAGTTCCTACTCTTTTCATTATTTTTCAATTCCATCTTGACGATGTATTTTTCACATATCTCTTCAACTGTACACCTCTCTCTCTTTTTCTAATTCTTCCCAGTTATCTAAGGAGAGTGTTGCTCCTTTCTTCAGTCTGTTCTTTTGTATTTGTGGGGCCCCTTCTAAGTCTGCTTTTTTCTTCTTTTCTTTTGTCTTCTCTTCTTCTCTAACATTTCCTTTCCTCCCCATCCCCCCGTCCTTCTCCTTCTGGCTATTTGTGAAATAAATATGTTCATGTAAACATGGCACAAAAATTTAAGAGTTGTGTCTGAGGTGCACTAGTATGGAGGAAAGAGAAAGCATAAGTTTTGAAGTGAGAATCAGCATAATTTAAATCTCCTGTAGTCAGATATATAGAGGCTGGAAGAAAACATGAAAGAAAGTGAATATAATTCAGTTGATCTAGCTGGTAGGATCATGCCTAACTTATCCCTCATTTTGATTTTTATGAATGTTGTTATACCTGTGGTGGGGGGAGTGGTAAATCCATCATTTTGTCCAAAGATCTTAGAAGTCACTTTTAGAATCTCTTTGAAATTTGCTTTCCAAATCTTTGACTCTTGAGGTTGCTTTTTTCCTAGCCAACAAATTAAACTTTAAAAACAAATTATTAGTTTATTTGCTTGTTTTTGTATTTTGCATAATCATCATCATTACAATATGCTGGTGTATAAAACAAGCTAGTTTTGTTCAACGTTTCATTGCAAACCATGTAGTGAATTAAATATTTTTTGTCATCTTATATACAATTCTTAACACCATTTCTAGCATTGTTTCTACCATAAATACATTTTGACTTACAAAATTTTGTAGGAATGTCAATTTACCAGCCAGGAACTCTCTGAATTATGTTCTTTGGTAACTTTAAAGTGTTAGAGTGAAAGCAGACATACATTTTTTTTCTCTTTCAATGTATCAGTGGGAGAAACTTAAAACTCTCTCAAGTATATGCAAAAAATAAGAATAAATGACCTAAGAAAAATAACTGCAGATCACACACACATACACATAATATATGAGTGATTAAATGCTGAGTAGGTGGAAAATGTGAAAGAAGGCATGTGTGTGTGCTGGAGAGGTATAGGCTTGTTTATGATTGTGCTTTTCAAACATTTCTGTTGAAGGATAGCTAAAGAAAGAGGAGAAGGAACATGGATGGTTGAGAGTAAGCTAGGAGTGAATACGAGCAGCCTCCTTCTTCAACATGTAACGATTTATTTTAAAAATATATTAAAATTTTCATTTTATCTCATGCCATATCCATGTTTGTTTTAATATAAAAAACAGTAACACATACAGTGGTTTTATTCTTAAATGTGATGAAAATAGACACTTCAAGGAGCTATGTCATGGCTAGGTTTGCTTTTGACCGTCTCTTGGCACAGTACATCATATCTTGGGGATTCACACACCTTTGAGAAGCACAGATGTATAATGATAACTTAACTAATCAGAGTCAAGTGCAGCTTGTGCGTTTGGAGGCAGCTGTTTCGATTCTGCAGAGGTTTATTTGCATGTGGCTAAAGCAGCTGTGTCAGAACTCCAGCCTAATCAAAGAGAGACACCAGCAGGCACTCTTGAACCTCACTCTATCTTTGCCCCCTGTTCTGTGTCATCCACCAGAGCTGGGGGAGGAGATGGAGTGATGACACTTGTTTCACAAATTATTTAAAAATAAAAATTGGTAAGAAAAATTTAATTATTTGATTTTTAGCTGCTTCAAAATGATATCATGTCAAAATAGCTTTGTCAAAATATCATTTGCCTGTCAGGAACTATTAATTGGAGGAGAATGGAGAATGAAATCCTTTAGAAAGACATGCTATGGTGTAGAATAAATGGAAAGGGCTTCTTGTGGAGGCTATTTGAAAAATCATGGCACTTAATTAACCCATGTTTTTTCTTTTTTTGAAAAATGGAGTTAAATAACTAGAAGAGGGAGGTGTGTAGAGTGAATCAACTAATGCAAGGCTGGTGTAGAAATCAAAGGCCAGAGTGAAGTGAGGGAAGTGGGGAATTTAGTAAAATGGGTGGTGAAGACAGGTGGAACTTCCTAAACTCCTTGATTGGGGCATAAATAGTGTTATATAGGTTGACCCTGCAGGTGAGGAAAACTTAATTGGTATTTTTAATCCCCTTGTATAGTTTGCTAGGGATGCTATAACAAAGTAGCACAAACTGGTGGCTTAAGTAACAGAAGTGTATCAATATTGTCTCACCGTTCTGGAGCCTAAAAGTCCCAAGATCAAGGTGTTGGCAGGATTGATTCCTTCCCAGGGCACTGAGGGAAGAATCAGTTCCTTTTTGTTTTATAGATGATCATCTGTATGTGTACGTGGCATTCTCCCTGTCTGACTACCTCTGTGACGAAATTTACCCTTTTTATAAGGATACCAGCCACACTGGATTAGAGTCCACCCTAATGACTTCACTTTAACTTAATTACCTTTGTAAAGATCCAGTCTTCAAATAAGGTCACATTTTGAGATCCCTGTGGATTAGGACTTCAATGTATGAATTTGGGGGGGGACAAAATTCAACCCTTAACACATCTTCTTATACTTTAGCTTAATTTCACAAGTTATCTCTCACCAACTCTCCTTTAAGACACTGAAATGAGTTGAAATATTAATGCCGTTTGAATTCAGTTCTGGTTGGGACCACTCATATCAGAGGTTGCAGACACAGGTGTGCTACTGTGATCAGATATAAGGTCTAGAAAAAGCAACAACATGATGGTATTTCAGCTCTGTGTATTGTGCATCTCTCTAGAGAATTCAGGAGCTCTGAGGGTAAGAAAATTTCCTAAATTTAGAGCTAAAGAGAAAACATTCATTAGGGCAAGTGAGTGCTTATATTTTTATTTCATTAGAATTGCAGTCACTTTTATTACTCCAATATCTTGGTCAATCTAATAATAATCTTGGATGCCAGCTAATCAATTTTACAACTTGTAAATTTCAGTTTGAGTCACTTTGAATATTGACACAGTTGCTTTAGTTACCTGCAGATAAGTTATACCTGTAATATAATCCAACTGAATCTGCACTTCAAACATAGAAATGATTCTCATTACCTTAAAGTAGCATACCTTTTGGATTAGCTATGCTTTGGGATTATATATACCTTTCCCCATTCCATTGATGTGGATGAAAATGGATTCTTGGCTTTATAAAGAATAAAACTGGCCAATTGAATGGTTTGGAAAAATCTGATAATAGGTAGAAATAAATTATTCATAAATTTCATATATTCTTTCAAATCAAGAATATTTTTAAAGATTTTATTGAAGTATAGTTGATTTACAATGTTGTGTTTAATTTCTTCTGTACAGCAAAGTGACTCAGTTATACATATATATGTTCTTCTTCATTATGGTTTATCACAGGATATTGAATACAGTTCCCTGTGCTGTACAGTAGGACCTTGTTGTTTATCCATCCTGTATATAATAGTTTGTATCTGCTAATCTCAAACTCCCAATCTTTCCCTTCCCCCACCAACCCTTGGCAACCACAAGTCTGTTCTCTATGTCTGAGTCTGTTTTTGTTTTGTAGATATGTTCATTTGTGTCATATTTTAGATTCCATACATGATATCATATGGTATTTGTCTTTCTCTTTCTGACTTACTTTGCTTAGTATGCAAATCAAGAGTATTATTGAGTCACTGTAGTCATTAAGAATGTGGATTCTCGGATTAGACAGTCTTGGTTCAAATATCAGGACCTAACAGTACATGAAAAATGTTTATAATATAACCTGGCATACAGGAAGCACTATAGATGTGTTAGCTCTTTTCATTATCAGAGAAGAAAATATACTAAAAAACAATAACATGAAATAACACCAAAACCAAATGAGTATTTCCTATAATTTATATAGAGAAAATAATGCTAGAGTAATTCAAATTACTTGGAAATCTCATTTCTAATAAAATCCTAGACAATAAAATTGATATTTGAAGCTTTATTAATATACACTGTCCATAAAATAATGTGACTTGAACTTTATGACATTTAAAATTTTTTTTTATTGTGGTAAAAGTCACATAATACAAAACATACTATTTTAACGATATTTGTACGGTTCAGTGGCACTGTACATTCACATTGTTGTGCAACTCTCACCATCATCCATCTCCCGAATTTTTAACCTTCCTAAACTGAAACTCTGTCCCCTTTAAACACTAACTCCCCATTCCGCCTCCCCACCGCCCCATCTCCCGGCCCCTGGCATCTACCAGTGTACTTTCTGACTCTGTGAATTTGACTATTCCAGGTACCTCGTATACGCGGAATCAAACAGTATTTTTCTGCACCTAATGTATATTGGAATGCATTTTTAAGGTTAACTTAGAACTTTATGACATTTTAATTACTAGGAAACACCATGCTGATTATCATATCATTCTTCAGAAATGACTTCACAACTGTGGTTTTTAAAAAATATATACCTTGGGCTTTATATCAAGACAAACATATAATTATAAATAAGCCCTCTATATTTTCTGGGAAACCACTTGGTGGCATTATCTATTATTGATGTTCCTTGTGTAAACACTCACTTGATAAATTTCTCTTTTAAAAAAGATTTATTTGTAAAATAATTCATTAATTTATTAATATAATGTCTTCCCATTGGAGACATACAAAGGTACATAGTACATAGTACACTATAAAGGTCCTTGACTCAATGTGTGTACTGTGTGTTGGAGAATGACAACCCATTCTCAGAGAGTGTTGCCTCTGAGTGGTGCTTCAGCTGTGTCTCCAGCAGGCCATTTCAATTCTCTGTTAACCTGGCAGCTTCTGAATGGAGTGGTGTATGATATGGCCAGTGGATACCCTGGTCTTGGGCCCACTTCCACACCTCTTTTGCTATGAAGTGGATCCACTGGTCTGATGCAATGTTGTGAGGGATCCCATGCTCATAGATGAAACACCTCTTAATCGAAAGGGTGCTAGCTGGGACCCTGAAGGGAGGTAAGGCAAACCTATACTCAGAATATGTGTCTAGTTTTAGCTGGTTGTTATTCTTAAGTAATAGTGCCATATTAAGAGTTTAGTGTTGATTTCTGCTCCTGGCAGATTAGACCTCTGCCAGCAGAAGGTAAAGAAGCCTTGGTAAGTGAGAGTCTTAGTTGTTTGTCCCACGCATAACCTCTATCGTTCCTACCATAGCCACTCCATTCATGAGCCCATTTTCTAGCACTGGGGTGGTGGATGCATTAAGTTGGCTGATACCAAATGTCCAAAAATTATTTTATTTCTTGTATCAATCTGAAATATTATTCTTTATCTTTATACCTTTTATAGTTTCTGTTGTTAGTTTTGTTGTTAGATTTTCCTGATCTTTGATTTTGCCCATTCTGTTTGTTTCAAACTTCATGTATGTTTTTGTTTGCTTTTAGGTGAGTCTCATAAATAATCACTTCTCAGTCCCCATTTTCCTTGATTTATCAAAATTATTTGACAAAATTCATAAATCTCTTCTCAGTGAAACACTTTAGTTATCTACCAGAAGCGAGAAAGCATTTCTATTAAATTTAGGAAAAGCTAAGAATGACTGGTATCACCATTACTAATCAAAATTGTATTGCTGATCTTAGCCAATATAATAAGGTAAAGAAATAGGAGTTATGAATATTGGGAAAAAGGAAACAAAACCCTTATTATTTGCAGATATGATTTACCTGTAAAGTCCAAGAGAATTGATTATAAAACAATCAGAAATATAAAACAGTTCAACAAAGTAACTTTTATATACCAGCAAAACTCAGTTAGAAATTTCTAGAAAATAATCTCATAGTTACAAATGCATACATAAAAGCTTTAAAATATAGCAAAATATAACTGAGATAGGGAAGACCTTCATAGGACATACAATATAAAACCATGATATTGCTAGGATCTTTAGTTGAAGAGAACAGAATCTATGCTGGTTTAAGCAGGATTTATTATGTGATATTCATCAATTTATAGCCTCTTCAAATGGTTCTGTGGAACCAGCTCTAGGCTGAGCATTCAGGAATTCTGATAGGCAATAGGGTTTGTGGTGGCTGGAAAATTCACTGAAAAGAGAATGAGTGGAGACAGGCACTTCATAGCAAGTCTTACACATCGTTATAGTTTACAAGGAACTTTTATAAAAAGAAACAATGTAAGATTAATATTATTAATCTTAATAATTATTAATAGTATCTTAATTCTAAGATATTATTTTTTGAAATGCAATTTGGGTCAAGAGTTGTTGGGGAAGAGTGACCTATAAGAAAATAGCTAGAGGGGGCTTCCCTGGTGGCGCAGTGGTTGAGAGTCCGCCTGCCGATGCAGGGGACACGGGTTCGTGCCCCGGTCCGAGAAGATCCCACATGCCGCGGAGCGGCTGGGCCCGTGAGCCGTGGCCGCTGAGCCTGTGCGTCCGGAGCCTGTGCTCTGCTACGGGAGAGGCCACAACAGTGAGAGGTCCGTGTACCACAAAAAAAAAAGAAAAAAGAAAAAAAAAGAAAAAAGAAAAAAAAAGAAAATAGCTAGAGGATGGGGAGAGGGGTTAGAGAAAAAAGTGCTGCTTAATAATTTTTGAAGAAAATAGTATATTTTATGTGTTTCTTGAGGTGAGGTTGAGAGGGATACAGTGTAGAGTGGGGTGCTGGCTCCTGAAGCTTAGATTTTTGGTACCATAACATGTTGCTCATTACTCTAAAATGCTGCTAAGAAAATGGCTTCTTTTAAGTGCAGGGAAACTTTCAAGTTCTAAATATTAGCATATAATATTTTGTGGCAAAAGTTTAAATGGAGTCATGATTTATGGAGAAATCACTATGAAATTTCAACATTTAATAATTTGAATAGGCAAATACTTCTAGAAATACACTAATTTGGTTAATGGCACCAAATGACACAAATTAAAGTGGATTTTATTGAACTCTAAGTTTAGGGTTTAGAGAAATGAGAAGTCCATTTATAAAATTACCAGATTAGGTGAGAAATTTAGTACCAAACTTTATTCAAATAAAATAATCTTCTTAATCACTGGAGACATACCATATACTTCAACTTCAGCTAGATCACACCATAAGTTTTGTCACATATGGAAGCAAAATCTTATTTGTGTTTGGTTTCTGCTTTTTCTATTGAAGTATAGTTGCTTTACAATATTATATTAGTTTCAGGTGTACAGCATAGTGATTCAATATTTTTATAGATCAAACTTCATTTAAAGTTGTTACAAAATAATGCCTATATTTCCCTGTGCTGTACAATATATCCTTTTTGCTTATTGATTTTATACATAGTAGTTTGTATCTCTTAATCCCATACCCCTATCATGCCCCTCCTCCTTTCCCTTTCCCAACTAGTATCCACTAGCTTGTGTTCTATATCTGTGAGTCTGTTTCTGTTTTGTTATATACATTTGTTTATTTTTTTAGATTCCACATATAAGTGGTAACATACAGTATTTGTCTTTCTCTGACTTACTTCACTAAGCTTAATACTCTCTAGGTCCATCCTCATTGTTGCAAATGACAGAATTTCATTCTTTTTTTATGGCTGAGCAATATTCCATTGTGTGTGTTTGTTTATGTGTGTATTATATATGTATATATATATATGTATCACATCTTATTTATCCATTCATCTGTTGATGGATACTTGCATTGCTTCCATATATAGACTTTTGTAAACAATGCTGCTATGAACATTGGGGTGCATGTATCTTTTCAAATTCAAAAAAACAAACAGCCCAATTAAAAAATGGCAGATCTGAATAGAAATTTTTCCAAATAAGACATACAGATGGCTAACATGCACATGAAAAGATGCTCAACATCACTAATTATTAGAGAAATATAAATCAAAACCACAATGAGATATCACTTCATACCTGTCAGAATGGCTATCGTCAAAAAGTCTACAAATAACAAATGTTGGTGACGATGTGGAGAAAAGGGAACTCTTGTTGGAATGTAAATTGGTGTAGCCACTGTGGAAAATAGTTGCTGGATCCTCAAAAAACTAAAAATAGAACTACCATATGATCCAGAAATTCCACTGATGGGTATATATCTGGATTCTACTTTTCTATGTTTTAGATATAGCACAAAACTATCTCTTTGGGGAATCTCTTTTCCATGTGTTTTTAACCTTCCTTTTGTTAACATGGTGTATCACATTCATTGATTTTTAAATATTGAACCATCCTTGCATCCCTGGAATAAATCCCACTTGATCATGATGTATGATCCTTTTTTTATATATTGTTGAATTCAGTTTGTTAAAGTTTGTTGAGGATTTTTGCATCTATATCCGTCAAAGATATTGGCCTGTAATTTTCTTTTTTTGCAGTGTGTTTGTCTGATATTGGTATTAGAGTAATGGTGGCCTTGTAGAATGAATTTGGGAGTGTTCCCTACTCTTCAGTTTTTTGGGATAGTTTGAGAAGGATAGGTATTAGTTCTTCTTTATGTGTTTGGTAGAATTCCTCTGTGAAGCTGTCTGGTCCTGGACTTTTGTTTGCTGGGATTTTTTTTTTTTTTTACAAACTAAATTTTTCTACTTATGATTGGTTTGTTCAGATTGTCTATTTCTTCCTGATTCACTCTTGGAAGGTTGCATAGTTCTAGAAATTTGTCCTTTTCTTCTAGGTTGTCTAATCTGTTGGCATGTAACTTTTCATAGTATTCTCTTATGATTTTTTGTGTCTCTGTGGTATCAGTTGTTATTTCTCCTCTCTCATTTCTTAAATATTTTGTTTATTTGCATTCTCTTTTCTTCTTGATGAGGCTGGCTAAAAGTTTATCAATTTTGTTTATTTTTTCAAAGAACCAGCTGTTGTTTTCATTGATTGTTTCTATTGCTTTTTTGTTTCTATTTTATTTATTTCCTCTCCGATCTTTATTTCCTTCCTTCTGCTGACTTTGGGCTTTGTTCTTTTCTTTCTAATTCCTTTAGATGGAAGGTTAGGTTGTTTATTTGAGATTTTTCTTGTTTCCTGAGGTAGGCCTGTATCATATAAACTTCCCTCTTAGAACTTCTTTTTGCATCCCCTAGATGGAAAGTTGTGTTTTTGTTTTCATTTTTCTTGAGGTATTTTCTTTTCCTCTTTGATTTCTTCATTGACTAATTGGTTTTTTAGTAGCATGTTGTTTAGTCTCCCTGTGTTTGTGATTTTCCAATTTTTCTTCCTGTAATAGATTTCTAGTTTCATACTGTTGTGGTTGGAAAAAAATGCACGATATAATTCCTATCTTCTTAATTTTGTTGAGACTTGTTTTGTGGCCTAGCATGTGATCCATCCTGGAGAATGTGCCATGTGCACTTGAAATGAATGTGTATTCTGCTGTTTTTGGATGGAATGTCCTGTAGATATCTATTAAGTCCAACCGGTCTGTTTAAGACCACTGTTTACTTATTGATTTTCTCTCTGAATGATCTGCCCATTGATGTAAGTGGGGTGTTAAAATTATCCTACTATTATTATATCATCAATTTCTTCCTTTATGTCTGTTAATCTTTGCTTTATATATTTAGGTGCTCCTGTATTGGGTGCACATATGTTAATGAGTGCAATATCCTCTTCTTTTATTGATCCCTTTATCATTATGTAATGCCCTTCTTTGTCTTTTATTATAGATTTTGTTTTAAAGTCTGTTTGTCTGACATGACTATTGCTAACCTTGCTTTCTTGTCATTTATATTTGCATAAAACATCTTTTTCCATTCCCCTCACTTTCAGTCTGTGTGTATCTTTAGTTCTAGAGGGAGTCTTTTGTAAGTAGCATATAGATGGGTCTTTTTTTTTTTTAAATCCATTCAGGCACCCTTTTTCTTTTGATTGGAGCCTTTAGTCCATTGACATTTGATGTAATTATTGATAGGTATGTACTTATTGCAATTTTATTACTTGTTTTCTGGTTGTTTTTGTAGTTTTTCCCTGTCCTTTTCTTCTTTTAGTTTCTTCTCTTGTAGTTTGATGATTTTCTTTAGTGGTATTCTTGATGTCCTTTCTCTCTTGTTTTTGTATATCTGTTGTAGGCTTTTGATTTGTGGTTACCATGGGGTTTATATATGTTGAGCTATAACTATATGTTCTTGATTTAAATATAGTCCTTTAAGTTTAAACACATTCTAAAGATTTACATTTTTTATTCCCTTCCCCCACATTGTGTGTTTTTGGTGTCATATTTTACATCTTCATGTTCATCCCTTTACTGATTATTGTAGTTATACTTGATTTGCAATTTTTGTCTTTTAATATTTGTACTAGCTTATTTAAGTGGTTGATCTTCAGCCCTTACTATATATTTGCCTTTACTAGTGGGATTTTTCCTTTCCTATAGATGCTTCCTGTTATAGCCTTTTCTTTTCCACTTAGAGAAGACCATTTAACATTTCTTTTAGGGTTGGTTTAGTATTGATGAAGTCTTAGTTTCTGCTTGTGTGAGTTCTTCATTTCTCTTTTAATTCTAAAAGATAATATTGCTGGATAGAGTATCCTGGGTTGCAGGTTTTTCTCTTTCAGCACTTTAAATATATCATGCCACTCCCTTCTGCAGTTTCTGCAGAAAAATCAGCTGATAGCCTTATGGGTGTTCCCTTGTCTATGACTCTTTGTTTTTCTCTTGCTGCCTTTAGAATTCTCTCTTTAACTTCTGCCTTTTTAATTAGGATGTGTCTTGGTGTGGGTCTGTTTGGGTTCATCTTGTTTGGGATCCTCTGTGCTTCCCGTATCTAGATATCTGTTTCCTTCTTTGGGCTTGGGAAGTTTTCATCCATAATTTCATTAAATACATTTTTGTCCCCTTTCTCTCTGTCTGTTCTCCTTCTGGGACCCCTATAATGTGAATGTTGGTATGCTTGATGGTATTCCAAAGATCCCTTAAGCTGTTTTCATTTTTAAAATTTGTTTTTCTTTTTGCTCTTCTGATTGTGTGATTTCCATTATTCTATTTTCCAGATCACTTATATGTTCTTCTGTATCACCTAGTCCGCTGTTCATTCCTTCTCGTGTGTGTTTCATTGTTATTGTTCTTCAGTTCTGACTGGTTCTTTTTTATATTTTCTAGTTCCTTTAAAAATTTTTCACTGTGTTTTAAAGCTTTACTTAGGTCTCTCGTGAAACAAAGATACAACAAAATAATTATCTATGGAGAATAATTTATTTTGTGGTTCCTTACAGATTTGAGGAATTTTCTGTTTTAGCTTGATGAATTCATTAAATATCTGGTAAAATTTCTGTTTGCTGAGTTACTCAGACAGTACAACCAGAGTTTGGAGCTGTTTAACTATGTTATTAGCTATTTCTTCCATCACAGACTTAAATAAAGTGATAGTGCATAAAATTTGGGCAATGATCTCATATAGATATATAAATCCAATATAATTCACTTCACTTTAAGAAATAGTAAAGATGATAACTAAAGGAAAACAATTTTTTCCTTTAAGCTATAAACAAATATATAAAAATTTAATAACTTCAAATATAAAATTGTAGGGATTCTTATTTCTCAATTCTTTAAAGATTTTGATTCTAGGAGATAATACATTATTTCACTGGATTTAAGGTTCAGTGAGCTGGGTAGGGCATCAGAAAGGTTTTTTTTTTTTTAACATCTTCATTTGAGTATAATTGCTTTACATTGTTGTGTTAGTTGCTGCTGTATAACAAAGTGAATCAGCTATACATATACATATATCCCCATATCCCCTCCCTCTTGCGTCTCCTTCCCACCCTCCCTATCCCACCCCTTTAGATGGTCACAAAACACCAAGCTGATCTCCCTGTGCTATGCGGCTGCTTCCCACTAGCTATCTATTTTACGTTTGGTAGTGTATATATGTCCATGCCACTCTCTCACTTTGTCCCAGCTTACCCTTCCCCCTCCCCATGTCCTCAAGTCCATTCTCTATGTCTGTGTCTTTATTCCTGTCCTACCCCTAGGTTCTTCAGAACCATTTTCTTTTTTTTTAGATTCCATATATATGTGTTAGCATATGGTATTTTTTTTCTCTTCTGACTTACTTCACTCTGTATGACAGACTCTAGGTCCATCCACCTCACTACAAATAACTCAATTTTGTTTCCTTTTATGGCTGAGTAATATTCCATTGTATATAAGTGCCACATCTTCTTTATCCATTCATCTGTTGATGGACACTTAGGTTGTTTCCATGTCCTGGCTGTTGTAAATAGTGCTGCAGTGAACATTGTGGTACATGACTCTTTTTGAATTATGGTTTCTCAGGGTATATGGCCAGTAGTGGGATTGCTGGGTCGTATGGTAATTCTACTTTTAGTTTTTTAAGGAACCTCCATACTGTTCTCCATAGTGACTGTATCAATTTACATTCCCACCAACAATGCAAGAGGTTTCCCTTTTCTCCACACCCTCTCCAGCACTAATTGTTTGTAGATTTTTTGATGATGGCCATTCTTGATTTGCATTTCTGTAATGATTAGTGATGTTGAGCATTCTTTCATGTGTTTGTTGGCAATATGTATATCTTCTTTGGAGAAATGTCTATTTAGGTCTTCTGCCCATTTTTGGATTGGGTTATTTGTTTTTTTGATATTGAGCTGCATAAGCTGCTTGTATATTTTGGAGATTAATCCTTTGTCAGTTGCTTCAGTTGCAAATATTTTCTCCCACTCTGAGGGTTGTCTTTTCGTCTTGTTTATGGTTTCCTTTGCTGAGGAAGGTATATTTTAAGCATGTTATTGTTCCAGTGTAATTAACAGTGTCACATTTATATTTTCCTTTATTCCACAAGTATTTAATGTTCCAGACACTGAGATAGATGCTCTCGCAGATAATCTTTTTAGATCCTTACAAAAAATCCTTTGAGGTGGTATACACATACCCATTTTCCTGGAGAGGAAACAGAGGTAGAGAGAATATATGACTTCTGCAAAGTCACATTTCTAATCTTTGGAACAGCATCGGAATGAAAACCCCAACACGTCTGACACCAGAATCCATGCCTATTTCAGTAATAAATACTGCTTTGTGTGTTCTGGAACCATCTATACATTCTATCATTAACACGATTACTGCTTAGTTCTCAGATGTACCCAGTCTGCAGGGCTGTTCCCTATGGCTCCTGCGGACATGTCTACTTCTCTTCCTGAGGAGGGTTATCACTTTATTCTTCAGGGTTCTTCTCCTCCCAAGCCTGACTGAAGAGTGTGATATAGTTTCAGTCTTCTTCCTTTCTTGCTGCCCCAAACATGGAGTTATTTTTATTTCTCTATGTTATCTGACAAACGTGGAAGCTTTTAATTTTTCTACCTCTAAGTACATGGAGAAAATATAGAAAGTCTGGGAACATTCAAAATTTCCTAATTTTAAGAAGTCTCTATTTGTGTAGTCTCAGGTGTAGTTTTTGACTCCCTTCTGAGAATCTAGATAGTAGATTAAAAAAAAAATACAGCCACAAAAGAAAAATGCAGAAAGATATTTCCACACAACTTTGCATGCAAGGGCAAAAGACAAAGTGTAAAGAAGTGTAATATATAGCATAACAAGGGGTATGTATTTTAAGTTGGAAGACTGTGTTATTATTAAATCTTCAGAACCTTGACGCTGCTTGGCTGAAGCAATATATAACAGTACTTAAAGGGGTTGTGTCACTTGGAAATTTATGCATGCTATGGGAAGGTTTGATGAGCAATGTTAATACGATAGTTTACCATGAGAACTTATTTATGATGAACTATAACGGCCATAGAGGACATCCTTGCTTAAGTCTCTGGCTCCCTCTTGTTTCTGGAGTTAGTCCTTAAAAATTATGGGTTTTGCTGTTTTTCTTTTCCCCAGGTGTCATGTGGTCTGATCTACACTAAGAAAGAACTTATTTAGGGCCAATTTTTATTAAGTTTTTGTTTAAGCAGGCACTTCAATATAATATGGAAGCACCATGACTTACTTTGGAATTGAAACAAAACTGATTATTCCAGAAGGCATTGCTATCTTTCAAAACACAAGTTATTTGTCAGTGACAAGGATGCCTTCCCTATAACATGTAGGTATCATCAAGGATGCCTTCCCTATAACATGTAGGTATCATCAATATTTATCAGAGACCCATCATATTTAATGTCTTAAAAAAACCGTATTGTACCATTTGTGGAATATACTCCTAAAAATATTGAAATATGTGTGTTCCCCAAGTTATAGGTAGGATGTAGATACCTAGTTTGGGTAGTTCTTCCATGCATGTTACATAGAATTGAGCCATGTATCAATGTGGGTTCATGGATTCAGGATGCAGAGATTGCCTAAACCTGATGATATCTCCACTTGACCTTTGTCAGTGGAGATATCATCAGTCCTCCATTGTCATGCAGGATGATTTTAAATGATTATCCTCAAGTAATCTAGACCTCAGTGAATTAATGCAGTTTCTGAATTATTCTTTTTTTGGAAGCTAATGGAACTGTACATCTGAAAATGAATATTAAAAAATAATTATTTTAGGATTTTAGCTTAAAGCTTTAGCTTAAACCTTAGTTTAAAGGTATACCTTCCTGGGTAGTAATCTGAAAATTCAAATATTATTTGTGTGTAAATAACCATGCGTTCAATACACTATTTTCCTGACTGCTTTTGGAAAACGTTTTTTAAAAACTTAGGAAAGTAGTGGCCAAAAGCTCTGGAGTAGAATTAAAAACATGAAAATTTGCTTCTGCAACAGGATATGTAGTGGGATTCAATGTTCAGTGTTTGGGGTCAGAGCTTAAAAATACTGAGGTGCTAAGTATCCCACAATTTAAAGAGAACTGCCCCCAAAGAGGGGGTTATTAGCACTTCCCTCAGAGTTAATAATAAGTGGCACAACCAACCCTTCTGTATCAGCCACCCCCACCCACCGTCCGTTTTATAGAAAATGACTAGACTGGGGAGACAGGAATCACCATGGATGCAGCTATTGTATTAGAGGCTTCGCCTTCCCCTCCCTTGGGGAGGAATAGAGATGCTTTCCTGTCTAAGGTCAAATTGGGAATAGGAGGGGCTCCAAGAGAATTTCTCATAAAGAATGGGGGCTCTTACCAGGAGAGACTGGTTGGCATTGTGTTTCTTTTTAAAAAAAATTTTTTTTAATTTATTTATTTTTGGCTGCGTTGGGTCTTCATTGCTGCAGGGGCTTTCTCTAGTTGCAGTGAGCAGGGGCTACTCCTCCTTGCAGTGTACAGGCTTCTCACTGTGGTAGCTTCTTTGGTTGCGGAGCACGGGCTCTAGGTGCGCGGGCTTCAGTAGTTGTGGTGCACGGGCTCAGTAGTTGTGGCTCGCGGGCTTTAGAGTGCAGGATCAGTAGTTGTGGCGCATGGGCTTAGCTGCTCTGTGGCATGTGGGATCTTCCCGGACCAGGGCTCGAACCCGTGTCCCCTGCCTTGGCAGGCGGATTCTTAACCACTGCGCTACCAGGAAGCCTGGCATTGTGTTTCTTGATTGGATATTTGCTTAGCCAGCAAACTTGCTACTCTACCTCTTGGCCTATTTCAACAGAAGAGAACACAATGAGAGACTGTTGGCAGAGTGGAGAGAGCCTATACTTTTACCATCTGGTGTGATAAAGATGAGCTCAGACATATATCAAGGAATGTAAGCAGGCTTAGGCCTGCTTGCCCACTGATATGGGCTGAATGTTTGTGTCCCTCCAAGATTCATATGTTGGTGATGGTATTTGACCTTTGGAATGAAATTAGGTTTAGACAAAGTCATGAGGGTAGAGGCCCCATAATGGGATTAATGTCCTTTTATAAAAACAGTAAGAGACACGAGATCTCTCCCTCTGTCTCTCTCTCTGTGTTTGTGTGTGCATATGTATATGTACATCAAGGAAAGGTCACGTGAGGACATAAATAGGAAAAGGGACCTCACCAAAAGCCCAACAATGCTGGTACCCCGACCTCGGACTTCAAACCTCCAGTACTGTGAGAAGTAAATGTTTGTTGTTTAAGTCACTCAATCTATGGTATTTGTCATAGCAGCCTGAGCTGACTGAAACACCCAATCTGTTAGGCTTCTTGCTTTATAGAGCCCCAACAGGAAGAGGCAGTTGATGTATTTCCAGGGGAGGGAGTTGGGATTGGAGAATGAAGTTGACCTGGAGCTTAATCTATGTTAACATAGAACTGTGCCATGAGGGGACCCCTTAAGGCTTTCTCAAGAACTTGCATAGCTCTCATGAGACAGTCAGCATTTGGATGGCTGCCTTACATAAGACATCAATATCAAACCAGAGAAGCAGAGAAAGCCAACAGAAAAAAAGGTGTAATAGCAGCAGTTATATAAAGAGGCATTTGTTCCTCTCTGTTTCCCTTCTCCCTACCCCCAACAACTGAAGGAGCTAGGCCTTGAAGAAAAAGGGTGGCAAAGGGACAAGAAGAATACAGATGCACAGACTTCCCTTCAACCTCCACCTCATCACTACCCCTAGCAGTCTATGTCTGCCCTTATGCTTGGAGCTGATGAGATTTAGATTGAGTTTGAGACTGAAGTTTTATATTAGACTTGAATTTTAATAATCAAAAATGACTGGAAAGTTGTGGAATCTACCAAATATGATACTAAGGGGTGGGAAAAAAGATTGGACAAAGCATTATTGAAAGCAGTGATTGAAAAAATAACTGATTTCACGCTTATATTCCAACTGTTTGAGATTGCACTGGTATTCATTTTGATAAAATGTCTTTCATTGTTTTGGCAAATATAGTGGAGAAATAATGGGAGAAATGTGTAGTGAGGGGGCCATCTCTTTTTCACTTCAGCTTCTGGAAAAAGTAAGAATTTCAAGACTTTGCGTATTAAGTTACAATCAGGGACATGAATGGCATTTTTGTGGTTATGATTTTATATGGGATTAGACTTCTATGTACGAACATTTAAAAGAAAATCTCACACGATATAAAAAGCATCTTGATATTTCTTCATCAGATAACAAATAAGTTGTCAATTGTTTGGGCACAAAGGTGAATCACTGTGAATCAGTTTTTGAAATGGACACATGTGGGAGATGCCAGTTTGCATTAATGATTCCAAAGGAGTACAAACAGATGGTAAAGCATCAAGCCTCTGCGAGACACTAGAGCTGCCCAGAGAGCCCCCGACACCTGTGTTTTTAAGCAATGACATTTTACATTATCATTTAAGGAATCCCCATTAATGCTAAAAATACAGATGTTTCTCATATGCTTCTAAGATACTTTTGATCACACAGAGTCACCTAACACTATAAAAACACATTGAATTTTTCTTCTCTTGATATTACCCTCATCTTATAAGAAATAAGAGGGTATACAAATCTTATCCCAACCTAATGAAAATAACAAATGAAGCTTGAAATACTTTCAGGCCAAAAAAATAACCTCTTCTCACCTCTACTCCCCAAATATACCTCCAAATAAAAATCAGGGACAGAAGCTATAGATGGACTCCTCACTGTCTGTCTGCCATTGCAGTACAGTCCTGTGGTCAGAGAAATCTCTAGGATGGAAACAAAGAAGATTTTAGAGGTAAGGAAGAGCAAACAGGTGAGACGTTGAACCTGGCCTACATTCCCCACCATGTGTGGGAGAAATCAGAACCGAAGGGCCCTGTCATACCTGTCCCATCTGGTCAATAATGGTTGCGACCTCACAGAAACGGAAGGGAGAAATCAGGGGAAGAGCAGACACTGCACTCACCCCTAAATTTCCCACAGTCCTCAGCAGGGCACAAGAGAACAGTCAGATCTTTTCTGTGCTCATGAGAAGGGTAGAATGGGTAGAGCAATTTAGAAAATTCAAGTAACATGAGGAAATAGAGGGACCTGTGAGAAGCTGACACCTGGGGCCATGCCAGGACTTGGATTCAGACGAGGCCCCTAGGACTATGGAGATGGAGGTCAAAGATATCTGGAAACAATTATGGGATGAATTATATATGCATTCCTGGAGATTAGCATCAGCCCCAGGAAAAGAGGAATGGGGACAAAGAGACTATGATTGCTTTTTAAAATGAGGTCTTTGAAAATCACTCAGTTGGACTAGTTTACTACATTTGGCAGCATGGGGCCTGAGAGTCAAAAGATTAAGTTAAAGGAAACTAAAACAAGCTACATTTTTGCAAAAATACATTTTGGGGGATATCATAACTTTCTGAAGAATCTGAAATGTATACTTGCTGCACACCTCTTTTACAAATTCAGTACGCTGGAGGCATTTCTTCACTATCTTTTCCCCACAAATGATGCTCCTGCTTCCTCCTGCACAGCATCTCTTGGATGTGGTGTTTCCATCTTTGCTGCCAGTTAATTATCCAAATTCCAGTTATGTCTCACTTACATTATTATAACATCTTTCCTAGTGTTACTGCCTTGTTTTATTCTTATTTTGATAAGTTTTATGATCTCGTAACTCTTTTACTTACAGTAGCATGTACTGTCTTAATTCATTCTTTGATTAGGCCTCTCTAACTTTCCGTGTCGTACTATTCAGCATGATATGAAGACCAAGGATATATTATATCCTAGTATAATTTATTTATGATTAACTTTCATTCTTCTAATCATTGAACCACTTGTTTCTTTTGCTTGGAATAATGTTTATGTCCTTAGGTTTATATTTTGAGACTTGCAGAACTTGATGAACTAAACTAATGCAGATCATCCTCAAAAAAACTAGATAAAATATTTAAAATAATTTAAAATGCAATAATATTTTCAATGAAAGAAAAGACAATCTATAAGTGCCAGGAATTGAGAGAAATAAAAGGCAAAGTTTTAAATGGAAGCTGAGCCAGTCAGAGCTCACATAGGTTCTGGGCTTGATACAGACTCTATGGATGAGAATTTTAAATGCACATAAGGATGAGAGCCATGTCATTTGATCCACAAGAGCTGGGGAGCACTGAGTAACCAGCTTAAAAAACAGTACTTTAAAGTAGTGCTCTCCTTGCAAAAATGGGACTAGAAATATCCTGCCCACAAGCCTTGGGAAGCAGCCTAAAAATCTGCTCTCTATTTGGAGCTCTAAGTGGAAAAAACAAGTACTAGTAAGAAACTGAAAGCCCAGGTTTGTGCCACATGGGGTCACAACTGCTATTTCCTGAATGATATGGGAAATACAAGCTGAGAAATTGGAATAAAAGCTAGTCAAAGACCATTAAAATCTATTGTATTCTGTCAGAAAAAAGTACAAAATCGATCTGTCAGGATAATTTCACAACTCAGGGAATGTAGAACTCTTATGGAAAACACAAACCCATTGAAGATGAACTTACAATCAAAAGTTACAAACTACCTTAGCAAATGAACCATTATGAGGGAGAGTAAGAAGGAATAGCAAACAGGAGGATTAACACTCTCAAGAATAGAAAACAATAAACAATCTGAAAGTGATTATAAAATAAGTTTATTTAAATTGTTTAAAAAGATAAAGGTGGAGCAGAAACCATAATGAAACAAGAAAAATGAAATAAAGTATAAGAAGATAAGTATAATATATGGCATAGTTCAAGAGAGAAATTGTGGTTAATTTGAGGAAATCATCTCCACAAAATAAAGCTACAGCACAGAGAAATAAAGGTATGAAGAATAATAAAAAGCAGTTGACAGAGATAAAGGATAGAACATGGAGGTAAAATATATAAGTAATGGGAATCTTAGTGGTAAAAACAGAGAAAATGGAAAAATAACAATAGTAAAATAATTTATTTGTTGAGGATTTACCAGATGTAAAGAAGACAAGCTACCAAATCAAAATAGCATAGAATAAAATCAAATTCCCACCTAAAAGTATCAGAGTGAAATTATAGAATACAAAAGGCAAAGAAATGTTAAAAGCAACTAGAGAGAAGGACTAATTATGTACAAACTGTGAGGGAACAAACTATCATTCAAGTGTGAGGAAAAAATTTAAAAACATTTTCAGATAAATAAGGATTGAGAGTATACCAGTCACCATTGACTGAGAAAAGAATTATTAGAAGAAATTTAAACCTGGAAGGAAGAAAGGGAATGTGAGAAGCAAATGGAAACAAATAAGTTGGTGAAGATGTGGTTCAACCCAAATAATGAATTGACTATGTAAAAATGGATAAATTTTGGAGAGTTTAAAAATAAGGTAGAATTAAAATACCATATAAAAATAACATGGAAGATGGTAGAAGAATTCAGAGTTAAGTGTTTTTATGGTTCTTGTAGATAATGGTGGTGGATAAAGATGTTTTTCTTATGTTAAATTTGTATGCTAAGATTTTTCAGTGTAACTACTGAAAGAATAGAAATAGATGTGTAACAGAAAATAGTAGAGGTGGAAAAAAATAAAGATTACCTGATTAATTTGATTAAGCCAATGATCGATAAAAGACAGAAAGGCTGAAAACAAAGAAAAAAATCAGAGAAACTTAAAAACACAAAACATAGTAGAAATAAGCTAAAATAGTTTACATCAAGTCAGAAGTTTTAGAGTAAAAATGACCCATTTAAACAAAAACTCTCAATTAATGTGTTGAGTGCCTCATGCCTGGAGTCAGAGCATACCAAATTGTCTTTGCTCTAGACTACAAAGAAAGTCCAAGCAAATCAACATCATAACATAATATTCTTTGACTATAATGTAATAAACTTAGAAATCAATAACAAAAAGATATTGCAGATGTGAAGTCTGGTTTCCAGTAACTGAAGGAGCTGGTATTGTACTAAATATCTTATCAATAATAATTACAAACTTTGAACAAAAATATTTTAAAAGTCTCTGAAGCTACTGGAAATCAATCAAAAGCAGGCAAAACTGGAGGAGAATCCTCTCTTGAAAGATAGGAATGATCACAATTTAGATTCATGTGTATATTGCTTTTCCGCTGAGGGCATTCTCAAGACCTGTGGGCACAGTGTACAGTAAATCCCCTACATATGAACGAGTTCCGTTCCGAGTGTGTGTTCATAAGTCCAATCTGTTCATAAGTCCACAGAGTTAGTCTAGGTACCCAACTAACACAATCAGCTATATAGTACCGTACTGTAATAGGTTTATAATACTTTTCACACATATAATATGTACAAAAGCAAGCAAACACAAAAAATAAAGAAAACATTTTTAATCTTACAGTACAGTGTCTTGAAAAGTACAGTAGTACAGTACAACAGCTGGCATACAGGGGCTGGCACGCAGGCTTGCATCTTTGAAAGTTCACAACTTGAAGATTCGTATGTAGGGGACTTACTGTATAGGATTTGATCAGAAAATCAGTCTTATTGGCCTGAAGAGGCAGAGGATAGGGGCTGCCAGAGTTGCTGGAAATAGAATAGGGAATACAAGAATTGAGGAGGCCTCAGAGGGAAATCCTCAAAATCTGTATAGATCCTTCTTATAAATGACCTTTCTAAAATCTTTGGCTGTCCTTAAGCTGCACATATGTTAGGATCTCATCAAGTAGCTCAAGGAGAAAACAACAGCTGGAGAACTGAAAAGGATGAACAGATAGTTCAACAGCTGCTTCCCAGAAGAAGACAAAGTTTGGATGTTCAATCCCATTAGATTACAGAGTCTTGGTAAATATTTCAGGATTTTTACTGAAAGCCAAGAAGGAGTATGCTTTATGAATCAAGACTACATTCTAAGACTAAGGGATTCATCTTTGGACTAAGTCAAAACTATTCCACCAGTCGTTTAGCTACTTGCAAGAACAAAACTAACCATTATCCAGAGGAACATAACAGAATAAAGTCACTCTACAATTTATTATAATGAGACATATGAAGAAACAGCAAAAGTAACCTACGGTTAAGAGAAAAATCAGTCACTAGAAACATATCAACAGACAATATAGATGTTGGAATTTGCAGAAGGACTGTAAAATGATCAGCAGGATAACTATGTAAAAGAAGCAATTTTAAAAGATGGGTATAATAGATGATGAGATAGGGAATTTCAGGAGAAATTGGAAACTATCAAAAAGAATCAAATAGAAGTCCTAGAAGAAAAAAGTATAGTATCTGAAATTGAAAGATCCTTCAGATGACATTAACAGCAGATTGGAAGCAATAGCAAAGATCTTGAGTGAACTTCAGAAACTGAAGCATAGAGAGAGAGAAAGAACTGAGCCCCAGTGACTTATGAGATAATGTCAATCAGCCTTACATACATGTAATCAGAGCCTCGGAAAGAAAGGAGAATGAGAAGGAGACAGATAAATGTTTTTATTTTTCTATTTTTATCAACTCTGATTTTAAAAATTCCTAGTAACCATTACTCTGGGAGATGGATCGAAAAAGATATTGCTGCAATTTATGTCAAAGAGTGTTCTGCCTATGTTTTCCTCTAAGAGTTTTATAGAATCAGGTCTTACATTTAGGTCTTTAATCCATGTTGAGTTTATTTTTGTGTATGGTGTTAAAGAATGTTCTAGTTTCATTTTTTTTTACAGGTAGCTGTCCAGTTTCCCCAGAACCATTTATTATAGAGACTGTCTTTTCTCCACTGTATAGTCTTGCATCTTCCAGACTAATTGACCATAGGTGCGTGGTTTTATTTCTGGGCTTTCTATCCTGTTCCATTGATCTATATTTCTGGGGTTTTTTTTTGTGCCAGTACCATACTGTTTTGATGACTGTATGGAGATAAAAACAAAAATAAACAAATGGGACCTAATTAAACTCAAAAGCTTTTGCACAGCAAAGGAAACCACAAACAAAATGAAAAAACAACCCACAGAATAGGAGAAAATATTCACAAACGATGCAAACGACAAGGGATTAGTCTCCAAAATTTACAAACAGCTCATGCGGCTCAATATCAAAAAACAAATAACCCAATCAAAACATGGGCAGAAGACCTAAATAGACATTTTTCCAAAGAAGACATACAGATGACGAAGAGGCGTGTGAAAAAATGCTCAACGTTGCTAATAATAAGAGAAATGCAAATCAGAACTACAATGAGGTATCACCTCACACCAGTCAGAATGGCCATTATCAAAAAATCTACAAACAGTAAATGCTGGAGAGGGTGTGGAGAAAAGGGAACCCTCCTACACTGTTGGTGGGAATGTAAAGTGGTACGGCCACTATGGAGAACAGTATGGAGGTTCCTTAAAAGACTAAAAACAGAGCTATCATATGATCCAGCAATCCCCCTCCTGGGTATATATCTGGAGAAAAATATGGTTCGAAATGATACATGCACCCCAATGTTCGTAGCAGCACTATTTACAGTAGCCAAGACAGGGAAACAACCTAAATGTGTATTGACAGATGAATGGATAAAGAAGATGTGGTGTATATATACAATGGAATGTTACTCAGCCATTAAAAAGAGTGAAATAATGCCATTTACAGTGGATGGACTTGGAGATTATCATACTAAGTGAAGTAAGTCAGACAGAGAAAGACAAATAACATATGATGTCGCTTATATGCGGAATCTAAAAAAAATGATACAAGTGAACTTATTTACAAAACAGAAACAGACTCACAGACTTAGAGAATGAATTTATGGTTATTGGGGGGAAGGGCAGGGTGGGGAGGGATAGATTGGGAGTTTGGGATTGACATGTATCCACTGCTATATTTAAAATAGATAACCAACAAGGACCTACTGTAAAAACAAAAACAAACAAAAAAAAACCCCAAGTAACCAGTAAATCCAGGACACTCAGAAGATCCCAAGAAGGATAGATACAAATAAAACTATATCTATGAACATCACAGGTAAACTGCTGAAAATGAAAAAGTGATGATAAAAATATTCTGTCTTTGATTGAGGTGGGATTTTTCAAAACTCATGAAACTGTATACTTTAAACCTGTCTATTTTACTTATGTATACCTCAGTTAAAAAAAAATTTATACCCTCAAAGTATAACACATGTGTCAACTACTTTTATTTTGTTAGAATTCTACCTAGTAAGATGTCTTATTGATTTATTTCCATGAAATGGCTTACATTAAAGAGGAGAAAATTTCATAATAATATGACTAGATTTTCTTATTAGAATCATATTATTGTAAAGCTGAAAACAAATGTTTAAAATAATCTAGTTAAGTCTTTTCATTGTACTGTTGAGGAAATTAAAACTCAGAGATTAAACGACTTGTTCAAAGTCACATATCTATTTAGTCACAGGGTGAAGACTAGAACTCAGTCACTCAGAGTAGTCAGAATAAATTTATCTGGAAACCAGAAAACATAGGGCTAATGCTGTCAGAGATTTAGGATGTTTAGGAGGTTTCTTAAGGCATTTTAAAGCTCTTGGATAAAAATACAATAAAAAGAAGCATTATAGTGTACATTTTGTGTTATGGATTTATCTGAGAAAGAATTGAAATTGAAATGAAGATGAAATTCATCATTCTTTGAGTTACTACTAGTAACTTATTTTCTTTTATTAATCAGTATGTTTTCAAGTAACATTCTGGCAACATATCATCATTTAAAATAAATCTATCATCAATAGCATATCAAGAGTTTTTAACTTTTGACTAATTTTGAGTTTAAGAATTGTGCCAATTATAATTTTTAAATATTCAAATAAATTTCTTTTTGAGAAAGAAATATTACACGTTTTTAAACACTTTCTTCTTATTCTTTCTAATAATCTGTTTATTGTTGCCAAAATAATTTTATGTAACAAATTTTAACAATAGTTACCCAGTTTCGTTACTTAGGGAGGCATTTCCTAAAGTATGTTCCTCTGAATATTAAATATTGTTATCTCAAGATGCCCCACACAAAAGGATAGCATGGTCAAATAAACTTGAAACTATTTATCCCCTTGGAGATTCTGAGAGGTCATGAAGCAGAGAAGACCTAGTCTGACCGAATCAATTCAGCTATGTGGATATATAGAGCACATTACATTCCAAACACTTGGGTTCAAATCTGGTTCCACCATTTCTAGCAGTATGACTTTGGGTAAGTTAAGTTCCTTGAGCTTCAGTTTCTTTTCTTTCTCTGAAAAATGAGGACACTAATTGTAACTGCCCCATGAATTTGTTGAAAGGATTAGTCTATTCATGCATAGAATTTTACCTCAGTGAATGTCATATGGGAAGCATTATTTTTTTTTAGTTATTATTATTCCCCAAATATTTGACTTCTTTTTTAGTATTTCTCATGACTCTGAAAAAATATGGTGCAGTATTCCATGTTAGATGAACTACTATATTTTCTGGCATGATTGTTCTTACACTTCATTTTTTTCTCTTTATTAGTGTTCTACTGTAAAAGTTGTGAAGAATTAAACTAAAAAATATTAAAAATTCAGAGATGGGGAAAAAACCCTAAAGATTTAGCATAGCTATGTCTCAAGGGCAATTTTAAATTTTAGTTCAAGAGTAATATATGAAATTTCTGTGACACTTTTTTTCCCTTGAAAGACAATATTCCTAGCAACACAGGAATATCAGGGAGTGGAATCAGTGTGTAATTTTAAGGTGTAAAGTTTCACTCAAAGTGTAAACTAGAACCTCATGCCATGCTTCATGGAGAATGTGGGAGAATTGTCTCCATTCACTTAAGCGTATCTGTGTAGAAATGAAAATGTAATTCCAATGTATTCTTAGCTTTTCTCTTGGAAGACATTTGATTTTCCAGTACATATTGAAGATATATTTGACTTTTGCTTTGGAATTTTCTAATGTGTTTGTATGAGTATATTCTGCTTTAAAAATGTGTTAAAGGATACTGAATATATGAAGAGTGTTTTATTTTCCTGACAAGAGTGATGTATTCCAAGAATCACAGGTTATTAGGAATATAATAAAGTCTCTGATCACTAGGAAGTGGTATCAGTTTTTCCTCCAAACATTAGATTGGAGTTGATTAAGATAAATGTGAAATAACTATTTCTGCCTCATTTTATATATGTATATATATTTTCATAGAGCCAGCTGATACGAAGTTATGTAAATACAGTTTTCAAAATTGGAGGAAGAAAAAAAAATTAAATAACCTCCATCTTATTTTATATTCCCCTAGTGGCACACCTGGGTGCAAAGTTTTGAGTGCAAATAGTGATTTGAATGCTGTTTCCAGGAAACACTGGTAGAGGAGTTCAAAAGGAGGAAGGAAGGAGGGAAGGCAGGTAGACAGGCAATAGGGTGTATTACCATGCAAGTTACCACTTGCTGTATCCTGTTGGGTAATTTGGAGAGATAGACTTGAATACCTCAGACTTAATTCCCAGCTGAGGAAAAGAATTGTCTGGAATGCTTATGCCTCGACTCCCATCAATCAGTCATTGATTGAGAACTGCTCCCAGAGGGCACTGACTCCCAATCATTTCTGGTCTGACTCCTGCACAGTGCAAGCAGGCTCTGACCAGGTAAAGCCCTAAGGCCTTCTTTAGCATACAGCAGAATGGTCAATGTCAATAGGTAAGAGGTTGAGACACTGACAGTGTTTTCCAGTTTCAATTTAGTTCCTAAATACAGTAATTTTTTACTTAAATGTTAATCACAGACCAGTTTTCCTAAGTAGATTTTTTTTCTCACCCTAAAAGTAAATGACCAACTAATGTAGGTAATTTTAAAAACTATGATCTTCCATACAATATATGTGGCCCTTGTCTACCCATGGAATATATAGCCAATTACATCAAATTGGGTTACCAAGTTCCCATGAACCAGACCACTCAGTGGAGTTTCTTGGGTTGAATAGACTACTGTTTTTCTTTCTAAAGAAATGCAAAAATTCCATTTCATAGGTCATGGAGCTATTAAACTGATTTCCTTCTGGGGTGTTAATTATGATCATGTAATAAAAAGAGTGCATGGATTCCTTGAAAGCGAGCTCTCCATTTTTATAATATAGAGAAACTCCAAAAAAGTCTAGATAGATTTGCACAGAAGATATATCAAATGTACTAAATTAATATATTCTTAGTATAATCCAAGAGTTAGAACAAAACATTATAGAACATAGCAAGCTCTCTTTTTAAACCAAGAAGCTTAATTGCCCATAGGAATAAACACCAGAAAAAATTTCAATAATAAGGAATGAGAAAACATTTTACCAAGACATAAAAATTCAAGGCATGCTGAAGAGAAATGATATTGTTCATTACAGTGAGTCATAATTTCCAAGTGAGTTTCTTTGAGTGTTGCTTACAAGTACATTATATGATAGGTCTAAGGTTCTTCTGGAATGAGAATCACACCTGCTCTGAAAGAATTTATCCATCATTAAATTTAAATGAAAATATAATCCAGTGTAATGATAAAGTTATGGGAAAGAAATGCCAAGAGTGAAATAATCGATTTCACATATAAGGACTAAAACTGAGAAAATGAAAATGTCTCAAAATTTTATGAATTTTGTCATTTTGTTCTTAAGCAGTTGTAGGAATTAATGAATGTTTGAAATATCTTGTGTGGCAAAATCAGGAAAACTGGTCTTCTGTTTCCTGCCAGATGTAGTTAAGATTATAAAGCTAATACTCTGATCCAGAAACCAGCAGCAAAGCAAACCTTTCAGTCTTCTGTTGTGAGTGAATATAAAGATAACTACTAGGACACTTGCATTTCTTTAAACCTTTTAGAGAGAAGAGTACCTTTGCCTAAAGTACATGAAACAAAAACGTTTATTGAGATTTATGGAATTAATCCATGGAATTTAGATAAGAGTTGCTATGATTTCATTAAATGGGAGTTCTTAAATGCCTTAATTAAATGTTATGAAAATTTAATTGGATGTTTCTTTGACATGTTGTGTTATGACTTATCAATATAAAAGAACAGCATATAACATTTAAAGACACCTTTTATTTACTAAAATATTCATATTTTCCAGAATAAGGCCCAGTACCTTAGAATCTACAACAAAGCCGTTATCTATGCATTTGTACATTTCTGATGGCCTCCCTAATTCAACCAAAGATCCTTTCGTACATGCAAAGATATCTTCCCTGGCTTTGAGGTTTAATACCATTCTCCTATTGTTTGTGTCTAACACATATCCTTCTAAAAGGGATTTGAAGTACTCTCTCTATACATCTTTATATATATGTGTGTGTATATATATATATATATATGCAACCTATATATATATAAAATCTATATAATAATGTGTGTGTGTGTGTATGTGTGTGTGTGTGTGTGTGTGTATGGTTTCAATTACTATATATATGGTGGAATCTCAAATTTATCCAGTCCAAATCTTTCCTTTGGGCAGTAGACCCTAGATCGCCAAGTATCCAAACAGGATGTTGGTAAATTCTCAGAGATAAACTGATACAGTTCAACCAGCCCAAATCTAAAGACTACACTCCTATATTATTACATCATTGTATATTATTTTAAAATTAAAATCTGATGCACATTCTTTCTTACCATAATGCAAAAAGCCAGAAGGAATTACCTTCTAGCTGTCTCCAGTCCCTCAATCACAGAATCCATTTCTTTAGCAATTTTTTATTTCTTTAGTGTTATAAATGTGATTAAAAAGTAATGTTAAAACTAGTAAAAGGATATGAATTACATTATAGAAGTATTTTGAGGTACTTATTTTTTTATTTTTATTTTTTTTGCGGTATGCGGGCCTCTCACTGTTGTGGCCTCGCCTGCTGCGGAGCACAGGCTCCGGACGCGCAGGCTCAGCGGCCATGGCTCACGGGCCCAGCCGCTCCGCAGCATGTGGGATCTTCCCGGACCGGGGCGCGAACCTGTGTCCCCTGCATCGGCAGGCGGACTCTCAACCACTGCGCCACCAGGGAAGCCCATGAGGTACTTATTTTTGATCTTGTATATTTTTCTAGATTAATAAGGACAGAAACATACCTCTTTATTGTATTTTGCAAATGTGCAACATTGTAAATAAAGCTGATACATGAAATAGGAATTTATACGTAATACATTTTAATATTTAAATGTTTTCTTTACAAAAGGATTGTTTATTTTGCAAATAACTCATAATAATCTAACTGCATATGAAAGTTTTCTAATATATTAAAAATGCTTTTGATTTGATTATATTATTTAAAGTAGGCACCATAGAAAATTCTTATAAATAAGAAAATAAAAATCACCTGTATTCCACCCAGGGACTCTGTTAACAATTTTTGTTTATATTTTTCCAATTTTCCTCAATGAGATTACACACAGACCACATACACACACACAAACACACACATATTTTGTATACTGTTTTTTCTCTCAACTTTTAGAATTTTCTCATATCTCTATATATTCTTTATATGTGTTTTTAGCTTTTGCAAATTATTGCATCATATAGGAATAATCTTAATTTATTTGATAGTTCCATTATTATGAAACTTTTTAAATTGTTTTTATTTCTTATTTGATAATGGTGCAGTGAGTGTTTTTGTGTATAAATTTTTGTGTTTTTGAATGATATCTTTCAAATAGATTCTTAAAATTGAAATTATTGTGTCAAAAGACTAAAATATATTTGAGGTTATTGATAGAGATTTTAAATTATTTTTATGTAGGAAATTTAGTCAGTATGTAATCCTGCTATGTATGCATACATATATATGTATACCAATTATTATGGACTGAATGTTTGGTCTTTTCCCCTACCTCCAGTTCAAGTGTTGAAATCTAATCCCCAAATGTCAGAGTATTTGGAGGTGAAGCCTTTGGGAGGTAATTAGATCATGAAAATGGAGCCCTCATGAATGGGTTTAGTGCCCTTAGGAGAGGCCAGAGAGCTAGCTCACTCTGTTTCCACTATGTGAGCATATAAGAAGTTGGCAGTCTGCAACCTGGAAGAGGGCTCTCACCAGAACCCAACCATGCTGGCACCCAGAACTATAAGAAAGAAATTGCTGTTGTTTATAAGCTATCCAGTCTATGGCACTTATTTATAGCAGCCTAAATGGACTAAGACATTGTTAACATTATTATATATTTTAATTTTTGCTCTTTTTATGGCTTAAAGGTTATATTCATTGCTTTAATATTTATTTATTTGCCTACTAGTGAAGTAGACAACTTTTCCTAGTGTTAATTATGCATATTCCTTGTTTTCTGAAGTATAAGTTTATGTCATTTACCAATTTTCTTTTACATTTTTGTTTTCACTGATTGATATCTCAGAAGTACTTACTTCTACCTACTCCTTGTTAAATTTAAAGCAGATATTTCTCTTGAAATGTTTGCTTTTCGATTTTGTTATAAAATTTGATTTAGGTAAAAGGGTATTTTTTTATCTGGTTCTTTTAAGTAGTCACATCTAACAACATTTTCATTTTTATTTTTCTGTTGTTTTCATGTTAAGAAAGCCTTCCCAATTCAGGAAATCATATTTGCTTATAAATATTTTATTTTTAATAGCTTAATTTCTTAGACTTAATTCTTTATCCATCCATAATTATTTTGATATACAATCTGAATGGAAGTTCTAAAATTTAATTTTTCTAAGTCATTATTCAATTATACTATTATTTACTGAACGATTTATCTGCCTGACTTTATACTTGTACTATACTGTTTTAATTATCATAGCTTTGTATATTTTTATATATGGTATATCAAATTGCCATCCCTGACATTACTCTTTTTTTCTTCCCTAAAGTTAACTCTTTTTTTCTTCTTTTTCCACACATGTATTTTTCTAAAGTTCTTAATGATTAAAATTCTTAACTGACTCTTCAGAAACCACTTTGGAATTCTGATTAGATTCCATTTACCTACAACTTAATTTTAGGTGGATCAGTATTTGTTGTGTGTCTTCTTAAAATATGTTTCTTCCCTATTTCATTCCCATCAGAACTTTCTCTTCATTTGTGAACCATATGGTTTCAGGGAAGCTATGCCAACTAAGCCAATCAGTACATTCCTTCTCCCTTGTGACAGAGATGGTGGGCCAGTGACCTAAGTAGATCCAATTACGGGGGATCTCAGTGTTCACTGGGGATGCTGGGAAAAGAAGCTTTAGGCAGATAATTGAGATAGAAAGAATTCAGGTATTTTGTGTCATTGTTGTACTACTGGATCAGACTTCATTTGAAATATTTGAATTTTTTAGTTATGAGATCCAACAAATTCTTTTCATGTTTTAAAGGCAGCTTGAATTAGATTTATTGTTACTGTCAGAGAGGAAGAAATTTTTCTCTACCTTTCTAGATTTTTCTGGCTGGTTTAAGAATTAAATGATATGAAACAGATTAATAGGAAAAAAATCAAACAGAGGTTTAATACCATGTATACATTGGAGAGACACAGGAAAACTGAGTAACTCTCCAAAATGACTGAATCCCTTACCTTAAATACCATCTTCAACAGACAAAAGAGGACGCCGGGGTAGGGGTTTGGGACTTCAAAGGGGAGGAAGGCAATTCACATGGAGATGGAAAAGCAAATGTTTGGTAAACAAATGTTTGCTGAGCCATGCAGAGACAATGAGACACAGAATGGACTCTGATTTCCAGGTCCTGCCAAGTTTCCCCAACTAAACCTACCTCATATTCTTTGCAGATACCTCTGGTGATAGCTCCATTCCAGAAACAGGCCCTCTATGTAAATTCTTTAGGCAGTTAGGGGAATAGTCAAAGTTTCTTCATGAGTCTTTTGGGCCTTGATTGTTTTCAGCTTGAAATAATCCACATGCCAAAGAGATATTTTGGGGTGGCAAGTTTTGCCCCCCCTACATTATTTTCAAATAAAACCACTTATATTGATGTTAAATCATTATAATATTCCTGTTTTCATGTTCATAAACATGGTATGATAATTTCCTTAACACTTTTTTTTTGTACGTGTCAGCAAAGTTGTGTTATTTTCTTCCCATAGATACATATTTCTTGATTATTTCTGGGTGCCCTAGTACATTTAAAATTATTGCAATCTAAAAACCTTGTCTTGCATAAAGCATTGTAGCAATACATAATAGACTAAAGTAAAGAAGTAAATAGTGGTAATAACAGGTGATATTGATGCTGGTAAATTCTTGTGTAGTAATTATTATGTTCCAGATGCAATTCTTTCTATATGTTATCATCTATAATCTCATGAGGCAGCTATAAATATGATTCCAATTTTATGGATGAGAGAAAAGAGGCACAGACATTGAGTAACTATCCCAAGCAGTCAGTGGTGCATCTGGGATTTGAAATCAGGCAGTCTGGGCCTAGGGTCTGTGCTTATAACCACTATCTTATACTGGCCCTTCATTATAACTGTACCCTGAATAAATAAGAGAGTGTAGCAAAAATGGCTGTGAATGATTAATGTCAAAAATATTTGTTAGTTTTTAGAATTATATGAAATAAATATGCCAATAGGCAGTTTCTAAGTGCTAGAGTTCCTGTCAACTCACTAAGGTTCTTAAGTGTGATTTACCTTGGTTTCTGGTTGGGACTCAAGGCAGAAGAAATGATGATTCACATGATTCCTTTTGTTTTACCACCACGAAGTCATGTCTTGGACTGTCTGATATTGCATGTAGAGCTTTTTAATAACTATACAATCATACCTAGGAAAACACATAAACCTTTCTCTTCATGTACTTAAAAATTTAAATAGGAGATCAGCACAAGTAGATAGTTAAACAACCTACCACCTCTATATTGTGCAGGGGAGAGAGACAAGGACTAGACTTGTTTGCAATAACTTTACGTACATATGCATGGTCATAAACTTGTTATAACTTGCTGGAATCAAGATCTAGGAAATTATAGAGATGCAGCTCAATTTTTTTCAGCCGCAATCATGTTCAGAAGCATTCATTCCATAAACAGCAGGGGGCATACTTTCTTTTCTTTTTCAGCAGAGCTATTGACATCTGTTGATTTACATTGCTGTTGCTCTTTGCCTCTTGCATACGTACAATACACAATTTTGAGAATTCATGAATAGTTTAGGCTCATAAGGGTGAAATAAATCATAATTTTATATCTTTGAAATGTTTGAGAAATTATTAGATAAATTTTACATTTAAAATTCAGACAGATGAAAGCCAAATTAGAGGATTTCCAGTTTAATTTAGAAAGCGCAAGTAAACTAGATATCTAAAGTAAAGTGATTTTTTTTTAGAGATTGGTAGAATATGGCATTTTGAGATATATTAAGAAGAGTAATCATAATGATTTCCCTTTTCAGCTGGCTCTGCATGTGTATGGCTCTAAATCTTGTAAGTTAACATGATTTGTTAGTAAGAACCCATTGTATAATCCTTATGGTACCACTCATTTTAGTATCTAATCATAAATTTCTTTGTCCCATGTGTACAAGTTTTGTCTTATCATGAGGAGTAGCTCTTGAAGGCAGGGATATAGCATCTTTTAGATGACTGGGGACATAGTGGGAGCCTGTTAATACTTGTCAGGCTGAATGAAAGAGGTGCCTGAAAGTGGGACTTTTCCACATACATGCCATTACATCTCCCTTGCACTCTCCTTATTTCTCCCCAAGTCACTAGTCCTGTGTTTAGTGTGCTTGTGCCACATCTATGCCAAATCTCAGTGGTCAGTAACAAAACTGGAGAAGCAAATGACATTATTTATTCAGATCTCCTTTAGCTTTTTGTGGAATAAATTTTTGAAACTTTAATTATAGTAACAACAACCATTTATTATGTGCTAAGTACTTTATAGATGTTATTTACTTAAATTCGCAATAACTCTATGCAGTCAAATGCTCTACCCCTGAGCTATACCCCTTTTACAACAGCTTTATGAATTAGGTACTATTATTTTCTCATTTTACAGAGGACACTGAAACTTTAAGTGACAGAGCCAGCATTGCAGTGTATTCCTAATTACTGCTGGTCATGGTCTCTCCGGGTGCAATTAACACTTTGAGACTTTAGGCAGATTGTATCCAAAGCACAAATCATCTTTTTTTCCAGGAAGTAGGTAATAGATATTATGATATTAACTCTAAATTAATATCCACAAGATAAATATTTCTTTTTTAGGTTCATTCTTCGTTTTGGTCCTGTTGTTTGAAAAAAAAAAAGATGACAATTTCTTCCTAAAAATGTGAATCTAAAATTAGTTCCTATCTTAGAATATTTTTCTCCTTTGTTAGAAATAGACATTCAAAGATTTAAAATTTTAGACAAAACTAATTCTGTTGTGTTCATGAACCCAAAAGTAAACTAAAAACGATTTTAGAAACTACATTTGTTCATTTAGAACAATATTTTGAAGGATTTGGTTCATTTTTGAAATAGTGCCATAAAGTGTCTTAAAATCATTTAAGACTGGAAATCTCGTCTGTGTTGTGGAGTGTCTTCAAGCTGTGCCAGTATGTCACCACTCTCAAGATATGCCTTTTCTGGCTGTAGTCAAGTGTGACCACCTCCTGTTTTTCCCTCCAAGTGCCTCCCATGGAAATTCTTGAAAAATAAAGCAGCGTTTCAACCCACACTTTAATGAGTGGACTGGAATCCCTATCCCTTTAGATATCTTAGTAGTGACTCATAGAATTGTCTAGCCCTCACTTTCCTAACATTTTCCATTCACTGTAAGTTATTTCTTCATCTTCTTTGGCTGCTCAAAAGTGCTTTTCATGTCTGCCAGCTGAAAAAGTAGAAATAAATGAGACCTATAGTTTCAAATTTGAATGTGCTATTTGAGCTTTCTAACACAGCCCTAGTAATCTGATGTTTGGCAGAAGTACCATCTGAAAATGGACAGTTAAGATGTGACTAAGAGCTGCTTGACCATAATTTACTAAATGCAACACCAAACTGTGAAATCTGACCTGCCTGTGCCATTTAATGCTCTCTTCTGTCTTCAGTCATTTGTTTTACCACGTGTGAGCTTCTGTGGAGTCACCCTTAGGCCACCCAAAGAATCCAGGCACTGAATTTCAAAGTACTATTAAATAATTGGCTGCCCGGTGAAATAACGTAGTGTCAGAAACATACAGCAAAAGAGATGTTAGGATACTAATATAAAATGGGTTCATTTGGAACACTTGAGGAGATAGGAAACATTCTACTTAATTGATGTGTTCAACCAGAAATGTTCATGCCTCAGCTGGTCACTCATTTGCTTCATGGAAAGATTCTCTAGTTATAGTTTAATAAGATAAAAATAAGGAAAACTAGTAGTGAGAGAAATTAATCTCTAAGGACATAATATTTTATCAAAGGAATTTTCCCAGGGATACACATCTTTAAAAATCATTTCCCTTTCACTTCAAAGGGCCACTTTACCAGTTACTCTGAAATTATGTCTTTGACACTGTGCCTGGTCAAAATCAGTGTCACTGGTAGGAAGATGTTAAGTTAGGTGACCTAGTATCATTCTAGTCCCACCTTGCTAGTTGTGATATCTGACCTTCTGGAAATCAGTTATTTTATCTCAACTTCAGTTTTTTTATATATAAAATGAAGATAATGTTTCTTGTTTTGCCTAAATTATAGGATTTTTGTGACCACCAGATGAAATGATACTAATGAGAAATTGCATTACGAATGTAGGTTAGAACTCAGGGGACCTTTTCAAATTGCCTTAACTTTCTCCAGAGGTGCAGGACCTGGAATTACAAGCAATGTTTAGGTGTTGATGGGTCCAGGACTTTATATGTAGAGTTGTGATTTTTCAGGCCTTGGAGAGGTTTTGACATATGGTCTAGCATTAGGGGGACAGTGCGAATTTTTGTCATGGTGGCCTATCTCAGAAGACAGATGGTCACGTTCAAGGATAGCAGCCAGCAGAGAGGTTCACCGTCTTGCTCTGCGTTTTATTTTTCTCCCTCCTTAAAAGATTTAACCTCAAGAGAATGTTTTCCTAGTCTGTCTCTTTCATACACATACATATGCTTACACAATAGTGCACTGGAGGCTAACTCAGAGGTGTCCATATTGGTATCATAGAGGAAGGGGCTTCATAAAAGAAACAAGCAAACAAAATCAACAAGAACAACTCCATCTCCAAATAATAAAACGCCCCAGCAAAATGCTTGTTATCCAAGCATGCCTTATATTTTGCTCAATACTTTTGGTTTTGCAAGGACTGACTATATATGGCTGCTGTGTTAAACAAAAAAGTGGTCATTGACTAGGAACATTCAACTATTAAAAAATGGAAGCAAAAGACTTTTGTATTCCAGTGCAAACTACTACATTTAGAATGGATAGACAAAAAGGTCCTGCTGTATAGCACAGGGAACTATATCCATTCTCCTGGAATAAACCATAATGGAAAAGAATAGTATAAAAAGAATGTCTGTGTGTGTAGAACTGAGTCACTTTGCTGCACAGCAGAGATTGGCACAGCATTGTAAATCAACTATGCTTCAATAAAAAAAAAAAGACTTTTGTATTCCAAATAAGTGATTACTAATTCTACTTTGAAAAATACTATGAACATCAAATGAGGTTTAATAAGATCCTTGGGACAGAGAAATCTGTGGAGCAGCATGGTTCAGTAAGCCAGTAAGCGCTTGCTTCTTTTACAGTGCTTTAAAAATTCTGCTATTTTTATATAACTCATCTAATACTTCATTATCTCTTGTATTTGAAATAGGCATTCTTAGCTTTTTTTTTTTTTTTTTTTTTTTTTTGCGGTATGCGGGCCTCTCACCGTTGTGGCCCCTCCCGTTGCGGAGCACAGGCTCCGGACGCACAGGCCCCGGACGCACAGGCCCAGCGGCCATGGCTCACGGGCCCAGCCGCTCCGCGGCAAGTGGGCTTCTCCCGGACCGGGGCACGAACCCGCGTCCCCTGCATCGGCAGGCGGACTCTCAACCACTGCGCCACCAGGGAAGCCCCATTCTTAGTATTTTTAGCTATCCTATTAACAGAACCAGGCCTGTATAAAAGTCTGTTTCAACATGGCATATTAATTTGCATTACAGGCTAAAATAGCCTAGTTATTAATGTTGAGAACTGAAGTATATTAGGCAGGACAGGCTAGGTTATGCTTATCAAATCTCAGTGGCTTTGAATCCAAGGAGTTTACTACTTACTGTGTGTTCATCGTGAGTCAACATTAGAGCCTTGCTCAATGATGTCACTCAGGTACCGAGGGTGACAGCCATCTGCCTGAACATGCATGGTCCCTTGCCAGAGGGGAGGACTTATGCAGGATTTCATATTGGGTTGGAAGTGACATGCATCATTTTGTTCACAGTCTTTTGCCCAGAATGTCACATGCCCTACCCAACCAGAAGAGAACCAGAAAGTGCAATTTGCCATGTGCCTAGAATGGAAGTGGGTAGAACCAGAAATATTTGGCAAATAATTCTAATGACTACCACAGCAAGGACAACTTTTAAAGAAATTAAAAATCTGGCTAATATTTTTTGAGCGCTAACTGTGTGTCAAGTCCTGTGCTAAATGATTTCCGTGCATTCTTTCATGTAAAGTACACAAGAACCTATGGGATGAGTTGTTTTATGTCTGTTTTTAAAACTGGGAAAAGATGAGCCAGTTTGAGTTGCTTATCCAAGAGAACAGAGTCAGTCGGTGGTCAAGTCAGATCTGCCTGATCCTAGAGGTAGCAACTGTTAACCATGCTTCACTCTTCAAAAACGTCCACAACTGTCAGTGATCAGATTTACTGTGATAGACATCACTATTGAGATCTGTATATTTCCTGTGTTACCCATGATAGCATTTCACTCTTTCATTTCTAAAAAGAGGAGCCTAATGAAGAAAGGCCAACCCACTGGCTGAAGATGTATATCCCGAGGCAACTGGAAGCGTGTCATCTATTCTTGAAATTCTTGTTCCAACTACTTAGGCTAAGCAGCGTTATTCTTTGTAATACGTAATTTTAGTACATTTTTCCAGATTAATGATGAATGTGGTACAGATTAGAGACCAACTTTGGATTCATGCGGTAGTTTTTGAAATTGCTGGAGTGAGTTTTAGGCCCATATTTTTTAAAACAAACTTTTAACTTTAGAATAATTCTATTTATTTATAGAAAAGTTGTGAAGGTAGTACAGAGAGTTTCCATATACCTCACGCCTAATTTCCTGTATTGTTAGTATCTTATCTTAGTATGGCACATTTGTCACAATTAATGAATCAGTATTGATAGATTATTATTAAATAAAGTCCATATTTTATTAAGATTTCCTTAGTTTTTGCATAATATCCCTTTTCTGGTCCAGGATCTCATTTAGGACATTACATGTAGCTGTCGTGTCTCCTTAGGTTCCTCTTGGCTGTGATGATTCCTCACATTTTCCATGTTTCTGATGGTCATGACAGTTTTGAGGAGCACTGGGCAGGTATTTTGTAGAATACTTCAATTGGTATTTGTATAATGTTTGTCTTATGATTAATCTGGAGTTATGGGTACTTTGGAAGAAGAGCATAGAGGTAAGTTCAGCCCACATTTTGCTCTTTCAAAAATTTCATGGGCTAATTTTTTTTCTTTTTTTAAAATTTTCTCTGCTTTGCATTGCTTTCCCTTATCTTTCTTTCCTTTTCTGGTTCCCTTTCAATTTTCTTCTCACTGTCTTCCCTATTTTTTCTCCCTCCCACCTTTCTCCTTCCTTTCCTTCTTCATTTCCAAACAAGTCAACAACATTTACTAGTATTTAAATACTAGTAATGTATTTTTCTTGCATATGAAGATTCCATAGCTCTTAACTCACCTACATTTAACTAAAAATCTTTAACTCTGCGGTTTTGTTAACACAGGAGGCAAATTTATACATTTGTTAAGTTGAATAGGCAGCCCTTGAATGCTGTTTCTCAGATTTTATATTTTAGGATGTAAGAAACTATATCTGCCTAATTTGTACAATAACTATCACAGACTTTGTAGTTGTTGTTGCTCTTGAGATTGATTTTAACAGAAAATATGATGCACATCATTTATAGTATCTATAATTAGTATTTTGCATTTATTCTAGGTTTTAGATCTTTTTGGAGTATTCAAAGATCATCAGGCACAAAAACTCTGTTGAGTCAAGCAACTTACTTTGATCCCAGCCACATGTACTAACCTATTTTTTGCTCTTAATATCCCACTCTGAGAGCAAAATCACTGACCTAGATAAGATGAATCTAAGCATCCACATAGACAAATAAATCAAGAATGGAAGGCAGAATGTGTACAAATGTTGTGCTAGAAATTAATCCATTTTATTTCCATATCCTATAGATGAAAACAAACTCATCATTTTACATCCTGTTACTTGAAATTTCTTGGAGTTAGTATATGCTTTCCATTAGCCTCTCTGCTTAATAATTTTCTTTACTCTGATCTTAGTTTTATTATTTCCATATTATAAGTGCAAAAGTTGGCAGCAAGTGACTGCATCAGATAAGAAACTGGAAGCAGATATAGGAGTGAAATTAATTATTCTTATTTCCAACATTTATATTTGTTTTATAATATGCTTGTTTTGAAATGTTTTCTATCATTTTATCTTTGAACTAACATTTCTGGGCACTGAGAAACAATATAAATATTGACTTCCTTACAAAAATACTATCTTTACTGCACATTAACTACACATACTAGAGATTTGGCAGAATCTATGTCTATATCTATAGCTATATTTATATCTATATCTGTATCTGTATCTATATCTATATCTCCAACTTTTTAACATATCAATGAATTCAAAAATGATTCTGTTTTCCGATCCATTATGATGTATGCTTGTTTTCTAAAGATCTGTCATTTAAATCTCTAGAGATTTCTCTTTGATATCATCTAGGAATGTACGTTTTATACTCTTGTATTATTAACTTAATAATTGTCTTTCCTTTTAACTTGAAAGCTTATCCTTCTTCTCTCCAATCTATGTCCCCTTTCCTTTATCAAGTTCTTGCCATAGGGCAGTATATCTGTTGTCTTCCTTATTTATTTCTTTTCCTTTTATCTTCCTTCTATTCTTTTCCTTCTTTTTCTTCTTGGACTAGGATTTTTCAATATAAAATGAAAGTAGAGTTTGAAAACAAAGGTAATGTATTGAACTTAAGGATACTTGCATCTCATTACTGTTGTAATTATCTGGAATAACACATTCCAGAGAAAGAACAAATTAAACAAACAGAAAAGAATTGAAACTAAGCATAATAAATATTTTGGGAGAGCTAAGAGAATGTAATACAAACATGAGGCAGAAAAAAACTCTTATGAAGAGGAACCAGATGATGGCTATGAAAACACAATTATTAAAATAATGAATTAAATTGAACTAAATAGAAAAGATACAGCTTCAGAACTAATTAATGGTTTGAAATACTATTATTTCAATGAAATTAGGTCATTAAGTCAATGAACTCTTTTAGAAGCATTAGAATCAGATAAAGTGATAGAAAGCCTGAGAAAATAGTTGAGATATGAAGAAAAAAAGCAGTGTCAGTATCTAATAGCAGTCCCAGAAAAAGATTAAAAATTTAAAGAGAAAAAATTTCATAAAGTAATTATATAGTATTTTCAAGAACTAAAGAAAAATGGAAACTACAGTTTGAAAAAGCTCAGCGTGTTCCAAATATTTAGAATATAAGAAAAATTCAGCATGAAACCCTCTCTGATGAATATCAAGAGTGAAGGCAAAGAAAAAATTCTAAAAGCTATTTGAAAGTAGGGCTCATGCCTTCTAATGTTTTATTTTCTACTTCTTCCCAGAAGTGTGCTTTGCAGATTGTTGACATGCAATAAATTTTCTTGACTGACTGAATGTTCCCCTTAATTATTAACCAAGCAAGAAGGTAACACTATCCTCCAGCAAAATTTCCTGAATAAAAACCAAGATGGAAAACTATACTGTCACTGAGAAATGGCATTAATTAATTTTCCAGAAAATGTATAAAAAAAGATTCTCCATGGGAAGTTAAATATTTTTTTCTAAATCTAGCTATTCCTGCCCCAATGTCTGGCCAGTAATAGAATATCTAGTTCAGCTTACAAAGAAGAAGAATATAATAAAGAGACTATCAAATTCTGATTTAAAGGAAATGTGGCAGAAAATATTTCCTAAAATTGTAAAAATTGTAAAATTTCTTATTTACTCAGCAGAATTTTAACTGAAATACAATTACTTGTGCTTACACACATATATTTAGAGGCTTTATGTTCCTGGTAACATCCAAAGTCAGGTATGTCTCCCATTGGGTCACATTTCTGGAACTAACCTTAAGGAAGTCATTTGCATAGCAGTTCTTGTTTAAATATGTTTATAACAACCTCTGGATTGTCAGGCTATAATATCTGAGAGATGACTTGAAATCAGACCAAATAATTTGGTGAGAAAACATTTAAGGTAAATTCTATCCAACAATTAACTTAGGTATAAATATAACTACTTACATTTATCTTTTTTTTTGGATTTTATTTTTTTTTTATATAGCAAGTTCTTATTAGTTATCTATTTTATAAATATTAGTGTATATATGTCAATCCCAGTTTCCTAATTCATTTCCCCCTCCCCCCACTTTCCCCCTTTGGTGTCATACATTTGTTCTCTACATCTGTGTCTCTATTTCTGCCTTGCATAGCGGTTCATCTGTACCATTTTTCTAGATTCCACATATATGCGTTAATATGCGATATTTGTTTTTCTCTTTCTGACTTACTTCACTCTGTATGATAGTCTCTAGATCCATCCACATCTCTACAAATGACCCGGTTTTGTTCCTTTTTATGGCTGAGTAAATTCCATTGTATATATGTACGACATCTTCTTTATCCATTCCCCTGTCAACGGGCATTGAGGTTGCTTCCATGACCTGGCTATCATAAATAGTGCTGCAATGAACGTTGGGGTGCATGTGTCTTTTTGAATTATGGTTTTCTCTGGATATACGCCCACTAGTGGGATTGCTGAGTCATATGGTAATTCTATTTTTGGCTTTGTAAGGGACCGCCATACTGTTCTCTGTAGTGACTGTAGTATCAATTTACATTCCCAACAACAGTGCAAGAGGGTTCCCTTTGCTATTCGGGGTCTTTTGTGTCTCCATACAAATTTTAAGATTTTTTTGTTCCAGTTCTGTAAAACATATCATTGGTAATTTGATAGGGATTGTTGAATCTGTAGATTGCTTTGGGTAGTATAGTCATTTTCACAATATTGATTCTTCCAATCCACAAACATGGTATATCTCTCCATCTGTTTGTGGCATCTTTGATTTCTTTCATCAGTGTCTTATAGTTTTCTGAGTACAGGTCTTTCACCTCCTTAGGTAGGTTTATTCCTAGGTATTTTATTCTTTTTGTTGCAGTGGTGAATGGGATTGTTTGCTTAATTTCTCTTTCTGATCTTTCATTGTTAGTGTATAGGAATACAAGAGATTTCTGTGCATTAATTTTGTATCCTGCAACTTTACCAAATTCATTGATTAGCTCTAGTAGTTTTCTGGTGGCATCTTTAGGATTATCTATGTATAATATCATGTCATCTTCAAACTGTCACAGTTTTACTTCTTTTCTAATTTGTATTCCTTTTATTTCTTTTTCTTCTCTGATTGCTGCGACTAGGACTTCCAAAACTATGTTGAATAATAGTAGTGAGAGTGGACATCCTTGTCTTGTTCCTGATCTTAGAGGAAATACTTTCAGTTTTTCACCATTGAGAATGATGTTTGCTGTGGGTTTGTCATATAGGGCCTTTATTATGTTGAGGTAGGTTCCCTCTATGCCCACTTTCTGGAGACTTTTTATCATAAATGGGTGTTGAATTTTGTCAAAAGCTTTTTCTGCATCTATTGAGATGATCATATGGTTTTTCTTCTTCAATTTGTTAATATGGTGTATCACATGAATTGATTTGCATATATTGAAGTATCCTTGCATCCCTGGGATAAATCCCACTTAATCATTGTGTATGATCCTTTTAATGTGCTGTTGGATTCTGTTTGCTATTATTTTGTTGAGGATTTTTGCATCTATGTTTATCAGTGATATTGGTCTGTAATTTTCTTTTTGTGTAGTATCTTTGTCTGGTTTTCGTATCAGGGTGATGGTGGCCTCTTAGGATGAGTTTGGGAGTGTTCCTTCCTCTGCAATTTTTTGGAAGAGTTTGAGAAGGATGGGTGTTAGCTCTTCTCTAAATGTTTGATAGAATTCACCTGTGAAGCCATCTGGTCCTGGGCTTTTGTTTGTTGGAAGATTTTTAATCACAGTCTCAATTTCATTACTTGTGATTGGTCTGTTCATATTTTCTATTTCTTCCTGGTTCAGTCTTGGAAGGTTATACCTTTCTAAGAATTTGTCCATTTCTTCCAGGTTGTCCATTTTATTGGCAGAGTTGCTTGTAGTAGTCTCTTATGATGCTTTGTATTTCTGCAGTGTCTGTTGTAACTTCTCCTGTTTCATTTCTAATTTTATTGATTTGAGTCCTCTCCCTCTTTTTCTTGATAAGTCTGGCTAAAGGTTTATCAATTTTGTTTACCTTCTCAATGAACCAGCTTTTAGTTTTATTGATCTTTGCTATTGTTTTCTTTGTTTCTATTTCATTTATTTCTGCTCTCATCTTTATGATTTCTTTCCCTCTACTAACTTTGGGTTTTGTTTATTGTTCTTTCTCTAGTTCCTTTAGGTGTAAGATTAGATTGCTTATTTGAGATTTTTCTTGTTTCTTGAGGTGGGACTGTATTGCTATAAACTTCTCTCTTAGAATTGCTTTTGCTGCATCCCATAGGTTTTGGATCATCATGTTTTCATTGTCATTTGTATCTAGGTATTTTTTGATTTCCTCTTTGATTTCCTCAGTGTTCTCTTGGTAACGTATTATTTAGCCTTCATGTGTTTACGTTTTTTATGTTTTTTTGCCTGTAATTGATTTCTAATCTCATAGCGTTGTGGTCGGAAAAGATGCTTGATATGATTTCAGGTTTCTTAAATTTACTGAGGCTTGATTTGTGACCCAAGATGTAATCTATCCTGGAGAATGTTCTGTGTGCACTTGAGAAGAAAGTGTAATCTGCTGTTTTTGGATGGAATGTCCTATAAATATCAATTAAATCTATCTGGCCTATGTTGTCATTTAAAGCTTTGTTTCTTTATTAATTTTCTGTCTGCATGATCTGTCCATTGGTGTAAGTGAGGTGATAAAGTCCCCCACTATTATTGTGGTACTGTTGATTTCCTCTTTCATAGCTGTTAGCATTTGCCTTATGTATTGAGGTGCTCCTATGTTGGGTGCATATATATTTATAATTGTTATATCTTCTTGGATTGATCGCTTGATCATTATGTAGTGTCCTTTTTTGTCTCTCATTATAGTCTTTATTTTAAAGTCTATTTTGTCTTATATGAGAATTGCTACTCCAACTTTCTTTTGATTTCCATTTGCATAGAATATCTTTTTCCATCCCCTCACTTTCAGTTTGTATGTGCCCCTAGGTCTGAAGTGGGTCTCTTGTAGATAGCATATATAAGGGTCTTGTTTTTGTATCCATTCAGCCAGTCTATGTCTTTTGGCTGGAGCATTTAATCCATTCACATTTAAGGAGTTATTGATATGTATGTTCCTATTACCATTTTCTTAATTGTTTTGTGTTTGTTGTTGTGAGTCTTTTTCTTCTCTTGTGTTTCCTGCCTAGAGAAGTTCCTTTAGCATTTGTTGTAGAGCTGGTTTGGTGATGCTGAATTCTCTTAGCTTTTGGTTGTCTGTAAAACCTTTGATTTTTCCATATAATCTGAATGAGATCCTTGCTGGGTAGAGTAATCTTGGTTGTAGGTTCTTCCCTTTCATCACTTTAAATATTTCGTGCCACTCCCTTCTGACATGTAGAGTTCCTGCTGAGAAATCAGCTGTTAACCTTATGGGAGTTGCCTTGTATGTTATTTGTCATTTTTCCCTTGTTGCTTTTAATAATTTTTCTTTGTCTTTAATTTTTGTCAGTTTGATTACTATGTGTCTTGGCATGTTTCTCCTTGGGTTTATCCTGCCTGGGACTCTCTGAGCTTCCTGGACTTTGGTGGCTATTTCCTTTCCCATGTTAGGGAAGTTTTTGACTATAGTCTCTTCAAATATTTTCTCAGGTCATTTCTCTCTCTCTTCTCCTTCTGGGACTCCTATAATGCTAGGTGTGTTTAACATTGGTGTGTTTAATGTTGTCCCAGAGGTCTCTTAGGCTTTCTTCATTTCTTTTCTTTGTTTTTTCTTTATTCTGGTCTGCGGCAGTGAATTCCACCATTCTGTCTTCCAGGTCGCTTATCTGTTCTTCTGCCTCAGTTATTCTGCTATTGATTCCTTCTAGTGTATTTTTCATTTCAGTTATTGTATTGTTCATCTCTGTTTGTTTGTTCTTTAATTCTTCTAGGTCTTTGTTAAACGTTTCTTGCATCTTCTGGATCTTTGCCTCCATTCGTTTGCTGAGGTCCTGGATCATCTTCATTATCATTATTCTGAATTCTTTTTCTGGAAGGTTGCCTATCTCCACTTCATTTAGTTGTTTTCCTGGGGTTTTATCTTGTTCCTTCATCTGGTACATAGTCCTCTGCCTTTTCATTTCATCTATCTTTCTGTGAATGTGGTTTTTGTTCCACAGGCTTCAGAATTGTAGTTCTTCTTGCTTCTGCTGTCTGCCCTCTGGTGGATGAGGCTATCTAAGAGGCTTGTGCAAGCTTCCTGATGGGAGGGACTGCTGGTGGATAGAGCTGGGTGTTGCTTTGGTGGGTAGAGCTGGGTGTTGCTTTGGTGGGCGGAGCCCAGTAACCTTTACATTTATCTTAAAATGAGTTTCCTTCCTAGGAATTTATATCCATCTAGGCATGTTTGTCTAGGCTCAACGTCCTAATTCACCTTCTGGTCATCCCTTACTCTTCTGACTCATTTGACACTAGTCAAAATTTTCAAACCAAAACTTATCTGTTGGCTTCAGGGTCTCTCAGAGGCCTCCACTTTGCTTCAAGTAAGCAATTTACTTTGATTTAAGTATAATTTTAGACCCAGATTTTGTTTGCTACACTACATTGTTGATGCTGATGCACTGGCCCTGGAGTGCTTAAATTCCCTTCTGTTGCCAGGGCTGCTCTGATCAGTACAGCTTCGTCTCCAGCAAGGACCATACCCTGTCTATTCTGGCTTTATTTATGGTCAGTGTTGACTGAAGCACAGTGCATCTCTGTGATTTCCTGGTCTTGTATGAACATGTCTCAGGTGTCTCCTGTTAGCATTCTGGAAGTTGAGGTTATTTATTTTCCTAGAGGGAATTCCTTATTTTTAGTTGTAAAAGTAAGGTTTCTGGAGATGATCTTTGACCTCCTGGGACCCACCCACTTTGGAAACCTAAACAGATTCCTATTTTTCCAAAAAGGGAAAGAAAGTTCCTGACAGCCAAACCCATATTCAAATACTACCAATGGGGGCTAGCAGATCACTATTGTTTTGTCCATTGTATTTGGTCAAAGAATAAATAAGTGGAAATACTGACAAGTGGCTTATCTTTTAGAATAGCTTAACATTCTAATTGATTGTGATAAAGAAATACTGGATTTATGACTAACTGTATGCAACAATATGGAGCAATCTACATTAGTTTTATTTTAAAATATATGTTTCATAGAATTTGTGGATACCCTGTGGCTAGTAAGGCTTTTCTTGTTTCTGTAGCTTAATGTCTTCCCAAACTATGGCCTGTAAAGGACCTCCCCCTTGAGCTTCCCCCTTGAGCTTCTTAAGTCTAGGAAAAATGGTTAGGGTAGGCCTTTGTAATGTCCATGATGTTTTGCTATTAAGGGGTATAGAGAGGGGCAAGGATTTATGGTGATTGACTTAAACTCACAGGTAATACTTAACCCACCCCTTGTGTTTTCAGTCTGTTATTTAGCTAAATAAGCCAGACTTGTTCTTTCTTACTTTATTTACCTTAATTCTGTGATGCACTTCAGTGAATCATGGGGCCACGTTAAGAACATTTTGATTGACTCATTCACATATGTAGATAGCCCTTATATAATGAAAAGCTCTATGGTTAGAAAGCTTCTTGTTTTGGTTTATTTGGTAAATAATGTTAATAATATTAATAACTAGTACCTTTATTCACTTAATATAGGTCAGTCATTAAATTTTGTGGTTTATGTTTTTTACCCAGTTTAATTTCTACATATAATTTTTATTATCATTATCTCATACATGAGAAAACAGAGTTAGGAAGGTAAAATAATGTCCCCAAAGTTTCATAGCTGGTACATGGCCGAGTGGATATTCAAATACAGATCTGTTTTACTCCAAAAATCAACTTAAGCTATAATAATAAGCATTCATGAAATATACCTTCAAAATATACCTTTTTACATTAGAAAAATAAGAAAATTAAAATGCTAATGAGTCAATTTAATTTTTAGACATGATTTATGACAATTGAACAGGAAGTTCAGAGTAACAGATGTAATGGAAATGAGATGAGAACTACAAAATTTAGAAAACTACAAGAAAATATGAAATAAGCCAATATAATATTGCATAGGAGAAAATAAATCTTATTTTTTAATAGATCAAATATATGATGCTACTTCCTAGAAATAGTATAGAAATATGCCAACTTTTGTTTAAATATCTTTTTGAAGTAATTTTCTAAAATGCTACAGCCTTGAGTCAAACCCATATAATATGAGTCATAACTGAGCAATTCCTAAGGGAAATTAGTGTGGCAATAAGACAATAATTGTATGCAATATGGTAAGCATGCACTTTCAAACTCTAATACATGTTTAGCAGTCTCTGGAAATCTGATGTCATTGGTTAAACCAGAAAAAAATCCCCAGATTTTTCTATGTCCTTAACCTCAAAGGAGACAATTTACTGTAAATAAGTAACAGGGAGTAAGGCATCTCACCAGACATGTAATCCAGCGAATATGTGACATTAAATAACAATATGTGGTGGTCATTACACACAGTGAATAAAGGTCATAATGCTCAACCAACTCCAGCTCTGCCCCCAGAGTACAGACTGCCTAATTTGGAGAAAAGAAACATAAAAGTTGGTTTATGGCTGAGATAAAAATTTGAAATCATAGCAGTCCGTGTGGTGCGTATGACAGATTCCCAGTTTCCTATTGGCTCTGTGTAGCTGATAGAAAGGAATATGTGTCAACATTTTTCCTTTGGGTTGGAAATATAATTAGTTTGAACCATAAAAAGTGCTGATATTCAGCCATTTTTGATCTAAAAAGTGGCAATTTCATTAAGGTACAAATACTAAATCAATTGATCTAAAATGTTGGCTTATTACAAAAAATGAAAAATAATATTTTTATTTAGAAATAAAAAAGCTTTCTGGGGCTTCCCTGGTGGCGCAGTGATTGAGAGTCTGCCTGCCGATGCAGGGAACACGGGTTCGTGCCCCGGTCCGGGAAGGTCCCACATACCCAGGAGCGGCTGGGCCCGTGAGCCACGGCCGCTGAGCCTGCGCATCCGGAGCCTGTGCTCCGCAACGGGAGAGGCCACAACAGTGAGAGGCCCGCATACCGAAAAAAAAAAAAAAAAAAGCTTTCTGTATTTTTACACATCTGCAGTTAATGTATTAGTGGGTGGTGTTTGAGGGAAAGGAGCATTAATTTGAAGAGACTGGAATTTTAGAAGTATTCTTTTATTTGAAAAGTAATATAATTAGAGGGATATTCCATGCTTTGACTATTATATATATATTAATTTACTATTTAAGTAATGATATTTTGAAAAAAGATGTTTAAAATGGCAAATTAGAAAAATGTGCTACAGATATTTAGAAGACAATGCTTTTTCTTTAAGGAGACTAATTTAATGCTACTAAAAACACTTCGTTCATAGAATTACTATGTGATCCAGCAATTCAACTTCTGGTAATATATCCAAAAGAAATGAAAACACTCACTTGAAAAGATACCTACACCCCCATGTTCAAAGCAGCATTATTTACTATAGCCAAGACATGGAGACAACCTGAGTGTCCCTAGATGGATGAATAAAGAAGTTTTGACACACACACACACACACACACACACGAATATTATTCAACCATAAAAAGGAGGAAATCCTACCATTTGTGACAACATGGATGGACCTTGAAGGCATTATGCTAAGTGAAGTAAATCAGACAGATAAAGACACATACTGTAAGATCTCACTTAAATGTGGAATCTAACGGCAAAAAACCCCCACAAACAACTAAATCCATAGAAAAAGAGGTCAGATTTGTGGTTACCAGAGGTGGGAAGTGGGAGGAGGGGAAATTGGATGATGGTGGTCAAAAGGTACAAACTTTCAGTTGTAAGATAAAAAAGTACTAGGGATGTAATGTACAACATGATGACTATAGATATCACTGCTGTGTGATACACAGGAAAGTTGTTAAAAGAGATGATTCTAAGAGTTCTCATCACAAGAAGAAATTTTTTTCCTTATATCTATATGAGATGATGGATATTAACTAAACCTATTGTGGTAATCATTACAAAATATATGTAAATCAAACCATCATGCTATACTCTTTAAAATTAAAAAAGTACTTTGCTAACATTTACAGTTATGAGGTTTGGGAACCAAATGTCACACAATTTAATTAATAACTTCTAGTAAACTTCCAGTAAAATTCAGTGTTATGTGGTTAAGGCTTGATTTACTATAGCCAAAATAATTAGAATCATAGAAGTGCTTCCCCAGTCAAGAGCCATTATACAAGTAATTAATTCACTTAGCAGAGCAAAACAAGAATACCATAAGTAGAAAAATAAAATGGGTTAGGTAACGGTAAAAATAATTATACACAAGCTTAAATAGTGTCTATTCAACCATTGCCCACAGGTTTTGCTTTGTAGAGTATCAATGCATCTGGTTTTGATTTTTATTACTGGGATGGTTGACCATGGACACTAGAAATATTTGATACTACAAATTGTAAAGCACAAAACAGAAGTATTTTTAAGATGAAAATAGTTACCATGATTCAGTATTTTTAGTTTTTGGCGTGACATAATAACTCCCTTTAGTGCAGTTTCCCACAGGGATGAATGACAGAAGGTAATGTTCATCAAGCACCTTGTCAAGGAAGCGCTTTGCTTTCGTAGTAGGAAAAACAGATACCTATGATTCTCCAGTGCCTTCTGCAATTTACTGAGCACTTTGTTGGGAAAAGTTCTGTGTTTTCAGTGCAGAACCTGGGGCTGGACCAAGTTTTTCATGTAACACAGAATGGGCAATGAAGGTTGTGAGGACAATGCAGGAGGAAGGAGACCAGCACCTGTAAGGCTGAACTCGAGGTTAAGAAGACAGACCTTGTGGTCAGAATCTTGGGAGAGATTGCAGAGAACTATGATTGAAATGTATGTGCAACCCCCTGAGACCTTGTAAATCTTCAGTAAAAATACCCCAATCATGATATGCTTGCTATAAATGGATTTCCTATTGATGTTTATGAAGGATTCTAATTGTGTGTCAGTGTTATGCCAGAGTTAGCCTGAGTGCATGAGAGGGTAATGTACATCTGGGTTATAGCTTAATTATCTTATTAAAATTATCTTACAACGATCCTAGGAGGTACATATTATTATTCTCAATTGCATATTCATAATTGAGGAAGCTAAGGCCCAGAGAAATTAAATAATAACCTATGGAAGGGCATGGGCTATCAAGTGGCAGTAAATAATACAATTTTGAATCAGATCTCACATTCAAAGCTTTCTATACTTTCTCTTATCATAAATGCCTTCTTCCATCATAACAATTTAATTGTATCTGAGACTTCATGTACAAAAGCACAACTTACGTCCACATTGTTATTGTAAGAGATCAGAAAATAACCAGTGTTTGATCCACCTAATTTGAATTCTATCTTCCCTTGGAATACTATAAAGAAAAGCTATTTGTACCTTCTAGTTTGTGGATGATAGAGGAGAACCACCCAGTCATTTACACTGGCAGTCTTGGCAAAGAGAGAGCTATAATCATTTCACAAAATTGGTGGTCGTGATATACAAGGAGTAAAGGTTTTCTTAGTTCCTGAAATATCTATGCTACTTGTCCATGTCCATAAACTGGTAGAGAGTTACACTCAGCTCTTTTCTGATCCTCCATGAATTTTGTTGTCTGGGTTTGAGACCCACAGCTAAAATCTAGAAAACTTGGAGTAGAATCATAGGAAAGCCACTACATGATTAAATAGTTGGAAGTTGAGATTTTTAAGGAAAGTTTGGGACTCTTCAGCCTGGAGAAGAAAATGTAAGGTGTGATTTATTAGCTCTATTCAAGTATGGAATTAATTTTTTCCATACAAGGGAAAGTAATCATCTGTTTTCTAACCACATTATAGAAAGAATTATTGGAAGGGCTTAAGATTTAGGCTAGCCCAGAAGAATTTCCTGATTGTGAAAATGGTTAAGTATTGGAGTTGGTAGCCGACCAAATGTTTGGAATCTGTCATTTCATTCCATTAAAACAAGGCTAGATTTTGGTTTCAGTGAATTAGAGTCTTGGGGTCACAAGTGATCATCTTATTTAATATTCTCCCTTTACAAAGGCTCTGAGAGTTTAAGCAACTGCTGAGTAGTTGCTAACACTCAAATTTGATTTATGTAAAATTGTCTTCTTGACCAAAAGCTATACAATTTTTCTGTCTTCTCTAATGTGTAGCTCTATGTAAAGGGATATTGTTTTAATGAATAATTAAATTTTTACAAAATAGCCGCTAATAGTGGCATATTTTTCTCGAAATTTTGTTAAAAAGAGATGATTCATTTTTGGTCAAATGATAAAGTGCTTCTTATGTGTTCCTTACAGTTTATTCCCAGAAAAAGCATATTATTTTCTATATGTTCACTCAGAGTTGAGAAATTTCTTTTAAACATTTATTATCAGTAAATGTACACTTGTCAAACATAAGGATTTTCTTTGAACCTCAGACACATTAATTCTCATTGCTTCTTACTCCTTGGAGGTAGAGTGTTTATCTGAAAAATTGTTTCTAAGCGAAGTGTATGCTAAATAGAATTTGCTCAGATGACTAATATAAAAATAGCATGAGGTCTGGAAACAATTTAAACTTCTGCCACATATTCAGTAAGCCAGAGAAATGGTGCTGGAACTGCTAACAATTTTAGGCAACAAAACGAAGTTTTATTTAAAAAGAAGAGAATGTTATACCTGAGAAATGAAATGATAACTTTGTTTCTTACGGAAACAATGCCAGTTTTCCTAGAATTTTTAGTTTGGATTGTAAGACTGACTAAAGGAAGAGGCCATAGTAATGAAGAACTTCTGTTTGAAAATTATAAAAAGACTCTGTGACCCAAAGGGTATGGGAAAAAGTAAACCGGAACTCTATCTATTAACTGAATTTAAAAAAATAGTGGATAATACAAGATTTTAATTCCAGTTTGGGGGGAGGGAGATATATGAAGCCTAAATATGTATAGCTATGTTTTCGTACAAAATAGTCAATAACAGACAATATAGAAGGGATCATAATATACAAAAATATAAAAAAAGAACAAATGGATTGCTAAACACTGAACTAGGGATCAACTAAAATATATGATACAATGGCAAGACTCTTGTGGTGGTGAGTTTGGTTGGCCTACTTGGTTTGCTAGAGTAATTTTCATAGTTGGCCAAATGACTTTTAGTAAACCACTTATTCTTGACCCTAAAAACATTTCTGTGAACATAAATATAATGTAAGACACATCATCTGTATCTACTGCTAGTCTGTTAAGTGGAGTCAGCCTGCCCTGTGAATCATGTGGAGCAAATAGAAGCCCAGACTTAGGCATCAGCCCCTGTTCTTCTCTGCCTTTGGTATCTTGGCTTCTCAATTCCCTGGCATTCTTATTTTATTGTTTTTAAAATGATAGGGAATTAATTAATTTCCTTTTATTCCTACTTACATTGCTCCTATTTTCTTCCTCTCCTCTTAGGCAATCAATTAAATGTATTTAACATGTATCTTTTCATTTGTATGTTTTTGCAAAAATGAATATGTTTGTGCATGGATTTTTAATAAATGAATATATACATATTTTTTTTGCCAAGCATCCTATTGTTGATGTTCATCCACATAAAAACTTTGAAATATGTGTATCTAATTTGTTTTTTTGAATGGTTGCCTAATACTACACAGTGTGCATCTACCATATTTTACCTACACACTTTTCTAGTGATGGACACGCAGGTTGCCTCCAACTTTCCAGCACTACATATTACACTATAATAGATATTTTTCAGAGATGTTATTATGTAACTAACTGTCCAAGAATTTTTGGAGATATATCTATATATATATATACATGTACACACACACACACACCTAGGAGTAGAATGGCTGGGCCGTGGATTATCTGTATACTTCATTTGACTAACTAGTGACAGAAAGCTGTTTTAAAACAATATTTTAAAGAATCTTTCTTTTTGTAACATTTTTATTGAGGTATAAGTTATATACCATAAATCCACTCTTTTAAAATTCAGTGTTTTACAGTATATCCACGGAGTGCAAGCAGCACCACTATTTAATTTTAGAATATTTTCATCACCCCAGAAGGAAACCTTGTACCCATCCCACCCCATCCCCGCCTCTCCTCCACCTCTTGCAACTATGCCTCTATTTTCTGTCTCTATGTATCTACCTATTCTGGACATTTCATTTTATGGAATCGTACAACATATGGACTTTTGTGTCTGGTTTCTTTCATTTAGCATTAAGTATTCAAGGTTTATCCATGTGGTAGCATATATAAGTACTTCATTTCTTTTTATGGCTGAATGATATTCCATGTCCAGATTTATCATGTGAATGTTTATCTATTCATCAACTGACAGGCATGGGTTGTTTTCACGTTTTGGCTATTATTAACAGTGGGGGTGTGAATACTGGTGTACGAGTTTTCACGTGGACATATGTTTTTAATTCTCCTGGGTATATACCTAGGAGTGGAATTACTAGGGCATATGGTAACTCTATGTTTAAGCTTTTGAGGAACTGCCAAACTGTTTTCCAAAGAGGCAACGCCGTTTTACGTTCTAATTAGTAGTGTATGAAGGTACCAATGTTTGCCTTTTGATTTTACCCATGCTAGTGGATGTGAAGTGGTATCTCGTTGCGTTTTTTTTTTTTTTTTTTCGGTACGCGGGCCTCTCACTCTTGTGGCCTCTCCCGTTGCGGAGCACAGGCTCCAGACGCACAGGCCCAGCGGCCATGGCTCACGGGCCCAGCCGCTCCGCGGCACATGGGATCCTCCCGGACCGGGGCACAAACCAGTGTTCCCTGCATCGGCAGGCAGACTCTCAACCACTGCGCCACCAGGGAGGCCCCTATGATTCATTTTGAATTAGTGTTTGTATATGGTCTTTGTCTCCCAGGAAGTTTTGAAATACCATTTGGCCTTTTCCAACTATTCTGAATAATCTGTTTGCTCGCTAACCATGTTCAAGCAACTGGTACCAATCTAGTAGGTTTCTCTGTACCACTATGATTGCTTAATAGAAGAGCAGTTTTCTACTACCTCTATGCAGTTTTTCTTTTACTCTTCAACTTGTGTGATAATTTAGCTAAGTAGAGAATTCTTTTTGGACAGTACTTTTTCTCAGAACTTTGAAGATGTTATCTTGTAAGGAATATTCTTTGTAGGTCATCTCTCTTTTCATTTTGATTGCTTCCAAGATCTTTGTCTTCTCAGTTTTACTCTGAGGCATTTATTCAGAATTCCAATTTTATTGTTGTTTTTCTTGAGTCTGAGGATTCAGGTCTTTTGCCTATTTCTTACTGTGCTGTGTATATATTCATCATATTGAAGCCCTTCAGATGGCTAGTTCTGATTATAACCCATTCCCTCTAGACTTAACCTCTATTCTGAGTTTTACTGTATATATCTCTTTACTTTTCTTATAGTTTTGCCACCACCTTATGTATCACTAAACAATACAGTTTAGTTTTTCCTGTTTCTGAACTTATAATCATACAGTAAAATATGCTTTTTCTTCTGCCTTCTTTCTATTAACATTGTATTTTTTAAGATTTATCTGTTCTGATGCAAATAGTTGTAGTTTGTTCATTTTCATCACTGCATAGTATTCCATTGTATGTATGTGTATATATATATATATATCTCACTATCTTTTTCTTTTTTTTTTTTACTATTAATGGGCATTTGAGTTGTTTCTGAATTGAGGCTATTAAAGTTTTGCTGCTTTGGAACATTTTTGTTCATATATTCTGGTGTACACATTATAGTGTATACAAACCCTTTTCAGTTACATGCTTTTCAAATGTATTCTCCTAGTGTGGCTTGTCTTTTAATTTTTTTTTAGTAATTTTCCTGATAATTAATTTTATGATTTATATTTTTGTGCTTGATTTTTAAAAAGTGAAGTCAGATATATATTATTTTTTCTAGAATTAAAAAATGCTTTTCTCATTTAACTTCTCAATTCATAGGAAATAAGCCATCTTTTCCTCACTGCATTTCCATGCTCCCTATTTTATATATAAAGTTTTTGTATGTGCATAAATTTGTTATTGGGTTTTTCATTCTGTTCCATTGCATCATTTATATTTCCCTGAATGAATACCACATCTTATTTATTATTTTTTATGAACTTTAGAGTTATTAATTTATACAGAAAATACTCCCATGAGATTTTTCTGGGAAGATTTATATATATGAAGATTTATATATATATATAAATAAATATATAAAGATTTATATATTTATAAATATATAGATTTATATATTATAATAAAATATATTTATATATTTATAAAATATATATTTATAAAGATATATAAATAGACATATATTCCATGGTCATAGATAGGATAAATTCTAATATATATGTAGTGGTATCTCATTTATCAGATATGTCTTTTGCAAATATTTTCTCCCAGTCTGTGGATTATATTTTCATTCTCTTGACCATATATTTCACAGAGCAAAAATCTTTAATTTTAATGAAATCTAGCTTTCAGTTATTCCTTTCATGGATCATACCTTTGGTGTCGTATCTAAAAAGTCATTGCCAAACCCAAGGTCATCTAGACTTTCTACTATGTTATCTTCTAGAAATTCTATAATTTTGAATTTTACATTTAAACTTGTGATCCATATTGTGTTAATTGTTGTGAAGTGTAAGGTCTGTGTCTCAATTAATTTTTTTTTGCATGCAGATGTCCAGTTGTTCTAGCACCATTTGTTGAAAAGTCTACCTTTTTTTCATTGTATTGCCCTGTTCCTGTTCCATTGTCAAAGATCAGTTGACTTTGTTTATGTGGGTCGTCTATTTCTGGGTTCTCTATTCTGTTCCATTGATCTGTTTGTCTTTTCTTTCACCAATACCACACTGTCTTAATTACTGTAATCTTACAGTAAATCTTGAAGTCAAGTAGTATTAGTACTCTAACTTTGTTCTTCTCTTTCAATATTGTGTTGGCTAGTATTAGTCTTTTTCCTCTCTGTGTAAACATTAAAAGCAGTTTCTTGATAGCCACAAAATAACTTGCTGGGGTTTTGATTGGGATTTAATCAAAACTATAGAGCAAGTTGGGAAGAATTTGTATCTTGACAATATTGAGTCTTCCTATCCATGACCATGGAATATATGTCCGTTTATTAAGTTCTTTGATTTCATTAGCAGAATTTTCAATTTTCCTCATATAGCTCTTATATATATTTCATTATGTTTCTACCTAAGTATTTTAATTTTGGGGTTGCTTACCTAAATTGTATTATGTTTTTAATTTCGTCCACTTGATCACTGCTGGTACATAGGAAGGCAGTTGAGTTTTATATATTAACTTTGTATCTTGCAAACTTCCCGTCATTACTTATTAGTTTCAGGAATTTTTTGTTGATTATTTTCGATTTTCTGCAAAGATGATCATGTCATCTGTGAATAAAGACAGTTTTATTTCTTCCTTCCCAATCTGTATAAGTTTTGTTTCCTTTTCTTGTCTTACTGCATTAACCAAGGCTTCCTGTACAATGTTGAAAAACAGTGGTGAGAGAGGACATTCTTGCCTTGTTCCTGATCTTAGTGGGAAAGCTTAGAGCTTCTCACCATTAAGTATGATGTTAGCTCTAGACTTTTTTATAGATGTTCTTCAGTAAGTTGAGGAAGATTTCTCTCCATTCCATGAATGGGTGTTAGATTTTGTGAAGTGCTTTTTCTGCATCTACTGATATGATCTTCTTCAGCCTGTTGTTGTGTCAGATTACGTTAGTTGAACCAGCCTTGCTTACTTGGGATAAATCCCACTTGATCATGGTGTATAATTTTTTTATACAGTGTTTGATTCAATTTAATAATATTTTGTTGAGGATTTTTATATATCTATATTCATGGGAGATATTGGTCTGTAGTTTTCTTGTAATATCTTTATCTGGTTTTGGTATTAAGGTAACGCTGGTTTCATAGAATGAGTTACAAACTATTACCTCATCTTCTATATTCTGAAAGAGATTGTAAAAAATTGGTATAATTCCTTCCTTAAATGTTTGGTAGAATTCACCAGTGAACCTGTCTGGGCCTGGTGCTTTCTGTTGTGGAAGTTTATTAATTATTGATTCAATTTCTTTCATAGATTTAGGCCTATTTGGGTTATCTATTTCTTCTTGTGTGAGTTTTGGCAGATTGTATCTTTCAAGGAACTTGTCCATTTCATCTAGGTTATCAAATTTGTGGGCATAAGTTGTTCTTAGTATTCCTTGATCATTCTTTTAATGTCCATGAGATCTGTAGTGATATCCCCTCTTTCATTTCTGATATTAGTAATTTGTGTCTTCTCACTTTTTTCCTTAGTTAACCGGGCTAGAAGCTTATCAATTTTATGGATCTTTTCAAAAGACTGGCTTTTGGTTTCAGTGATTTTCTCTTTTGATTTCTTTTCAATTTTATTGATTTATGCTACATTTTAATTTCTTTTTTTCTACATACTTAGGATTTAATTTTCTCTTCTTTTTTTAGTTTCCTAAGGTGGAAGCTTAGATGGTTGATTTTAGATCTTTTTTCCTAATATGTGCATGTAATGCTATAAAATTTCCTCCAAGCATTGCTTTTGCTGCATCCCACAAATCTTGATAAATTGTGTTTTCATTTTCATTTAGTTGAACACATTTTTAAATTTCTCTTGAAATTTCTTCTTTGGCCCGTGTGTTATTTAGAGGTGTGTTGTTTAATCTCCAAGTATTTTGGTATTTTCCATCTGTCTTTCTGTTACTGATTTTTAATCTAATTCCATTGTGTGAAAGCAGACATTGTATGTTTTCTGTTTTTAAAAAATTTGTTAAGGTGTGTTTTATGGTCCCGAATGTGGTCTGTCTTGCTGAATGTTCATATGAGCTTGGGAAGAATAGGTATTGTGTTGTTGTTGGATGAAGTAGTCTATAGATGTCCATTATATCTGATTGATTGATGGTGTTGTTGCATTTAACTATGTCCTTACTCATTTTTTATCTGCTCGATTTGTCCATTCTGAGAGAAGGGTATTAAAGTCTGCAGCTGTAATAGTGGATTCATGTTTCTCCTTGCAGTTCTACCAGTTTTTGCCTTATGCATTTTGATGCTCTATTTTTACTCTTATATGTTAAGGACTGTTATGTCTTCTTGGAAAATTGACCCTTTTATCATTATATCATGGCCCTCTTTATCCCTGATAACTTCCTAGGCTCTGAAGTCTGCTATTTTCAAAATTAATATAGCTACTTCTGCTTTCTTCTGATTAGTGGTAGCAGGGTATATCTTTATCTATTTACTTTTAATCTATAGCTGTGTTCGTATTTAAAATGGGTTTCTTGTAGAAAACATACAGTTGGGTTTTGATTTTTGATCCACTTTGACAACATCTGTCTTTTAATTGGTGCATTTATACCATGACATTCTAAGTGATTATTGATATGGTTGATATGGTTGGAAGAATATATATCATTTTTTTTTTACTGTTTTCTATTTGTTGCCCTTGTTCTTTGTTCCTATTTTTGTTTTTCACTCTGTTTTGTGCTTTCAGGTTTTAATTGAACATTTTCTATGATTCAATTTTCTCTCCTCTCTCAGCATATCAGTTATAATTAAAAAGGACTTTAAAAAATGGTTGCCCTAGAATTTGCAGTATATATTTACAGCTAATCCAAGTTGACTTTCAAATAACACTATACTGCTTCATGGATAGTGCAAGTACTTTATAATAACAACATAAGGCTAATTCCTTATCCTGTCCCTTGTGTCACTGCTGTCATTCATTTGGCTTTTACTGGCATACATCGTTTTATCATGATTCACTTTACCATACTTCACAGATACTGTGGTTTTTATAAATTGAAGGTTTGTGGCAATACTGAGGCAAGCAAGACTATTGGTGCCATTTTTCCAACAGCATTTGCTCACTTTGTGTCTCTGTGTCACATTTTGTTAATTCTTGCAGTATTCCAAACTTTTTCATTATTATTATATTTGTTATGGTGATCTGCAATCAGTGATCTTTGGTGTTACTATTTGTGAAAAAGATTATAATTTCCTGAATGCTCAGATCATAGCATTTTTTGGCAATAAAGTACTTTTAATTAAGATATGTACATTGTCGGGCTTCCCTGGTGGCGCAGTGGTTGAGAGTCCGCCTGCTGATGCAGGGGACACGGGTTCGTGCCCTTGTCTGGGAAGATCCCACATGCCACGGAGCGGCTGGGCCCATGAGCCATGGCCGCTGAGCCTGCGCGTCCGGAGCCTGTGCTCTGCAACAGGAGAGGCCACAACAGTGAGAGGCCCACGTATCGCAAAAAAAAAAGACATGTACATTGTCTTTTAAGACATAATGCTATTGCACACTTAATAGACTACAGTATAGTGTAAACATAAGTTTTATATGCATTGGGAAACCAAAAAATTCATGTAACTTGTCTTATTGCGAGATTTGCTTTATTGTGGTGGTCTGTAACTGAATGTCCAATGTATCCAAGGTATACCTGTACATAAGCATACATGATTGCTACCATTTTGAACAGACTGTTATCTGTTACATCAATTTAGAATAAGCAAAATCAAAGTTTTTCTTTGACCTTTGCTTATTCCTTCTGTGATACTCTTCCTGTCTTTATGTGGATCAAAGTTTCTGAACTATATAATTTTCCTTCTCACTAAAGCACTTCTTTTCACATTTCTTGCAAGGCAGGTCCACTAGCAACCAACTCTCTCAATTTTTGTCTGAAATAGTCTTTATTTCTTTCACTTTTGAAAGATAAATTTGCAGGGCACAGAATTCTAGGTTGGTGACTTTTTTCTCTCAACTATATAAATATTTCATTTCATTCTCTTCTTGCTTGTGTGGTTTTTGAAGAGAAGTCAGGTGTAATTCTCATCTTTGCACCTCTATATGTAAAGTATTTTATTGCTCTGGCTTCTCTCAGCATTTTTTCTTTATCTTTGATTTTCTATAGTTTGAAAATGAATACCTAGGTGTAGTTTTTTGTACATTTATTCTATCCAGGCTTTCTGAGCTTCCTGGATCTATGGCTTAGAGTCTGACATTAATTTGGGGGAAATTCTTAGTCAATACTTTTACAAATATTTCTTCTGCCTTTTCTTTCTTCTCCTTCTGGTATTTCCATTTGTGTGTGTTACATGTATATTACATTCTATGTATGTGTTTATAGTTGTCCCCTAGTTCTTGGATATTCTTTTCTGGTGTTTTTTTTTTTCCAGCCTTTTCTTTTCTGTTTGCTTTTCAGCTTTTCAGCTTTCTATTGAGATATTTTCAAGCTTAGAGAGTCTTTCCTCAGCCATGTCCAGTCTACTAATAAGCCGATTGAAGGCATTATTTATTTCTACTACAGTGTTTTTTTATGTTTAGCATTTCATTTTGGTTCTTTCTTAGAATTTCTTTCTGTTTACATTGCCTATCTGTTTTTGTATGTTGTCTTCTTTATCTATTAGAGCTCTTAGCATAATAATCACAATTGTTTTAAGTTCCTGGTCTGGTAATTCCAACATTTCTGCCATGTCTGGTCCTGATGCTTGTTCTGTCTCTTCAAACTATGTTTTTTCCATTTGGTATGTCTTGTAATTTTTTCTTGATAGCAAGACGTGTGATGTACTGGTTAAAAGAAATTGTTAAAAATAGGGCTTTAGTGATGCAGTAGTAAGGTGTGGCAGAGGAAGGGTAAGTGTTCTATGGTCTTATGGTTAGGTCTCAGTTTTTTATTGTGCCCTTCCTCTGAACTGTAAACCTTATATATGTATTTCAATATTTTCCCCCATTAGGTAGGACAAGATAACTAGTGTGGGCTGGAGTTGGGTGTTTCCCTTCCTCTGGCCCAACATTTCAGACTCTGGTTAAGTAGTTTCTCCTGAGGGCACACCTTGTTATGAAGAACAGAGTGCTCTGCTATATTTCAAAATCGTTCCTTTTTCACCCTCCCCCTACCAGAAGCACCAGGGCCTTTTTCCCCAGTATTCTGTGAGAACCTGGTAGAGCTTCAGAAGATAAAGCTTAACAAAACTTTTGAACACCCTTTCTTGCCCCCCTTCCCCCATTTCCCACACTCCCACCAATGACTGGGTCACCTTTGAGATGTTATTTCTCAGACTTGCCCACACTGAGACTCCAGCAGTTTGTCAGTTATAGGTCAGGGGTTTATAGCCCTGGCACTAGTTCCTGTAGAGGTTTCTGCTCTGGTGTGTTGTGATTCTCTGTATTCCTCTCTTTGTCTCTAATTTGGGGGGCAGTGGTTTGCCCTGTGCCACCACCTCTCTGATAGATAAAAGAAGAGTTGTCGATTTTTCGGTTTGTTCAGATTTTTACTTGTTAGTTTGGAGTGGTCTGGCTAGAAACTGGAAATTCTTGTGAGATTTTGATTGAAATAATATTAAATATTTATGTCACTTGAGGAGAATAGACATGGTTATATTACCGAGTTCTACTTTTAATGAGTGTAGTAAAACTCTCCAATTATTTAGGTTTTCTTTAATGAATTTCAATAAAATTTTATAATATGCTTCATAGTGCTTTTTGAACATATTTTGTTATTTTTCCTTTGGTCCTTTGTATTTCTTTTTGCTATTATAAATTTTATCTTATAAACATAGTTTTTAACCATGTTTTTTAATTGCATTCCAGCTGTTTGCATGTTTTTTCATTTTTAATTGCATTCCAGCTGTATGCATGTTTTTTAATTGCATTCCAGCTGTATGCAGGAATGCAATTAATTTTTGTATATATAATTAAACATTTATCTTATTTATTAATTTATAACATTTTCCTTATAATCAGAAATCATAGTCTTCATGATTCCAATTCTTTGACCTGAAAAATGTCTGTAATGGCACACATAAGTTTTATTATAATCTTCCCAGAGGAGCCACTCCATCTCTTTCCATAAATCCAAGATGGATCTAAGGTGTCTAGGTGTCTCCACTTAGCCCTGTAGTTCTCAAGATTGAGGTGGGGGTGAGGTGCTGCTCTCTAGGAGAATTTAGGATATTTGTAAGAGGATTTTTTATGGTGGAAGCTGGGGATACGACATTTCCTGGTATGCAGGGAAAAACTGTCCTACATCTTGCCTGACTGACGGTCTTACCAGTCATTCATGTAAATGAAAAATCCATTTGTAATTATTTGAGCCTGGAACCAACTTCATTATATATGCAAACACAAAATACTTTCTGTAAAGTTTTAATATATAATGCATTTCTCTGGAATGCAGCTGCCAAGTATATGACTGTAATTATTAGCCTTTATATCTAGATGTTGAGCATAAATAGTACTGTAATAATCAGATGAACATTGTCTTACTTGTATTATACCCATATTGGTTGATTATGAGTAGGTACAAGGATCTTATTTCGTATATCATCTAGTGTAGTCATGGCTGAGCACTTACATATTGAAATACATATTATTTTATTTCCTTTTTAATTTCTTGTTTGCATGGCAGTTAGGACATTATATTAATTTGTTAAAATTAAGTATACTTAGAAGTTATATATTCTAAGAACTTCATTCTATGATAGTACAAAACGGTTAAAAAATATTTGTTATAAAAGAAGGCTCTGAGTCAGTGTTTAGAATCACTGGTCTAAATAGAGAATCAGTTGGTGAACCAAAAGTGGTAATTCTCTTTGTAAACAGTTTTAAAAGTTTCACCCAACTCCACAAACACAGCCATCTAAGAATGGCAATAATCTTATGCTATTATACAAAAGGATTTTTTAAAAATTGATTTTTGTCTTGATAAAACTGTAGGAAGGTGTGTGTGAGAGAGAGAGAGAGAGAGAGAGAGTTTATAATGGAAGGATTAAGAAAACTAAAAGCTTTCAGAGAAATAAACTGAAGGAAGTAGAGTTTGGACAGGTGGTGTCATTTTTTCCTTTGTGGCTTACATTTGGTGCTGCTAACATTTTCCTTTTCAACTGGAAGGCTAGCAGGAAACAGCTCTAAAGGAATGGAATAATTTCATATTGTTTGTATATAATCTTATTTACAAAGTCAGCATTTGGAAATTTTGGATTAGAATTCTTATTTTGAAACTATGTATTCTTTGAATTTGTACTTCATTAGAAATTGAGGTTAAACCATTTAAAAAATTCTTAGATGGTAATATTGGTAAAACAATTATAGAAAATAATTATATTTTTAATATAAAGAATATCATTAACTCTGATGTGGATTCTGAGTTTTTATGCCTTGGAGTTACGTTTGAAAATTCTTAAAGTACTTTCATACCTCCACGTATTTGGAATTGCTTACCTCTTCCTCTAACTCTGCCTTTTAGATTGTTTAGTCTGTTGCTATAGCAGTCACTACTGTGCTTCCTAATAGTTGGCTAAATGTCAAACTTCCGTTGTAGGTGATAGACATGGCAGTTGTGTTTCAGCAGTTGGCCAAAATAAAGGATGGTGTGAATGGGTGGGAGGATAGTGACACTCTATCCCAAATTCTGTGTGAGCGTGAGCTACGTATATTACAAGTTGAAAAAACAGGAACTCTAAGTTTGGTCATGAAGTAGTAATATAAAGTAGTTAGTGACTCTTAGAATTGAGACCAAGAACTAGCTAGCAGATGTCTGATTCATACGCATTATATGATGGAGGAGATAGACTTTTAGGATTCACATTTTCTCCTGACCAACTGCCAACTCTCTTTTCTGACTGACTGACTAAGATGTCAAATACCTTTTGGGGTTTTTTCTGCTGTTTCTAGTCAATCTGTAAATCTCACTGCTTTTCTAACAGCCTTTTCAGAACTTTTTTTTGTATTTACTTTTCCATTACTTTCTAAATAGTTTTCCAGAGTGTACTTTACTTAAGATATTATTTTCAACATGTGTATGTAGATATGAGTCATTTTACTTAAAAACTGTAATTTCAAATTATAATTGGACTGCTACATATTGATGTTTTCACCTAATTCTTATTAATACATATTAATAAAAATTAATAGGAATACTGATGATGAATGGTTTCTGTGAATATGTCGATTATGAATTATATTAAGCATATTTTTATTCTCAATAATTTTGTATAGAAAAGTTTGGGTGAACTGTCAGATTAGAGGAATTCAATGGATTTGAAGACTAATTATAAAAACTATAATAATTAAATAAATGTCAAATACAGATATGCCAGTCTTTCAAGGAATTTGAATATGTCCATGTATACTTGACCTGATCTCTTGTTTCTGAGAACCTTGTATTCAAATCCCTGAAAACATACAAATGTCTGTTCTGTTTTCACATATTACATGGAAGGAGAATAACAATGTCCCTCAGTAAGAAGTTCTCATGCTTTACAAAGTTCATTGGATGCAAAATTTTCCTTTTATATAACCTAAATTCCTGCTATTGTAATGTAATTTCCCTTTTACAGATTCCAAATGGAGAACATCTGGTCACCATCTTTCTTTCTTTCTTTTACCTTTTGCCAAAGCCATCAGCAGAACCCTCTCCTCTGACCTTTACTATTCAAGTCTGACCCTTAAAATCCCACTTTATATTTGTCTGTGGTGTTTGGGCATGGTTCACAGGCAGCAGATTCTTTGATTGCCTCAGCCTTATTGGATACCTTATATTTTGACCTTTGCTAGACTCAGCTCCTGAGAGCTGGGCCCACTGATTTTCATACCACAAGTTATCCCTGCTCCACTTTCTAGACCAAACAGGACACACAGATGAAGGTAATAAACAGCCTCAGCTTCCCACAGAGGCTGACTATTAATTATCCTTCCAATTCTAGAAACTGGGGCCTCCCCACTGGTCAGTGGGATATCCAGATAGTCTTAGCTGCTAACTGGATTTGACATGTGCTGGCCACTACCCTTCTAGATCACCCTGCAAAGTCAAATCTCTCTTTGCTAAAGATTTTGAATTGAAGTCTGTGGCTATCTTTCTAGGAAGCTGTGAATCCCCTGAAATTGCCCATAAGACATTGTGCATGTATGTATTTTTATTTTTTTCTGACTCTGTAGTTTTTAGCACTTTCTCAAAGAGGAATGTAATACAAGTTTATAAACAACTTATATTTTAGAGATGTATACTGAAGGATTTAAGAGTGCAATATTATGTTATCTACAGCCAATACAAAATAAAATTAAAAAAATAAACATTTCCCCTGCTTCCATATATCCTTGTGCTAAGCATTGGGTATCTGATGATCCTCCTTGCCCTTTTCTGTCTCTTTTCTGTGTGGATTCCTAGTACTAACTGGGACCTCAGCCCAGTTACCAAGATCTCGGGACCCTTGTCTTTTCTGCCCAGAAGACAACTGCCGGTCCGTCCAGCTTCCTAAACTTATTGGCTTCTTTCCCCTCATAAGGACCCTAATATATCCACATGGAAATGCTATTAACAGTAGAGCAATCCTGACTTTGCTTCACAGGAATTCCAAATTGTGTGGTCAGTTACTGTAGCTAAATATCTCCCACTCTCTATGTCTACTCAATGGGTAAATCTTATGTCAGGGTCCAAATTTTTCCATCACCACATCAGCTTGTGAAACTATTAGCCAAGTACAAAGATTTGAAATATAAAAATCTGGGTACCTCCTTAGTCTACTCATCTCATATCAAGTTTGTTATTGTAATCAGAGAAGAGAGACACAGACAGAGAATAATTAAGTATATGGGCAATCATATCTCCTAAACTTAAAAAAAGAGATAAAGTTTAAAACTTGGTCTAAATGTGGGACAAAAAAATTGGAACTGAGGCTGCCTTGGAAAACTGGTGACATGGTTACCATAGTGAAGTAGAATAATCATACTGTATGAGGTTAAAATTAACGTTGGAAAATTAGACTTGAATAAATATTACTGTAAGAATCTATAAATGGAAAACCTTAGAATGGCTTACAACATTGTTACTTTTTTCACATTTGAGAAGGAAATTAATACACATTTCTTGCTTGCATAATTATCTCCTAGCACACTGTTTTCTTTGACTAATAACTATTCTGCGCTTGGGATAAAATGGACCAAAGGTTCATTACAGATTACTTGCCTGAAGTGGGTAAAGGAGTGAACAGAGGAGTTTCACTTCTCTGTTGTGCTGTTTGGGACAGTGGAAATAAGAGTGGATAAGGATGTATAAATTTGGAATTATCATAGCATAGACTAGAATATTGGGCCAGGAAGGTATCTTGGAGACCATCTGGTTAAATTTTTCAACTGAGGAAACAGGTCAACGATTGGCAGATGATTTGCCTTGGCTCATTCGCTATCAGAGTTGAGGCTGACTCCCATTCTTCTGGCTCCTGGATGCATGTTCTTCCTGTACCACCATATTGCTCCCTGGCCACTTGGCTATCTCCTGGGCTTCGACAGCTCCCTGTCCTTCCTCTTTCAGGTGAAAGGAATAAAATCCCAATATGAATGAAAAAGAATCCTAACATTATGTCTCCCTTTTCGCAACAAAAACTCAACCAAATATCACCTTCCTTACAATCATTCATTTTGAGGGTAGGATTTGATTAAGAAACTGCATATTGTGCTTTTAGCAGTCCTGGGACCAGAATTACTATGTTAAGCAAAGACAGGACACTTATTTTTTATTGAATTAGTTATCTCCTGTTCCCAATAAGATGATCAGGTGTAATTAGCTAAGATGTCTGTTCAGAAAAGAATGGTAATTTAAAATTATATAGAGAGAAGCAGAGGGAAGCTCACCGAGCACAGGGGAGGTCCCGGGAAGTAGCGCGAATTCGCCTGTGGAGAGGGGGAAAGATGGCGGAAGAGTAAGACGCGGAGGTCACCTTCCTCCGCACAGATACACCAGAAATACATCTACACGTGGAACAACTCCTACGGAACACCTACTGAATGCTGTTAGAAGACCTCTGACCTCCCAAAAGGCAAGAAAACCCCCACGTACCTGGGTAGGCCAAAAGAAAAAACAGAGACAAAAGAATAGGGATGGGACCTGCACCAGTGGGAGGGAGCCATGAAGGAGGAAAGGTTTCCACACACTAGAAGGCCCTTCACGGGGCGAGATTGCGGGTGGCAGGGGGGTGGGGGTGGGGCTTCGGAGCCACGGAGGAGAGTGCAGCCACAGGGGTGCGGAGGGCAAAGCGGAGAGATTTCAGCACAGAGGATCAGTGCCGACCAGCACTCACAGGCCGAGAGGATTGTCTGCTCACCCGCCGGGGCGGGCCGGGCTGGGAGCTGAGGCTCCGGCTTCGGTCGGAGCACAGGGAGAGGACTGGCGGCGTGAACACAGCCTGCACCATGGCTAGCCGGGAGGGAGTCCGGGAAAAAGTCTGGACCTGCCGAAGAGGGAAGAGACTTTTTCTTCCCTCTTTGTTTCCTGGTGTGCGAGGAGAGGGGATTAAAAGCGCTGCTTAAAGGAGCTCCAGAGACGGGTGCGAGTCGCGGCTAACAGCGCGGACCCCAGATACGGGCGTGAGACGGTAAGGCTGCTGCTGCCGCCACCAAGAAGCCTGTGTGCGAGCACAGGTCACTCTCCACATCTTTCTTCCGGGGAGACTGTGCAGCCCCCCACTGCCAGGGTCTCAGGATCCAGGGACAACTTCCCTGGGAGAACGCACGGCGCGCCTCAGGCTGGTGCAACGTCACGCCGGCCTCTGCCACCGCAGGCTCGCCCCGCATCGTGCCCCTCCCTCCCCCCGGCCTGAGTGAGCCAGAGCCCCCGAATCAGCGGCTCCTTTAACCCCGTCCTGTCTGAGCGAAGAACAGACGCCTTCCCGCGACCTACACTCAGAGGCGGGGCCAAATCCAAAGCTGAACCCTAGGAGCTGTGCGAACAAAAAGAGAAAGGGAAATCTCTCTCAGCAGCCTCAGGAGCAGTGGATTAAATCTCCACAATCAACTTGATGTACCCTGCATTTGTGAAATACCTGAATAGACAACGAATCATCCCAAATTGAGGAGGTGGACTTTGAGAGCAAAATTTATGATTTTTTCCCCTTTTCCTCTTTGTGTAAGTGTGTATGTGTATGCCTCTGTGTGAGCTTTTGTTTGTATAGCTTTGCTTTCACCATTTGTCCTAGGGTTCTATCCATCCGTTTTTTGTTTTTTTTTTTAATTAAAATTTTTTTCTTAATTTTTTTTATTTTAATAACTTTATTTTACCTTACTTTATTTTATTTTCTTTTATCTTCTTTCTTTCTTTCTTTCTTTCCTCTTTTTCTCCCTCTTATTCTGAGCCATGTGTATGAAAGGCTCTTGGTGCTGCAGTCAGGAGTCAGTGCTGTGCCTCTGAGGTGGGAAAGCCAACTTCAGGACACTGGTCCACAAGAGACCTCCCAGCTCCACATAATATCACATGGCGAAAATCTCCCAGAGATCTCCGTCTCAACACCAACACCCAGCTTCACTCAACGACCAGCAAGCTACAGTGCTGGACACCCTATGCCAAACAACTAGAAAGACAGGAACACAACCCCACCCATTAGCAGAGAGGCTGCCTCAAATCATAATAAGTCCACAGACACCCCAAAACACACCACCAGACGTGGACCTGCGCACCAGAAAGACAAGATCCAGCCTCATCCACCAGAACACAGGCACTAGTCCCCTCCACCAGGAAGCCTACACAGCCCACTGAACCAACCTTAGCCACTGGGGACAGACACCAAAAACAACAGGAACTATGAACCTGCAGCCTGCAAAAAGGAGACCCCAAACAAAATGAGAAGACAGAAAAAAACAGCAGATGAAGGAGCAAGATAAAAACCCACCAGACCTAACAAATGAAGAGGAAAATAGGCAGTCTACCTGAAAAAGAATTCAGAATAATGATAGTAAACATGATCCAAAATCTTGGAAATAGAATAGAGAAAATGCAAGAAACATTTAACAAGGACCTAGAAGAACTAAAGATGAAACAAGCAACAATGAACAACACAATAAATGAAATTAAAAATACTCTAGAAGGGATCACTAGCAGAATAACTGAGGCAGAAGAATGGCTAAGTGCCCTGGAAGATAAAGTAGTGGAAATAACTACTGCAGAGCAGAATAAAGAAAAAAGAATGAAAATAGCTGAGGACAGTCTCAGAGACCTCTGGGACAACATTAAATGCACTAACATTCAAATTATAGGGGTTCCAGAAGAAGAGGAGGAAAACAAAGGGTCTGAGAAAATATTTGAAGAGTCTGTAGTTGAAAACTTCCCTAATATGGGAAAGGAAATAGTTAATCAAGTCCAGGAAGCACAGAGAGTCCCATACAGGATAAATCCAAGGAGAAACACACCAAGACACATATTAATCAAACTGTCAAAAATTAAATACAAAGAAAACATATTAAAAACAGCAAGGGAAAAACAACAAATAACACACAATGGAATCCCCATAAGGTTAACGGCTGATCTTTCAGCAGAAACTCTGCAAGCCAGAAGGGACTGGCAGGACATATTTAAAGGGATGAAGGAGAAAATCCTACAATGAAGATTACGCAGCAAGGATCTCATTCAGATTTGATGGAGAAATTAAAACCTTTACAGACAAGCAAAAGCTGAGAGAGTTCAGCACCACCAAAGCAGCTTTACAACAAATGCTAAAGGATCTTCTCTAGGCAAGAAACACAAGAGAAGGAAAAGACCTACAATAACAAACCGAAAACAATTAAGAAAATGGGAATAGGAACATACATATCGATAATTACCTTAAATGTAAATGGATTAAATGCTCCCAGCAAAAGACACAGACTGGCTGAATGGATACAAAAACAAGACCCATATATATGCTGTCTACAAGAGACCCACTTTAGACCTAGAGACACATACAGACTGAAAATGAGGGGATGGAAAAACATATTCCATGCAAATGGAAATCAAAAGAAAGCTGGAGTAGCAATTCTCATATCAGACAAAATGGAGTTTAAAATAAAGACTATTAGAAGAGACAAAGAAGGACACTACATAATGATCAAGGGATCGATCCAAGAAGAAGATATAACAATTGTAAATATTTATGCCCCCAACATAGGAGCACCTCAATACATAAGGCAAATACTAACAGCCATAAGAGAGGAAATCGACAGTAACACATTCATAGTAGGGGACTTTAACACCCCACTTTCACCAATGGACAGATCATCCAAAATGAAAATAAATAAGGAAACACAAGCTTTAAATGATACATTAAACAAGATCGACTTAATTGATATTTATAGGACATTCCATCCAAAAACAACAGAATACACATTTTTCTCAAGTGCTCATGGAACATTCTCCAGGATAGATCATATCTTGGGTCACAAATCAAGCCTTGGTAAATTTAAGAAGATTGAAATTGTATCAAGTATCTTTTCTGACCACAACGCTATGAGACTAGATATCAATTACAGGAAAAGATCTGTAAAAAATACAAACACATGGAGGCTAAACAATACACTACTTAATAACGAAGTGATCACTGAAGAAATCAAAGAGGAAATTAAAAAATACCTAGAAACAAATGACAGTGGAGACACGATGACCCAAAACCTATGGGGTGCAGCAAAAGCAGTTCTAAGTGGGAAGTTTATAGCAATACAATCCTACCTTAAGAAATAGGAACATCTCAAATACACAACCTAACCTTGCACCTAAAGCAATTAGAGAAAGAAGAACAAAAATCCCCAAAGTTAACAGAAGGAAAGAAATCATAAAGTTCAGATCAGAAATAAATGAAAAAGAAATGAAGGAAACGATTGCAAAGATCAATAAAACTAAAAGCTGGTTCTTTAACAATTTTATTTTGTTATTGTAAAAATTTTATTTATTTTTGGCTGCGTTGGGTCTTCATTGCTGCATGCGGGTTTTTCTAGTTGTGGCTAGCAGGGACTATTCATTGTTGTGGTGCGCGGGCTTCTCGTTGTGTTGGATTTTCTTGTTGTGGAGCACGGGCTCTAGGTACACAGGCTTCAGTAGTTGTGGCATGTGGGTTCAGTCGTTGTGGCTCGTAGGCTCTAGAGCTCAGGCTCAGTAGTTGTGGCGCATGGGCTTAGTTGCTCCGCAGCATGTGGGATCTTCCCAGACCAGGGCTCGGACCCATGACCCCTGCATTGGCAGGCAGATTCTTAACCACTGCGCCACTGGGGAAGCCCGGCAGTGACACTTTTTATGTACAAATAGTTATATCATGGGCAATATAAATTTGGTTTGTTTTGTGAAAATATTGGCATTTTTCAAACACTTATCCAAATAATAGTGGGTTTCAGAACAGAATTCCAGCGTCAAAGAGATTTTGGGATTGAAGTTGGGGAAAAGAAGGTGTCCATTTAGATGGAGAAAAGTAAAATTACAGATGGCATTAAAATTATCCTATAAATTTTATTGCACACTGGAAAGAATGTTAAATGACTACACAAATTTGACTGTTTTAATAATTAATTGGGGAATGCAAATTTTTGACTTGTATGAAATATGTATTTGAACTAGAATTTTAATATTTGGATTTTAACTGTTTAACTTCATTGCATATTCTCTTAATCAACATTTGGAATTTATGTTTTGATTCTTTGACTCCTACCAACCAAAGTGTTTGGATCAGAAGCATATGCTTCTAATACATGGGAAAGAACCTGACTAGGTTGTTTTCTGATTGGTGGAAATGGGAGTGATGCATCACTTTTGTCCTTTACAATCTTAGGGCTATCCCTTGGGAAAAGACATAGGATGCAGTATGCGGCTACTTTCTTTTTGCATTTGATGAATAAGCATAACAACTATTTGCAGGTAGCAGCATAAAGTCTGTAAGATACAGAGTTATTATGGTGTCTTTGGAACGAAAGGAGTGTGTACTGATGCTTTCAAATGATAGGGGTTTTGTTGCTAGGTTGAGCAAGAATCTGTGAGTTGGTTTACTTCCCAAATTGGCTCCAGTTTCACATTTTTCCTGGCATCCCTCAGCAGCATTTGGTTCGAATGCAGTAGAATACTGTCTCTTGGCTTCTGGTGACAAGCAGAGGCAGCCTGATTCTGGTGTAATGTCAGGGGTAGTTCTGTGCCGCAGGGCCTGGAATGGCAGCAGGCAGTGTGGGAGTGCTCTCAAGGCCCCAGGTGGGAGCACAACACCAGAGGACAGGAGAAGTGGCCTGGGTATACTGTCTGCCCTGAGCATGCTCAGGCAGATTTCCTTTTTGCTCATATCTCCAGACTTGGAAATGTGGATGGCACATGTGTTACGCTGACTGCCTTCCCAAGACATTTGAAAGCCCTGCCCAAGACTTTTAGTGATGCTGGTTTAGATCACTGGCCATAGCAGCCTTGAGTTTCTAAACTAAGTATAAGCCAACCAATATTTACACCCCTTATAACTGCTGTTTGTGAAACATTCAGATGCCTGCCCACACAATGAAATGTAATGTGACCCAAGCTGGACAAACAACAATCATTTCTGTTAAATTATAGCAGAGCATGTGCCTAAAAGTTAAAATTATCCTAATTGAGAAGACTTGAGTTTTACTTTTTGGAAAGATTGTGTGAGAATCATGAAATACCCAAGGACGGTCAACAGAAGATCAAATCTTGTGAACTCAAGACTACTTAATGAGCACCTTCTAGCACTTCTCCAGCAACAGGTTCCAAGATAATGAAACATTAAATGTAAGTATTGACTACAAAGACAGTCAGTTTATGGCAATAATGAGTTTATAATCTAGTTGGTGGCTTCCTTGGAATTATTTGTCATTGAGTGAATGAGAAAATCATTAAATAGTTATGCATTGGACTAAGACACCAATCTGATCATGTGTAGAGCCCCAGAAAAGTTGGAGTGGGGAAATGACTCGTGGAGCAATGAGGGGAGATTAGTTACTTACATCAAGTCCTCAAATGCAAGGCTGTGTGTGGTAAGAGTCAAGGATGATATAAAGTACTATGAAAGTTCAGGGGCTGGAAAAATCATGTTGGGAGAGGTTTTCAGAGAACTTTGAACAAATTTAATTCCAGCCTAATTAACTTAAGTGCTGGGGATTCAAAGATGATTAAACCATAGACTCTGGCATTAAGTTGGATTTTGGTAGATGGAAGCCAGAGTGAAAGAGATGGCATGAAGAATGATCCAATAGAGATAAAAATGCATTATGTAGGGAATATGAGGAAAATTTAACAAATTTGAAGACAGAAAGCTGAGAGGGAGACCTAAATGCTGAATGATGCATTGCTACATTCTAGGGATACAATTTATAGAGCCCTTAATAAGCCAGGTATGGTGCCAAGAAATTGGTGTGAATTATTGACTTTAATTTTCACAGCATCTGTGGAGATAGATACTTTGGTTATCTCTACCCTACAGATGAGAAAAATGAATCTCAGTGTTAACTTGACATAAGTCATGTGTCTAAGAGGTGTGGAAGACAGGGTTCAGACAAGGGCAGTCTGACTCCAGAGCCACATAACCATTAAATCATTCTGCCACCTTACCCCTGACCTCATTGATAATAACTATGAAATGTTTCTTTAATCCTTCACTCCATCAGCTCCACTGTATAATTTAGCTAACACCGCCTCTCATTATTATTGCAATACTCTTGGCTGCCTTCCATGCCACTAGACATCTCCTCTTCTAATTTACTCTACCACGGCCTCCAGAATTACCTTTGGAAAACACAGATCTGATCATGTCACTCCTTTGTTAAAACAGTGTCCAGTTGCCTTTAAGAACAAACTCAAACTTCTTAGCGTGGCTTATAATGTCCTTTATAATCTGGCTCTAGTCCAGTTTTCTTTCACAACCCCATCTTCTGCAACTCCACCCTCTCCTCAAGTCTCTTAGATGTCCCAGCTACACTCAAATATGCTTCAATTTCAAAACTCTAGAAGAGCTCTAGAGTCCCTTTAAAATCTTATTTTTATGCCTCCTGAGAGTACATGTAGGGGAAAAGCTGAAATAGTAAGAAATAGATTGGAGTTTAAAAAAATTAATAAAAGACATTGAAAGACAGGCTAAGGGGTTTGGAATTTATTAAGTAGCCAATGAAGTTCTGCTGAAGACTTTCAAACAATGAAATAACGTGGTGGTTCTTTAGTAGGATTAATTTGTTGGAGTAGACAAAAGCAGACGTAGAGAGACTCTCTTTGCTTAGTTTATTGATGAATCCCAGGTGCCAAGAACCCCGCCTGGAACATAGTATGTGCTCTATAAATATTTGCTGAATGAATGAATTCCAAAGCACCTTCTGGGGATTAGTGCTTACACAATCTTGTTCATTCTTTCTCCATTTTGACCTCTGTCTCTCTCCCTCACATACAAGTGCTCTCTCCTTTTTATCCATTCTGATCTCATTCCTTGTTTTTTAATATAAATAATTTTCACTTAATTATTACTTATAATTCTTATTCAACAAATATTTCCTAATTATTTATTGTGTTCCAAGATGAGTTTGAGGGGTTTTCTCACACTTGGTCACATGTAATTCTCCCAAGAGCATAATGGGGGTAGGTATCATTGTCCATATTTTGCAGGTGACTGATGTCCATAATTCACACCATTAAGCAGAGTAGATTTCTGGCTCCACGTCTTGATCTCTTTATATCAAAGCAGTTGAATAATTTGCATTGTGATTTCTTTTTGGCCTCTGACTAAATCATGGTGACTAATTTGGCCCTGCTTTAGCCACCTTTCCTTAGTTAAAATAAAAATTGCATGAGGTAAAGGAGTGAAGATGGGATAGTAGCTCTAGAGGGGTTGAGGGAAGATTTATTTTATCAAAGGAAGTAGAGATGTGAATATGTTATAGTCTTGAGTGGAGGAAAAAATGCTGTGCAGCAGTGTGAGGACAGTTACGCGTCATGGTCTTTAAAAGGGTATGGTTTTACCCCTAAAAAGGTAGGGGATGGAATTAAGTGCTAAAGTGGAACCTTTAGTTAGTCTTGGAAAGTAAGAGGGATATTTATTCTTTCAATGAAGGAGAAAAGTAGAGAAAATAGGAGTGCTCTACAAGTAGGGGAGGGAAGAAGTTTGCAGGAAATCATATCCGCAAGTTTAGCCACTCTATTGAAGCTTCTAGCTAAAGTGACTCTAAATTGTTTGGACAAAAACTTTGGGGCAGTTGGCTAAAATATCAATCTCTAAAATTGCAGAATAGCCTGAGTAAGCTTCATCAACTTGGTTTGGAGTGTGGGTTATGAAGTCAAATTGTCTGGATATTAATCACAGCTCCTCCTTTTACCAACTGTATGATCTTAGCATGTTACTTAATCTCTCTGTATTTTAGTCCTCATCTGTAAAATGGGGTAATATAGTACCAACTTCATAGGTTTGCTGTGTGAATTATATGAGTTAACATGGCCAAAGCTCTAGGATATGTACTCTGCACAGTGAGAGCTCCCTATATGTAAGTGGGAGCTGCTGCTGCTATGTGTTCCTGTTCCCTAGCACCCTAAGTATCTTGAATATTGTTCATTCTTTTCATATAGTATATATTTTCATTGGAAGATGTGGCTTGGCTGCAGGCCAGAAGTGAAACATGCTGTTCTTTCCTCTACTTTTACAACCATACTCATGTACATGATGATATAAAGGTAGCTACAATGGCCTTAATCCAGCTGACAGCTAGTGATTGAGTGATGTCTTTGTTATTTGAATTTTTTTATTTTTAATTAAATTATTAAGCAGGAGTATCCAATCAGGGGGATCACAGATAAAAGGACTACTTATAAACCTAAATTTGGAATGCTGGGATAAAGACAAAGATAATTTATTTGTACTTCAAGTATGCTAAAATTGTCTAATGAGTTCTGGATTATTTTTGAATAAAGAAACTTTGCATCTTGAATTACCATGGGAAACTGTAACCAGTCTACTGCTTATTCATAAATTAGTCAGTTGCTGGAGTTTGGCCACATCATACACAACGTTAAACTTCAAGGCCAACTGGAAAAGCATTTAAGCTTTGCATTAACGACAGGTTCATTAATTGAACTTTAAAATTGCTACCTTCTTTTGATGTGAAATATAGACAATCTCTGAATTTTGGCTATTTTGGTAAATGATTGCAACTAGTGGTAAAACGATATCAATTTCAGCAGCCATATTAGAGAATTTTAGCAAAAGGAAAAATAATCTGGGATAGTATATGCTTATCCTATATATTGCTAGCTTCATTCCCTGAAAGTTTGTTTTAATAAAATTGTTCTTGGCATGCCAAAGAAAACTACAGAGTTGGCTATCCCTGGGACAAATGGTTAAGAAAAAATTCATTAAAAAACTTTGAGTTAAGCCAACTAATGCTTTTTTGCCCCAAATTCTTTGAAATATTATAACAACCTTCTTTTTAGTGGAATCATCTTTTAGTCTATCCACTAAAATAGCATTAAAGATAGTTTAAAGCTATTTAGTGATGTAGAAACATAGCTTGATGACCAAGAGTAAAATGAACATATTACACAAAATGACCAGATATGCCCAGAAGCTTGAGTTATTACTCGACCACAAGAATCTTTCAGAAATTAATGTAGAGCAATATTGGATTAGTCTATTTTTTGAGCAAGGATTAGTTTAAAAGCTGTAGTAGAAATTAAAAGGTAGGAAGGAAGGGTAAAATCATCAGGGCTAATTAAAAAAAAAATCACAGGTTGTAATAAGCAGAAGGAACTTGAAAAATTTTAAATATATTATATTTATGAGTATGTATATAGAGTTTTATAGAGACTCAAAATCATGAAATATAATACTAAAAGCTTTTTTCCATATTAATAAATGTTTATATAATACACATCAATAATTCTCCTTTGTCTCTTTTAAAATTATTTTTCTTTCAAGAAAAGTACATGCAAAATAAACTGGCCATTTATACAGAGCTGTTCTTCTACTAATGCTCCAGCACTTGCTGCCAAATATTTTTGAAATAGTTTAGAATATATTTCACCATTTAACATCTGTTTCTTCTCCAATTTTTTAAAACATTGAAATAGCTGTAGATAAGGGAAACTTCTCTGAAATGTCAGACTTCGTTGTACAAATATAAATTATGGCATACACAGCTATATCTTGAGAATGAAAACTACTAATTTGTGACATTGATAAAACCAAAACTTAAAAATGCTATTAGGTTAGAAATTATGACATTTTGTAGATTGAATACATACATTCCCTTTTTCTGATATTTTGGAGCTCAAATAGTAAGAACTAGCTAAAAAATGTTGTTTTTAAAAGTGCAGCTTAAACAATTTTGGGAGTAAAATATTTCCAAGTAAATTATAACAATTATTTTTACTCCTAGAAAAATTAGAATATGTATTGATTTTAAAGGTTTTGAATATTCATCAAATATATTTTCAGAACCTATCATTGTTCCATGCATTGGGTTACTTGCATTTTAAAACTTAAAACTTTCAAACTAGGATTCCTTAACCGATATGTCATGTAATCCTCAGTGTGACAGTAAGTATGTTGCGAAAACAGCATCTTTTGGGCAGATAAATTGTACTGTGGAATTTTCTGACTCTAATATGTATTGTGAATCTTGAATAGGGGTTATAGGTGCTTGTTTCACAATCCTATTTAACCACAGAGCTTCTTTTGGGGAGAGAGGATGGGGTACATAGCTCCTATTAACATATTCATATATTAATATGCAAAATTACACACTGGTTTGTGGGCACTAAATAAGACTGTTAGGTAAAGAGCCATCAGCTGCCAAATATTTTTTCTCTTTTTTTTTTTTTTGGCTGTTTGGGATTTCTCAGAGAAGGTTCATTTCTTATCTCTTCTTTAATTCATTCCACAGTCCTGCACCTCTACTTTTGTACCTGCCATCTCTCTGGACTGTTGTCCATCACTCTGCTCTTCACTTTGATGCTTCTTTCACCATCTGTGATGCTGTCAGCATTCCTTGGCCCATTTGCACAGGAGCCACAACCTGCATAGGCCTCTTGTTAGGGTGCAAAGACTGCTTCTCTGCTACTGTGCTTGGATCTCTTCACTATTCTACCTGTCTTGGATTGAGGTTGATCTTTTATCTAACTGGCAGAGAAACATTTCCTCCATCCCAGTCTTGCTTTTTTGTTTTGTTTGGAAGTGGAGGAGAAGTTATTACTCCTCAGAAGAATTGATTTGATGAATTGCTTTCTTCTTCAGTTAAGAAGCAATTGAGAGACTTCCCTTGTGGTGCAGTGGTTAAGAATCCACCTGCCAATGCAGGAGACACGGGTTCGAGCCCTGGTCCGGGAAGATTCCACATGCCGCGGAGCACCTAAGCCCATGAGCCACAGCTACTGAGCCTGTGCTCTAGAGCCCGCGAGCCACAACTACTGAAGCCCGCGCGCCTAGAGCCTCTGGTCCTCAACAAGAGAAGCCACCACAGGGAGAAGCCCTCATACCACAACAAAGAGTAGCCCCCGCTCTCTGCATCTAGAGAAAGCCTGTGCGCAGCAACGAAGATCCAACACAGCCAAAAAAAAAAAGAAGAATTAAATGTGTGTTCAGACATTCAAGAGCTCAAAAGAAAAAAAAAAGGAAGAAGCAATTGAATTGTTTTAGGTTTGCGCCATAGTTTTCTCTTTCTCAAGGATCACAAGCAGCCCTCTCCAGTCCAGAAGGCTGGATCTGTTGAATTCAAACATTGCTTAAGGCTGTTGCATTCAAACATTGCTTAAGGTTTTATCTTCAGCCATCAGTCTCTCTCACCAAGGAGATGTTTTGCTAAATCTGGTACATTGTACAAAATTATTTACCATTTATGCTGATTTTTCTCTAAGACTAGCCTTGTTCTCTATCGGCCTGTTATTTGGCTTTGGTTACATTTTACCACATCCCCATACTGCAGTCTATCATGTGTCTGTATATAACTAAAGCCCAAATGTGGGCAGCTTCAGTTTCCTTTCTATGTGGTTCCTTAGCTTCTTGTAGCCAAAGCATGTAGCTAAGTGCTATCGGGGATATCACCTGCTTCCATTTGCTACAGTTTCCAGTCTCAGCTCTGACATAGCTGGGACAGGTCTTTCAATAAATGATTACATGAATCAAAGATACCAAACTAGAACTAATGTGTAATTAACTAACACGTGACCTGGTATAATTTGGATTATATTTCTGGATTAGAAATGGATTTTTCAGGTATTTATGAATGATTGGAAAGTTTCAAATGATATGCTTTTTGTTTAGAAAGATTAAAAATTTCTTTCGGAAATAAAATGATGTATTCTGTTTAAAATAACCAAATATATTATCATAAGTATTTGCAATGATCCATAAGTAAAATCAGCAGTATCAACAGAATTCTACTCATTGAAGTCTAATTTGTTTTCATTGTTAAGCTAAGTGCTTTTGTGGTTTCCACAATATTAGCTATGAAATAGTTCAATAGTACATGGCATACGTTTCTCCAGCAAAAGGAAATATACTAAACATAAGTTGTAATGTCATCAATAGGGAAAATACAGTTTCAACTTTGACTCTATCATATGGTGAACTATTCTTCCTAGCAAAATTGTTTCTAAAAATATTCCTTTACCATATTACAGTTAAGATATGAAAGATTAAAATATATCCAATGGAAGGAAGGAAAGAATAATCCGAGAAAAAGAATACATCTCTAGAGAAATTGGGAAAAATGCATAAATCTTTGGGACATTAGATTTTTAGAGAAAGCTAATATTGAAATAGATCAACTCATAAATATTTAAGATTGAGAAATGTCTTAAAGAATGTCCGAGACTAAAAACTCTAGTCCAGTGGCAGAGTTGACATTCCACAAGGCCCATATTGCACTAGACAGAGTGGTGCACACAGAGGAGCTTCTTGGGAAGCCGAGGAATAGGCATTCTCCTTAGATGTCCTAAGAGAAAACTCTGCCTTGGCTAGGAGTTGAACCTGTCTTAATTGGTGAGGAGAAAGAAAAAGTTCATATTGATTCCCAACTATACATTTTTTAGTTTTTAAAAAAAATTAAGCATTCCTAAATTAACCTTAGAATAAAACACATATAGTAAGCATACCATAGTTTGAGCTTCATCATCTTAAATAATCCATCTGAGTTTTGATTTAAAGCACCTCTTCCAGGTATAGATTTTATCTGTCACAATGAAGTTTCTGTGTATGGAGTGGGTAATAGCAAGGAAGTAACACCCTTTATAAAATATTGCTTCTTTGTGGCTCTATTGTGGTCTGCTGAATTATTTGAATAGAGAAAAAAAGCATGAACACAGTTCTCAAGAAACCTGGAATTTTTGTAAGTTATGAGAAGCAGTATTGTCATGAATCCTACAGTTCAATGTTAGAACATATGAAAAATTGCAAGATAAATACCTTCTTATGCCTCCCTCCTCCCCCCTCCCCACTTCCTTCCTTCCTTCACCTTTGTTTTGTTTTCCTCCCCTCTCTTTCCTTTTTATCTTCCTTACCCGTCTTTCTTTTTTCTCCCTCCAAACCAATGAAGATAAATCTGGCCCTTCAGAAAAGGCTGTGTTAATTCTCTGACATATCCACCTCACTTTCTTCTCCTTCCTCTAAACTTCTAATATTCTTCTGCCCTCTATTCCTCTTACCAAATAGAAAAGGATTGATTACCACTCACTTGGCTGCAGCATTCCTATGCTGCTTTTTTCTTTACCTTTCTCTCCCTGAGTGGTGACATTTTCCTGATCCATTCAGGGGCTCACTGTGTTTCTATTATCTGCCCTTCTAACCAACCCATCAAAATACATAAGGCAAGCTCATATTATTCACTTATTTTCCTTGGCTGATCTATTCTGGTGTCTCCATTTGGCGCTCTGTCTCCATGAGTATAAGATTGGAGGACTTGGACTGGTCAGGCTGCTCCATCCTACTTCCTCTGGAAGCTGCTGGGAACTGAGACATCTGTGTCCCACTTTCCCAGAATCTCCAGGATCAACTGATAGGTTCCTCTCTGCAGCCCCCTTCCCTTATCCATTGTCCCTTCCTCTCATCATCAAGTTCAACCTGTTCCATTGAGTTATCAAATTTTCCACTTTGTATTTTATGTTTGAAAGCATATTTTAAAGTTAATATTATATTGCAGTTTAACATTTTTCAGCATTATAGTAATGATGTTTCTCACAAAAAAATATGTATCTTTGAAAGAAAGGCAGCAAAGTTTGAGTTGGACCATAAAGGATGGGTGAAATTTGAACAGATGGGTTTTCAGTCAAGAATGAACACAGTGAAGTAGGATCCCCTAGGGCATGTTTGTTTGTGAGGCATATTATATACAGTGAAAAGAAGGTCTTGGTGTTGGCTGGAGCTGTATTTGAATCCTGGATCTACTGATTACTAGCTGTTTAACCTTCGGCAAGACAACACACCTCTCTAAGCTTCAGTTTCAAAAGCTGTGTTGTATTTCAGAGAATAATGAGGATATATGGTGAGGAAAGTTGATGATTATATTTGATGTGGAAGAAAATAGGGCACCACTGAACCCTGTAGAAAACTGAAGAATGAAAATGCAAATTCTACAAAACATTAATATTAGTAACATACAATGGGGGATTGATGGATCTTCCTATCTGAGTGGCAAGCTATTTGATTTTAATGATAAAACTGTATGATTTGAAGTCCAATTTGAGGGAGCAAATACCAATGCATAGAAAAGGCAAAATGTTATGAACGTGGTTCTGTTCATGATGTGTACTTCTGAGTATAGTTTTATGGCTTAGATTTTCCCTCCACAGATTTATTGACTGATTAATTGATCCATTAATTTTCCATTACATGTTAATAATATTAATGTGTTATATCGTATATTGACTGCTTTTGAGAGTTACCTCAAGTAGCTTCCTCTGAGAACTGGGAAATAAATTAAGATATCCTCTGAGAGTCATATTATGGAAACAACACATAATGTTTCAGAAAAGAGATCTATAAAGCTATCTTAAAGACACTGGATGACTACAAGACTGGAGTAAAACCCAGATAAGCCAATCACAAGAGGCACTGATTGGCTAGAGTAGCTCAGAAAGAAGAAGGGTAATGCCATAAAACACTGACAGTATGCACCCCTGCACTGTACAGGCAAGAGTTCATCTTAAATTAGTGAATACTTTAAAGATTACTATCCTGTTGGAAGTGTAAGGACTCCAGTTTTGTTCTTTTTCAACGTTGTTTTGGCTATTGGGGTCCTTTGTGGCTCCCCATAAATTTTAGGTTTATTTTTTCTATTTTTGCAATAAAGGATCATTGAGTTTTTGAAAGAGATTAATTACATTGAACCTGTAGATCACTTTGAGTAATATGGACATTTAAACAATATTAAGTCTTCCAGTCTATGAACACAGATGTGTTTCCATGTATTTGCATCCTACTGATTTATTTCAGCAAAGTTTTATAGTTTTCATTGTACAAGCTTTTGCTTTCTTGGTTTATTTCTAAGTATTTTATTCTTGTGGATGCTATTGTAAATGGGTTTATTTTTTAAATTTCCTTTTCAGATTATTAGTTGTTAATGCAGAGAAATACAGATGATTTTTGTATGTTGATTTTGTATCCTCCTTCTTTGTTGAATTCGTTTATTAGTTCTAACAGTTTTTTAATGGAATCTTTAGTGTTTTCTACTTATCATCTGTGTACAGAGACAGTTTAAATCTTTCTTTCCAATTTGGATGCCTATTCTTTTTCTTTCGTAATTTCTCTGGCTAGGACTTCCAGTATTTTGTTGAATGCAACTGGCAAGAGTAGACAACCTTGATTTGTTCCTGATCATAGAGGAAAAGCTTTCAGTATTCAACCACTGAGTATGATGTTAGCTGTGGGCTTTTCATATTTGGTCTTTTTTATGTTGAGGTAATTTCCTTCTATTCCTAGTTTATGGAGTGTTTTTACCTTGAAATGGTGTTGAATTTTGTCGGATGCTTTTTCTGCATCTATTAGATGATCATGTGATTTTTACCCTGTGTTCTGTTAATATGGTGTACCATAGCAATTGATAATGTATAAAAATATATACCGAACCATCCTGGCATCCCTAGGATAAATTCTACTTAATAATAGTGAATGATTCTTTTCATGTGCTATTGAATTTGGTTGGCTAGTATTTTGTGGAGGAGTTATGTATCTATACATCAGGAATATTGGCTTGTAGTTTTCTATTATAGTGTCATCCATAGTATGCTGGGTCCTGTCAGAGCCCTGAGTTGGGCTATGCAGAAACCAGTGCCTTGGGCGGCTCTCAAAAAGCTGGAAAATTGATCACATGCTCCACTCTTCTCTTCCTCCAGAGAGAGAGGCTGCTGAGCTGTATTCGCCTCTGTCTGCTGTACTGTGGGTCCTCTGGAGCATCAATGTGCCACCCAGCTTTTTCGTTCCCAGTGGCCCGCCTAGAGTAGCTGGGGTTCCATTAACACTCCATGACAGGTGAGGCAGAAGCCAATCCCATGGAAGCCCCTCTGAAAAGTCAGAATGTTAGATGTGTGGTCTAGTCTTCTGTTTTCTTTCCCAGGGAAAAGCCAGGAGATGGGAGTTTCCTCCCAATTGTGTGGTGCTGTGCCAGGGAGAGGGATTATGGAAAGAGAGTGCCATGACTTTTCTTACTGGCTTCAGTGTGGCCGATTTTGTGCTTACCTGGGGTACAGGAACCTCTTAACTGTGTCTGGATTTCTCATAAAGGGAATTGGTCCGTGTGTTATTGAATCAGTGTTTCTGTGGGAGGGAGAAGGGTCTGGGGCATCCTATTCCACCATCTTGCTGACATCACTCCTCTATCGTTTCTCTGTTTAGTACTAGTTCTTGTTACTTACATATGCTTTTCTGGTTTAAGTTCTTGGAAATGTTATCACCAACAAATCATGCTCTATGCTTTTTATCTGTAATAGTGGAAACAGCTAAGAGATATAAATGTAATGACAGACACTATGTAGCACTTTTACTGCCTCAATAATTATCCTTAGTGTTTATGCAGCGATATTTAATTTTCACAAAACATTGCAGGTATGTTACTATTATTTTCCTAATTTTACAGAGGAGGAAATGGATGCACAGAGAAAAAATTTAAATTGCCCAAAGTTATGCAGCTTATTAGCAGAAGAGCTGGGAATTGAACCCAAGCAGTTTAACTACAGAACCTGTGCCCTGCAGTCAGAGACAGTGCACAGTAACTGTCATACTTATGTAGCTTAACTCAGTGGTTACTCTAAAAGTAAAACACAATAGGAAAAAACAAAACAACACAACAACATAGAAATTTTAAAAACCCAGAATATCCCCAAAACTCAGTGTCTAACTTGGAACATGTATTATATGTGAAGGATTCTTTTTGCTTGTTTTTGTTGCTTTGGTTTTGTTTTAAAACAGTTAATTCTTTTTATTTTTCATAGTTGAAAAGTATCTTTTTCGTTTAAAAAATTATTTTTAAAACACTGATTATATTCTCTTTGTTGTAAATAGGAGAAAAGGACCACAGCAGCTTTATTCTTTAGGAAAATGGTGCAAAGGGAACACAGCTAGTGTTTTGCCAAATTTGAATACAGATTTCCTTGAGAGTCTGACTGTGATAATTAAGATGTGGTAAGAGATATTTAGGTTAAAATAATATTAGAGACTATTTTCAAGATAGGAGAGGTTTTTTTGTCATTTTGCTGCTGGTCCTTTTGGGTCCGTTTGTCATGAATATTTTTCTTCATTTTTAGCCTCCTCATGAGCCAGCTCCTGATGTATCAAAAGTCCCTAAAAGCCCAGCCATCTGCTTCCTCATTGGTGTTATATCCAAGAACAGCCCAACAAGCTTCTGGATCCTAGAGTCGCTGTCATCACTGTTCATACATAACCACCTCTTCCTGATTCTCTTTGAAGATTGCTGAGGGTCAAGCTTGAACTTGGTATGTACAGTATACAGTGTTTTGATTCAGTTTGATTGACTGTCCTCCAAGATGGTTTTAATATTTATATCTCCATCATATCTCTGCATTGTACCAACACTGGTTATTAATATTTACAAAAGCCCCTGCCAATTTTATAATTGCAAAATGCTATAATTATTTTGATACGCATTGAGAATGATTCATTTTTCATTTACTTGTATTCTTTTGTGACATGCCTGATGGTGTCCTTTGTCTATTTTTCTGTTAAAACATTTTTATTGGTTTGTGAGTATTCTTAGCAAATTATGTATATTGACTCTTTGCCTTTCAAATAAGTTGCAGATATTTCCCCAAATTTCTTAAAATCTTACTTCCAGTTATGGTTTTGGGTATAGAGATGTTTTTGATTTTTCAAGTTGAAAAAATTATGGTATTATGCTTAGAGTAACTCATGCTTCAAAGTTATATTTTCTTCCTTAAAAAAATTGATTCCCCTTTTATATTTTATCTTTCTCCTTCTTTATGCTTTATCTATCTCATCTAAATTGAAAGGACAACTGATTTCTGGGGAGATTGCATGGTATGAGCTAAGCAGCTCACTATTTTTTTTAAATCATTAGGGAAGACAATGCCATTTATTTTTCTTGGTTGCATTTGATTTTTGACATGTGTTTTCTTATTAAGGGAGAAACTAGCTTGGCGGTTTTTGGAGGCTTGATCTTTGGTGTTCTCAAAGCATTTTGGTTTAGGTTTTATCCTCAGTTTCCATACCTTCCCCCTTAAGAAGCCTGGCAGTCACTTTCTGAGATATTTCTTCCATCTTATTCCTTTTTTCTTCTAGCTTTCCCTGGTACAACCCTTCCCTGCCCTTACCTCTCATCTCCTTTAGTCCACTTTTATGTTATTTTCCTCAGAGGTTACACAACATGATAGGATTTTTTAAATGAACATTTTATTGAAGTATAATGTACATATAGAAAAGTGTTATATCTTTTATGTACAATACACACAATAAATTTTCTCAGAGTGAACAGACCCATGTAGTCAGGAGCCAGATAAGTAAATGAAACCATTTAACAACCCAGAAGGCCCCTCTGTGCCAACATCCAACCCATCTCTTTTCTCCTTCTCCCTCAAGTTAACCATTATTTTGATTTAGAACACTATAGATTAATTTTCCCTGAGTTTGAACTTTACAGAAATAGAAATACAGAGTATGTACCAACAACATGATATTGACTTCTTTTGCTCAACGTTATGTTTGTAAGGTTTTCACTTAACTGCATATAATTATAGATCATTGATTCTCATTGCTGTATAATTATAACCATAAATTTATTTATCCATTCTGTTGTTGATACACATTTGGGTGGCTAATGGTTTTTGGCTATTAGGAATAAGCTCCGGTATGGCTGTTTTCATACATGTCTTTCGGTGAACACACACACACATACCTTCAGTACAACCTTATTAGCTTTTTCTAGATTTCTGGGCTTATTTCTGACCTGACTGCCTAGCTTGGTCTAGTATTCACAGAGACCCCACGAGTGAAGAGAATAATCTGAATTTGGAAAAACAGGAAGGGACTATAGATTAGGCAAGTGTAGTCCAGACTGGTTTTATACGTAAAATATTGTTCAAACATACCGTTTTGTTGCAGTCAATCTTGTGTGTGAAAGAGTCTGGATGAAGAAAAGACTTTAAATTTGGATGAGAAAGATGCCTTTTTAGAGATGGCTTTGTTTAGAAGTTCTTTTGGGGAAGGTTTCTTGTGTGCTAAGTCATTTGGAGAACTTTATTTTCTAACGAACACAAGATAGTAAGATATTATAGTACAGAACTGTCTTACAGGAGCACATTTTCACCTGGGATGACTTGGAGAAAACCCAGATATTTGTCCTTTTTGATTGAAATCTAGAATTTATTTATTATAGTCCTTGAATGTTACCCATGAACTATTCTGACATACATCCTGGGAATACTTGTGCTGGTTGAGTGAGGATTTCTCAGGGCAGGAGACTAGAGCAACCTCATGTAAAGTAGCTCTCAGGACCAATGCTGACTTACTCTGGTCCTGAGATCCGTTTTTCATATGCTCAGTGATGTTCTGCATTCGGCCTGAAGCAGAACTGTACTTTTGGAATTCTGGGAGGCTTTCTACTGGGCATCAGTGATTTCCTTTCCTAAACTACAAACACAACTGCCTCTTCTGAGGAGGAAAGCAGACAGATTTGCCTTGGCCAAAGTCCAGTGGCCCAGAGTCAAGCCCTTAAGTGCTTTTTCAAGTGCCCAGTCTAGGTTCTCTGAGGATTAGTCTGCTTGGTAGACTAAGAAGGAAATTACCCAATCATTTTTGTTCTGGCATTTATTAGTACGCAGATGTTTCTTTTGAGTTTGTAGGAGAACAACCTTGAATTGGCACTTTTCCTGGTTAGGAGGATACAACTGGTAGAAGGTATGAAATATTCTTCATTTACCTAGAAGTATTAGAGGATATATTATGAAAAGTCATACTTAATAATATTTTTATCCATTAACTGTTCCTTATCTTTGCTATATAATAGTGTTTCTAACACTATTTCTAACTCTAGCAAAAGCTTGGAATTCACAGGTGTTTGTTCCAATGTTTCTTAGTATGTGGACCACACCTCCAGTCCTATTATTTACGAATCTCTGGGGAAGGGGCCTAAGAATTTCCATTTTTATCAGTCATCTCAGATGATTCTGATGTACACTAATGTTTGTGGACATCTGGCTCAAACCCTAAAGCATACTCAGTTGAATTTATTCTACTAGTTAGAATCCATTTGAGAGTAAGAGGAAATTTAAATGGCAACAAAATGAAGGTAATTTACATGGATCAACTGAAATAGTTAAGCATTATTTATTCTCAATCCTACTAATACTCTAGAAATTCTTTTCCAAAGTCTCAAGGCCATAACTCAGAATGTACTGAGTGTGGTGTAAGTGTCTCATGAACATGTTCATATTTCAAAACTAAATGTCCTTTGAGTCTTGAATAAATCCACATTATAGAAAATTTTATTCTATAGACAATGAAGTTATAGTGGGCTTCCAGCATTATTAGTTTGCCAAATTCTAGTCCAACTTTCATAATATTGCCATACACTATTTTTCACCCTTGCTGCCATAGAGGGGCAGATGAGGAGAGAAGAAGATGAAAAAAGTAAATGAATTTTTCTTAAGAACATGATCTATTAGAACGGGAAGCCCCTGTTTACAAGAGTCAAGAGCTGCTCCTGTCTAACTTTCATGTGCCTTCTTTTTTTCTTTACCTAATTGTAAGCTTATCTAATTACATTTCTTGAATAAATATCTTTTGATAAAGAGGTTGTAATGTTTGGATATAAGCTTCATACCAAATATGTACTTTCAGTGTTAACGTTAGCCTGACTATATCTTTTTCTCTTTAGCATTTCTTTCTTCACTCTCCCCCACCCTTCCACCCCCACCTATGTCTCAGCAAAAGATAAGATCTTAATCATATTCTGATCAGCAAAACAGAAACAAAGTTTTATTACTAGCACATGATACTATTCTCTAGGTTTTACTCTATTTAAAAAAAAAAATCAGAATAACTTCTCCATACTTTGCTCAGATATTTAAGATACACTTTAGATTGCAACAAAAACATGATCCTGAGTAGAGTTAAATCATTCACAAACAAGCTGAACTTCAAACGGGTATATGCTGTAATTTTCATAACGTGGGGTGTTCAAGGGTATGAGTTATTACGTTATCATCTCCATGTTAATTTTTGTTAAGCTATAGTATAACGGCACTTGGCCTTTGCTAATTATGCAAATGTGAATTTAGGGACTTTATATTTTTAGTCACAATTCTATAAATTTCTATGGACTTAATCATTCATTCATTCAACAACTTATTTTAGAGCACCTCTTGTCGGTTAGCCACTCTTCTTTATACTGGGGATACAATAGTGACCAAAACTGACAGAAAGCACTGACCTCATAGAGCTTATGTTGTAGAGGGAGGAGACAGGCAATGAAAATAACAAATGTGAATAGTAAGTTAGAAAGAAATAAGTGCTATGGAGAAAGTGAGCAGGGTAAGAGAAGTGGGGAGGGCTGGGTGATGATCCTCATGGTTATGATTGCGCTTACCTACCCCAGAGCATCAGAAGTAACATTGGTATGCCAAAATATTGTTTGCATTGGGTCTTTCACTTTATATACGATAGCTGCCAGTGGTTTATTTCCTGATTTGTAACCAAGATTACTGGTTTGTTTCTAGAATCCCCTAAACTCAAGATCTTCCTAAAATATGTCCTTCTCTGAGAGTCTATTTGGAATGTGAGCGAAATTTGACTTAAAAAGACAAATTGTCTCTTTGTACTGGCTACTGTGGGAGTGGTTGGCATATTAAAACCCCTGTAGAAAATTAGTCCTTGTCTTTTTTCTTGAATGCACGGAATTAATGTTAAAGTTTTAAAGTTAAAGTACAGTTAACATAATTTTGAAAGAATAATTTTCAAACAAATTTGAGTTGTCTCACTAAGAAACTTTCTCACTAAGAAATTAAGTGACTTTGGAAAATGACTTAGCCTCTGGAATCTTTATATACTTACAATGAGGAAGGAGAAAATTGGGCAACTAAAGTTATCTTTAAAGTCTTGTGATAAGATCTTAACACAACATGGAATAAATGGCTCCAGTGGTGGTCACGGAGGTGATACCCTGATCTCCCTTGGGAAGTCTCATTGCCCAGCTGTCCCCGTCTTCGGGTTGGGTCTCAGCTGCAGAGAGTCTCCTCACCTTAGGTCATGTCCTTCTTGAGGCAGCCCACGACTAGTGACGTCCAGGCAGAGTAAAGGTTTACCGTTTCAGCCCTACGGGGGCCATTGTAACGGGCCACACTTGTTCTACACAGAACTGGCCACGTAATTTGCAGGGCCCAGCGCAAAAGGAAAATGTGGACCACTTTTTTCAAAATTTACTAAGAATTTCAAGAAGATGACGGCAGAGTAACGAACCAAGTGCGGGATGCTTCTGCGAGTGGGACCATCTGCGCACGTGCAGAATGCAGGCTTTCCCCTGCCCCCAAGTCGACCCTGGCTCCACAGCCCCGCGTGTTCCAGGCCCAGGAACATGGGGTTTACGTTGCAGTTCAACCTGGATTCCAAGCCCATTCTTGTGCCTGCTAGTTGTGTAACCAAGCAAGTTGCTTACTTTTTCTAAATCTCAAATACTTTATAATAAAAACTTTAAACTACGTACTTTTCAGATTCACTTATAGCTCTGAATACCATGACATGAGCAACTGTGCTGTCATTCAAATGTTTTACAGTAATTTCCACTTTCCTACCTAAGTCATCATGAATGTGATTATTCATCCATTTCGTTTTTGTCCTTACACAGGGGTACTTCCAGATTCTGTGGGTCCTGAAACTTATTCAATTTGAGAGGTCTTCTATAAGAAAAAGACTATGAAATCAAAAATAAAAATTTGGTATGTGTGTTAGTATTTACTTAGAATCAAAGAAGTAATAAATTTAAATATAAAAAATTGACAAATGCCATAAATATAGAATTTTTTTTTAACCCAGTTTTAACCAAACTTTTTAAAGTTAATGTTTTTGGCTTCTACTAGCATACTTTTTTCATGTTATATTTGAATTTTGGTATGATTAATAATTATGAAAAATATACAAAACTAACCTAAAATTAAGGCATAAAGAAGAGCAATTTAAATGCATTTTTAAAGGGCTGCACTTTCATATTGAGCTTTGCATTTGTACTTTATATGCTGACTGATGCATATGTGCACAGTAGTTTTGTTATTGGAATACTAGCTTTTTCAAGCAATTTTGCTGCATTGGTGGAATTTTGCATTTTGTTTGCTCTGAAAGCACCAGACTATCAGAATAAGATAAAACAGATATGCTGGGCTTCCCTGGTGGCGCAGTGGTTGAGAGTCTGCCTGCCGATGCAGGGGACACGGGTGCGTGCCCCGGTCTGGGAAGATCCCACATGCCGCCGAGTGGCTGGGCCCGTGAGCCATGGCTGCTGAGCCTGTGCATCCGGAGCCTGTGCTCCGCAACGGGAGAGGCCACAGCAGTGAGAGGCCCGCGTACCGCAAAAACAAAACAAAACAAAAACAGATATGCTAAAATATAATCCAATACACTGATATGCATAAAGCAAGCATTTTCACACCCTGAAGTACTTCCTGTTTTTACTACTGTTACAAATTGTGTTCTATAAGTAGGGGTAACTGATGATTCTATTTAATGTGCTTCCCACCGAAAAACAAAAAGAATGTATGGTGTATTTACAATTGTGTGCACTGTCTCATCGAACATTGCTGACAGAAGAGAACTTCTATCAATATATATTTTGACTAGGCATCAGTGAGAACCTAATGCTCCCATTCAGTTGCACACAGCTGTTGACTGGAAGAATTTTCCACAGACTAGTTTCTGGTTTCATACATTTCAAATCTTGTATTTTCTCCACTACCTATATATTTTCATTACAAGACACATTGGATATGTTCATGTTAATAAATAAATTTTAGTCTTGAACCTTTGTGTTATGATGCTGGGTCAAGTCAGTACTCTGGGTAGGTGTATTTCTGGAAGCTATCCCTACACTAGGCCTGCTAGCAGTATCTTAACTATATGTGGAATGGACTGTGAACCACATAAATATACCACGCCAAGTCAAAAATAAATGTATCCCCAACTCAGCTTCTTAATTGGATCCCCAAAATGACTGTGGCCTCTCCAACACTACTGGACCATGAGGGAAAGTGTGACAAAGAGGAAGTCGGATGGAAAGTGATCTTAACTGACTACAGTTAAAATAGCTTATCTTTGTAGATTTTACAAAAATATGATTATGTGCACAAATTGCTAGGGCACATCCTAGAGTTCCGGAGGGTAAATCTACTCAGCTCTTACACTGATTACCAACATGGTCCTCTTTAAGGAATTCCTGATTTCCAGTATTGGTGTATTTGTGGGACAACAGGATGCTGATGCCATTCTTATTTCAGGAAGTAAATAAATGCAAAGACTGTATGGAGCTGTTCAATATCATTTGTAATTAATGAATCTTCATTCTTAAATAACAGGTGTTAATTTTTTTTTAAGAATTATTTAATTATATCAAGCAGGTCCAATGCAGTATTGTCACATAGATGCTTGCTGTCAGTTTCCCCCCCTCTCTTCTTTTTTACACTCTTTCAAGGTAAATTTCATCAATTTCTTCATGCTGGTCCTCATTGATCAGTGAAATATCCATGTGTCTGCCCATGCCTTTCCCTCCAGCTAATTTAGATTTCATTAGATCCATTCAATAGTAATAAAAATGTACATTTTCCAGTATACACAATGTATCAGAGACAATGCTAAGGTCCCAGAGTATTACTGAATTTATTTAATCCTTAATAACACTCTGAAGTATTATTACTGTTTTCCCTATTTGAAGAAATGGAGACAGAGAAAGCCTAGATAATTTACCCAAGTTTACACAGCTAGTAAGTGTTCAGAATTAGAATTTAGAGCTGCATGACTCCACATTTGTGATCTTAACATATTATACCATATTATAGTATATTATTTGTTTAGATTCCAACTCTCTGCTCTTTAATGTGACTACTTTTAATCTGATTAATTTATCCTAGTGACATGTACAGTATAATCTTTACTGTAGCAAAGTGTAACTATAATCCCATTATAGCTTTTTGTTGTGTTGTTTACATACTAGATCTTGAGATCCCAAGGCAGCAGGTATTTAGTTTTCTCATCTTTGAATTCTCATCCCCTAACTCCTAGAGAAAAGAATACTGAATGAATGAATGAGTTAGTTAATTGTTGAATGAATCTAACAGTAGCCAGTAGAGATTAGTGGCTTGATCCAAAAGGGTCACATTGTCTATAGAGAATTTTACAAAATGAGCTACTGAAACTTGGTCGGCTTTATATTATCAGCCTCCACTGGCAATTCTAAACAATGTCAATGACAAAATAAACTGCTCCACCTGGAGGGACCACTCTCACTGTGCCACCTCCTCCTCTAAGCAGTTGATCTCAAATTGGGTTACTGGAGTTTTCAGTGATTACTTGTTGGCAGTTGTTTGGGGATTGTCTTGTTGGTCAAGTCCTCTTGGCCTCCCTTGATTTTCTCTTGCACAGCTTCCCGTCTCTTGCAGGTTTGAGGCTATTGGTGGTTTGTTCCCACACATTTGTATATTGCCATCTAGTTTTGTTGTAAATGTTGTCCATGGGTTTTTGGTTTTACTCTCTAGCTCTTCTGTCCATTCTTATATAGGTTTTCTGGAATATCCAAAAACTCTGCTGTCTCTACTTCTGTCATCTTCCCCAAATCCCCCTGGGTATTTTCATTTTTAATCTTTGTTGATATGAAATGTGAGAATGGTTCCTCATTGTTTTTAAGTTTTTATTACTTGATTTTTAGTAAGCTGATAATTATTTTATTATGTATGTATTTATTATTGGCCGTTTGTATTTTTTCTTTTCTATATGGACTGTTTGTAGTTTTGCTATTTTTCTATTGGAGTCTTTGCCTTTTTCTTAATATGTAAGAACTCTTCTTAAGATATAAATCTTAATTCTTGTCTATCACATAACAATAATAATAATTTTTAACAGTGTGACATTTATCATCTGAATTTATTTTTACATAATATAGTTTTAAGTGAATAAATTTCTCAATTTTTTTCTATGTTGTTTTTGGTTATATTTAGAGAGACCCATTAACACAACATTGTAAATTAACTATACTTCAATAAAAAAAAAAAAACTGGAGAGACCCACCCACTGGTTGGTAAAGAGCTTGGTAAGTTTTACTGATGAACAATATTTAATTAATGTCAATTTAGGGTGAAGAACAATGAAATCTTAGAAAGCAGTACATTTTCTTAATGGGAAATGGCCCCAAACAGTGTTATTCCAATTCATAGATGATTTCTACATGTTCTGATCTATTAAACAAAAAATAACTAAGGTTTTTGCAGTGCCTCATTATTTAAAGACTTCTTTCACTTATATTATTTGAGCCTTACAATAATTCACATTCTTAGAAAAATAACTGCCTAAAGTCAGCAGCAATGGATTTCTTTTCCAAGTGAATTCTGCCTAATTATAAATCTCTCATGTTGTTAAGGGATCTGAAGGTCAGTATTAGCGACTAGAGTAAAAAAAGAGTCATGGACAAATTAGTTAGCAGACATTTGCCAGGAAATGGATTGTTTGCAGATTACTTGGCAAATCCCTGTAAACAAGCAAATCTGCCCCCCACCCCTTTACTCTGCTTTTCCTGCTTGCTCTGTTCCAAAGAAGCAAATGTTTAGACACATTTGAACCATCAAAACTAGCAGTTTCTACTAATCTGTACAAAATAAGTTATAAAGACCAGATGATACTTAAATATTACCCATTTTCTATAGCTAACAAGATCTTTATATTTTAAAAGTATTAAAGAAGATCACCCTTTTATAGGGTTTTTTCTGTTTGGTATTAAGTTAAAAGTTTAAGAAAACTGTAAAGCACTTTTATGCGATTTGGAGAGTTATTTCTTGAATAGAATTTTTTTTTTTTTTTTAATATCTCTAAGTCAAAGTTCCTATGATGCTGCAATTCTGGTGAGTCAGAAACAAACCATATTTGGACTTTCAATTTTCTCCTTTCCTGGCTTCCTCTGTCTTTTTTTTTCAAGCTCAACAAATGTAAAATATTTTAATCAAGTGAAAACAGACGAAATGTGACTCATTCTACTTCATTCTACTCGGCTAGGGATTGGCTTGCTGATGTCATCCCATTCTCTGCTGCCAAATCATTCTAAGGCAAAAAATCAACCAAGGGGATCCTGCATTTCAGTGTAGGAACTAAAGCATTGTTTTAAACTCTCTTTATCTCCCCTTTTCCTCTTTTTTTGTTTCCTTTTAAAAAACCTCTTGAATATTTCATACTTTGCTTGTGTGTCATACCACATATATTTCCTTTCATCCCCTGTGTCTCCATTCCACTGCTTAATATATATTTCCTCTGAAAACTGTTTGCTATGCTTTATGTAGGAAAAAGAGCCATAAGATTTATACTTAGCAGCTTGAAAACTCTGCTCACTCTCTTTCTATAGCCTCCCTTTCAGGGCTGGCATTACTCTCTGCTTTTATGACTTTATCTAACATCTTTATGCTAAGAGCTCTGAAAGCTTTACCTTTTTACGAACCATTTTAAAGGACCTGACTCAAATTCAGCTTTCAGCTGACAGCACTCCTCAGATGTCCCACAAACATCTTTAACTCAAAACATTCAGAATATTCAAAACTGAATTAATTATTCCTACTGGGCACCCAAACCTGATTTTTAAAATAATTTTTCATTGTTAATATTAATAGCTTCATCGTTCACCTACTCACCAAAACTATGTCCCTGAAGTATTTTTTAAACTCTTCCCTCTCCGTGATCCTTCCTATTGAATAAGTGTTCAAATACTATTGCTTTTTTCTCAGAAATAACTCAAGAATTCAGTCCCTTTTTAATTGTTAAAAGGAAGGACTTTGGAACCAGGTTTAAATCCTGTCTCCACCACTACTATCTGTGTGACCTAGCCTGTTAGTTAAAACCTCTCTGGGCCCCAGTTTTCTGTCTATGAAGAGGAAATAAGTGTAGTACCTATATCATAGGGATTATGGATTTAGAACTGTACTTGGTATATTGTAAAGTACTCCATAAATATTAGTTATTATTATTTTCATCATTATCATCTTCATAGCTTCACTCACTTTTATCTCTTGTCTAGAGTATTGAAATGGCCTTTTTAAAAAATTAATTAATTAAGTTTTGGCTGCATTGGGTCTTTGTTGCTGCGCACGGGCTTTCTCTGGTTGCAGTGAGTGGGGGCTACTCTTCGTTGAGGTGCGCGGGCTTCTCACTGCGGTGGCTTCTCTTGTTGCGGAGCACGGGCTCTAGGTGCACGGGCTTCAGTAGTTGTGGTGCACAGGCTCAGTAGTTGTGCCCATGTCCCCTGCATTGGCAGGTGGATTCTTAACCACTGTGCTACCAGGAAAGTCCTGAAATGGTCTTTTAAGTAGCCTTCTAACTCCAGTTCTTTCCACTCAATTTCCTAATCTGAGTAAAGTGTTTATGTAGGTGAGGGTCCAGTCAGAACAACAGAAGTTATACTAAGTGTGTCAACATTGAGAATTGAAAAGGTATTGAATAATATTTATTAGAGGACTAAAAAAAAAAAAAGAAGTAACCAGAGGAATAACTGCAGAAGCTGCTACCACGCCTAAGGCTGAGGGAAGAGAGGCATGAGTCTGGGGTTTTCAGAAACTGGATGAATAAAGGAAAGGCCCTGTGAAAGGGACTCAGACTTGGGGGAAAGGGCACTACCTGGAAGGTACTGGTACCGCCAAGGGGCCTCATGAGGAAGGTTTGGGAGAGCCAAAAGAAGCCCGAGTGCCATGGTAGAGTGACTGACAAAATCATGAAGCAACCAGAAAGGAGACAGTCCCTTGTCCCTTTTCCCAGTCTTCTAGTTTCCCTCTACAGTCCCCTGTTGACAGAATCTAACAGAACCAGCTGGCAAAAGAGAGTTATTTGCATAGTTCCAGCACTAGCATCCCAGGAGAGAGTATAGAAGGATGTGTTGGAGACGAGAGTCAGTAACTTAATAACCAATACTGTATGCTTTCTGAAATACAGACAATCTCTCCTCAATTTGAAAATATTCAGTGGCTCCTCGTTGCCTAGAGTTTTAGACTCCTCACTCTCTGGTCAAAATCTACTTTTTCAGCTCTTTTCTCAATCTTCCCTTTCTTCCCTTATTACTATCCCCACCCCACCTCCTAACTTCCAGCTGCATCTTCACCATGCCCTTTACTGTGCAGTCCTTGATTCATTCTCCTGAAACATTTAATACTTCCATTGTCTTAGTCTGTTGCCTCATCTGACTTTTCTTATATTTTGACAAAATTGTGTCCATCCTTTAAGAGTCAACTCTTCCATTAAACTGAGTTCCAGACAAAATTATTGACCCATTCCTCGGTACTTCCATAGATTATCTGGTCATTCATTCAAATCAAGTGTGTATTGACTCCATATTATGTCATAGACATTGTGCAAAGCATCGTACATACAATGATGAACCAAATGCCCTTGGTATTTGCTACATGGAGTTTCCTGAGGAAATGATTTTTGAGCTGGGATTGGAGAGAACTGGGATTGAGACATCTAAGAGAATTGAGAGGACTGTTGTATAACTGAGTGTGGAGGGTAGAAGTAAGGGCTAATTGGAAAAGTACATTGACACTCTATAGCATACACATTCTAATCACAGTCCTAGGAAGAGAGGAGAGGAAAGAGAAAAAGACAATGGCTAAGTTTTTAATAACTTCAACACTTAAAGGCTAAGTCAAGCAGAATGAGTAATCAGAGAGGCAGGATTAAAAACAGAAACAGTGAGAAAAACATTTCAAAAAGATGGAGTAGCTACAGTGTTGAATGCTGCTGAGGTTTAGTAAGATGAGCATGCAGACTTTTGCACTGGACTTAATGACCTCATAGTGATCATAGCAGATCTTTTTCAGTGGAGCAATGGCACCGGCACATAGAATAGAGTGAAGAATGAGGGAATGAAAATGGAGAAGGCTAATGTAAAAAACTTGTTAAGAGGAATTTGACTTGAAGAAGAAAGACGCAGGGCACTTATTTTGTTGTATTAGAGTTATTTTCCAGCTTTTCTAACCAGTACAGTGTGTACTTCCTGCAGGCAACTACTATAAACTTAGCACTTAGACCAGAAACTGGCACCTACTAGATGCTTGTTAAGGAGTTGTATGACTGATGAAGATTATTAAAGGGGATTAATTAAACTGTAGAATAACAGAGTGTCTTAGTCTGTTTGGGCTGTTATTGCAAAATACCACAGACTAGGAGCTTATAAACAACAGAAATTTATTTCTCACAGTTTTGGAGGCTGGAAATCTGAGATCAGTTTGCCTGCATGGTCACCGTCTGGTGAGGGCCCCCTGCTGGGTCACAGACTTCTTGTTGTATCCTCACAAGGTAGAAAGGGACTAGGGATTTCGCTGGGGCCTCTTATAAGGGACTAATTTCATTCATGAGGGCTCCACCCTCATTACTTAAGCACCTACTGAAAGCCCCACCTACGAATACCATCACATTTAGGGGTTAGGATTTCAACATATGAATTTGGGGTGGTTATGCACATTCAGATCATAGCACAGAGCAAGCTTTTTGTGGCTTAGGTTTAATAGAATAGAAGCTAAAATGTTTGTTAATTTTTTTCCCTGAGTTATTTTTGGCCTAATTTTGAAGATATGTTTCAATGATTCAAAAACATCTTGCATATTAAAAGGTAAAAATAGAAGTTAGAGGAATTGATTAGAAAATAAAGCCAATTTTTTGAAAATAGCACAGTGCAATAAACTTCACAACTCTAATCCACATTCCTGTTAAGTTTGAAAAGTCATAGGTGTACCCTAGTTTAATTCCAATTTAACATATGCAAGAAGAGAACTAAGCTTTGTTTGATCTGCAGTGGTATTACTAGTTTCTTTCAACATATATTCTCCAATGTTATAGGAGCAAGTATCTTAATTTTTGTCTTTAATTTGCATAAAATCCAAGTTTATGTTTACAAAATCACTTTTGCTATTTTTAAAAGTATAAATTTGAATTATGTGTAAAAAATATCTGCAGTATTACAAGTCAACAGATTTTAATTTAGGCTTCCAAGTTTAATATATCCTAGATGTTTTTATTGAATTGTTGCTCACAATACAATTGAAAACAAATTATCAGAGGACTTTGGGCCCAATTCTACACAAAATTTTCAAATACGTGATATTGTTATTAAAACCTTTCAGCGTCACCTTTCATAGTCTTGTCATCCCCTGTGGCTCTTCTTCCCTTTTCTGCTTCCCAGTCTTAAACAACTTCCACAAAATTTTGTACTCCTTTGTTGAACTAACTCCCCTGAAGCTCCTTTCAGCATTTGGTTCAAGATTGGATACTCTTGCTCTTGCAATCTGCTTGTCTTGTTATAATCACGTCCCTGGCCTTGACATATTTCTAGCACTTGCCCTTCTTATGGAGTCCACCAATGAGCCTGAACTCACTCGAACCAGTTCTTTCTCTATCAATTTCCTATTATTGGAGTCATGTCAGGGGCTCATTATCTCTACACACCTCCTGTTATCCCTCCTCTGTGCCCTACTCAGTTCCTCTACTCCCAGGCTGTGATGTGACATACACACCTAGTAATCATTGGAAAAGTTTATTGTAGACGGAAGAGCTGCTAAGAGTAGTTTGTTTGGGGAAGAAAGGGAGTAATTGCTCTTTAAACAGTTCATTTTGGGCAACTAGAATTTTGGTGGGATTATATGAAATTGGTGCTATATTATTACTTAAAATCTCCACCAATTTTCTAATAAATGTGATATCCTGATTCTAGCGTACTACACAAACTTGTAATTCACCAAAAAATGTTTATTACTTTTGCTAGCTAATGAATTATAGATCCTTTTTAAACCTAGAGATCTTCTAGGAATTGTAAGAAATTAAAATATGAGTATAGACAACCAACAATTATTGACATCTACTATTGGCCAGATGTCTTACATGCAGTTATTTTACTAATCTTCATAATTATTTCACTATTTAGGGAGCATTATCTCCATATTATACACAAGGGAAAAGTGTCTCTATGAGACACAGGTAGCAAATAAGGCATGACCACAGGTATCTAAGCCAAGGTCAAATGCAAACTGTGCTGTTTCTGAGCATTAACATTCAGTTCAATTACTTTAGTAGGATCTAAATGTGGCCCATTGTCTCATTTAGAGACGTAGTTTCCTATTGTAATTAAGAACATGGCATTTGGAATTAGATTTCCCGGGTTCTATCCCTTTTCTTCTATTCACCGGCACTGAGGCTCTGAGTACATCACTTAACATACCCAAGACTCAATTTTGTTATCTCTAGGTTAGGGATGGTAATGGTAAAAATGATAATAGTTCCTTTCTTCCAGGATTGTCTGTGCTAAATGAGATAATCCGTGTAAAGCAGTTAGCATGGTGACTGGTATAGAGTAAACATAAAGTAACTGTTCTTTTCTTAATTCGGACATTTTGCCTTTTTTTTTAAAAAAAATAGCTTTCTTCCCATTTGGCTAATAAAATAGGAAGGAAAAAAAACTATGTGTTTGAGGCAAGAGTTTCCATATTCCTTTGAGGAGGAATTGTGTTTCTTGGCTTATTTATGGATGCCACAACCTGAAGGTGGGAGGTAGAGGTAACCATCAGTAAAATCCTTAAATGAAGCAAAGGTGACGTGTCATGGTGGTTAGGACAACAGTGTTAGGATTCTCTTTCTTCTTTCAGGATATGAAAAACTACAGAGAATGGAGAATTCTGCAGTAAGATGTGTAGTGGCTTTAACTAGTTTAGAACTCTATGAAGTAAGACTAAGATCTACCAGTAGATAAATACCAAGACCTGGGGTTCTAAATAAATGGTAACTATTTTACCACTTTTCATCCCACTATTTTAAACCCATAGCAGACATAATTAATCTAACACAGCATTCTTTCCTGTTAAATTCATAGATTTGTTCTTAAGCTCTTCCCAGTAAAATGATGCAGGTAGTCATCATAAATCCATCAGGAGTCAGCCCACAGGATGAAACCTATTTGTACTCTTTGTGGAATGTTCACTTTTTAAATAGTATTGGGACAAGGAATCTAGAGGGAAAATGAATTAAAGTAGGGAACCATCCTAGTGCGGTGAGATTAAAGTTTAAAGATAAAATGAATTTGATAATTTGAAAGTAAGTCTAAGTCAGTTCAATAACAATTACCAAAACACAAACTGGTCTAAAACTCTAAATGAGTAGGGACTTAGACACACATGAACACGTAATTTAGAAGCAAGATAGGTTGTAGTAGGTGGTGATTACTTAGTCCAGAAAGAAGTCCTAAATATTTTAAACAGTGAGAAAAGTAAGGCACTAAGGGGACATTCAGTCATTATTCATTCAGCAAACATCTTTGGACAAAGCCCTACTTGGTAAATAAAAAGGTGCTTCTTTTTCATTTTTATTTTTGAAATGCTAAAGAGACCTAGACTTCTCCATAAAATAGCATAATTTACTAAATTGGAGACTTAAAAGTGTGTTAATGTGAAAATGCCTCATTTTTTAGACAGGGTTAGTCATGGACCAAGTTCTCCAATATTATTCTCAGTATTTCAGTATTGCTTTTCAGAATTTCAATGTGAAGTATTTCAGTTGTATTGAAATTTTCATACATATGTAACTAATTATATATTCAATTAAGGCTCTTTTAGGCAAATGGGTCACTAGCTCCTCTGGAGTTTGCCTGTGTTACATTTGAGGAAAATAGTAAAATATCTAAATTGGAACAAGAACTGTAGCCATGTAAGTAAGATATAACCCTCAATATTGAAGATGAAGTACTATGTTACAACTGACATGGTGACAAAAATGCTTAATATAAGTCACTTATTCTATAAAAATTTAAAAAATACTGTTCTCTAAACTTGCTGATACATTACAACTTTGGATCTGGTTTTATGTCTGATTCAGCAGTTTTAGAAACAGTAAAAACTCGGCATACAGATGTGTTCTTATTTGCACAGACTTCAAATCTGCCAAAGCAAATACTGGTCTGCTCCCTGTAATTCTACCATGCCACCAGAGTTTCTCCTGTATTTATGGGATGGGTGTGTTGATTGTAAGTTAAAGCTCTGGTGTTTGGTTCTTGACTACATTGTACTTAAGTTCATTCTATGTTTTTTTGGTTGGAACTTGAAAGCAATGACTCTTTTAGATTTGGAAGAGTGCAAAGAAATAAGGCAGGGCAATTATATTATGGTCATGATATATCCTCATTATATATCCTTGACTTGTACACATGTTTGAAGAACTCATATTTTCTCTTGTTTCCAAAATATACCTTTAAAAACTCCATTTCAGATTTATACTTTATCTGTACTAGTGGGAAGTTACTGAACTTGAATTTTATTCTTAACATTTCCATGCTACTAGAGGAAAAAATATTTATCAGGGAAGAGGCTTGAAATCTATCAATAATAATATTGTTCTAGAAATAATTGAGCTGTTAAGCAAAACTCTTTTGAGGAATAAAGAATTTCATTTAAATATTGGTAAATTTAAATGTAACAAGTAATGAAACATGAATGATTGAAATTGATCTTGAGAAAAGTTTAATAAATGAGCTTTATGTCTCTGATCCCTCTTTCCCTTCCCCTCATCCTCATTTCTACTTTCTGGCTGAATCTTCCACCAATCATAATGATTTTTATGAGGATTCTCAAATTCATCATGCCCACCGTGAATGTATCATTTTCCTCAAAATGAGTTATGGAATCTCATATTTTAATATGTCTCCTTAAATTTACCTTACATGCTTATTTATATACTACTCTTGCCATTTCTTTCTTTTGCTCAGTAGCTCTCACTTTTCTACATTAATTTTAAACCTGTAGAAATTAATTTCTACTGCTTCTGAATATGAAACCTCTGCTTGTTCACTTATTGCAACTTGAATAAATAAATGTTATTCCATCCTCCACCTTTCCCTGCACTTGCTCTCCTCACCTCTCTCTTCCACTCGTTCTAAATCCAGCTTTTTCTCAAGACCCCATCTCACAATCTATGGCTTTTTAACTGCATAATTCAGTTGATTTACATTTCCTATGTCTTAAGTTTTAACATTGCATCTCATTCTTTTGATTTTTTCCTATTTTTCTGTTTTTTCCTTTTGTATTTTTTCAGAGAAGGGGTTGGGGTTAGTGGTTTTGGTTTTTGTTTACATTCTACTCCCCCTCACCCAACTAGATTGTATTCTATGTGTTTAATTCTATTTTTAAAATTATCTTCCTAGTCTTTTACACATATATTAAAATTAACAGTCTAAAGAAATTAATATCTTTAATCTCTTACCAACTAAAACAGCAGCTTAAAATGCTATACTCCCCAAACCCTATGTGTATGTACATATACATTATATTTATAATGTTTATATATAAATATATTTATATAATACATAAAATACAATACAATGTATATAATTATATTATCTAATACATAGACTATGTATTATATATATTGTATAATACATAGAGTGTATATATTTATCATGTTATATTATACATTGCATACAATATAACTATATTATATATGACAATATGAAATGATTATATAATTTTAGTTTTATATTGTATTTATTAATCCATTGGAATTTTTAGAAATTGTTTTATATGGTCAATGATTATTTAGATTTACCCATATGTATACCATTTTTCTTTGCTTGCATCTCAGATATCTTTTCTGAGATAACTTTTGTTTTCTTCCTACAGTATATCCCTAAAGTGACTTACACTGGTTTCTATTTTTGCTGTTGAGAAATTAGCTCTTAGCTTATTTGTTGTTTTTTTTCACAATAATTTGCCTTTTTCTCGTGCTGCTCTTATAATATTATGTCTTTGGTGTGCTGCAGTTTCAACACAATGCATTTATTTGTGAGTTTCTTTTTATTTATCTTGTTTAGGTTTTTAAAATTTCTAACTTTGAGGATCAGAGTAATTTTCAATTTTGAAAAAATTATTGGCCATTATCTTTTTGAATATTGACTCTCTTCCATTCTCTTGAGTTTCTCCTTCTGGGATTCTAGTTAGTTGTATGTTAGAACTTTCTTATTCTAACCTCTATATCTCTTAATGTCCCTGTCATATTTCTTACTGTATTGTTTTTGTTAATATTCCATACTGGATATTTTCTTAAATTCTAATTTCCAATTTATTAATTTTATCTTTAGTTGTGTCTAGTATGTCTGCTTTTGGATTAACTGAGTATTTTGTATGATTTCATTTTATCTCCATTATGGACTTTTTATTAATACCCGTTTTTAATATTTTGTTCGTGGTTGCTCTAGGGTTTATAATATACATTTTTAAATCAAGGTCAACCTTCACATGTAGTATTAAACTTTACAACAGTACATTTTCAATTCTTATTTCTCACCTTTTATGCTATTTTTATCTTATAGCTTACTTTTCCATGTGCTATAATTGCTATTATTGTTGATTTAGGCATTCAGTTATATTTTAGGGTAAAAATGATAAAATAACATCTTTTATATTTACCATAATTTTAACCATTCCCAGATATCTTCATTTCTTTGTGTAGACCCAAGTTTCTGTCATATTCCTTTTGCCTAAATAATATTGTAGTGCAGGACTTCCAGTAATGAATTACCTCTGTTATTGTTTGTCTTAAAAAAAGTCTATATTTCTTTTTCGTTTTAAAAGATATTTTTGCTGGGTAAATAATTTTTGGTTTGCATTGTTTTCTCCTTCCCTACTTTAAAAGTGATATTCCACTTTCTTCTGTCTTGCAATGTTTCTGATGGGAAATCTGGTGTAATTCTTTGTTCCCCTTTATATATTATGTCATTTAAGCCTGGCTGCCTTGAAGATTTTATTTTCTATCTTTGATTTTCAGAAGTTTAAAGATGATTTGCTTGTTTGTTTTTCCTTTTTGGTATTTGTCTTGTTTGGTGTTCTCTGAGCTTCTTGAATCAGAGTCTTGTATATATTTTATTACTTAGGTGAAGCTCTCAACCATTATCTCTCCAAATATTTCTTCTGTCCCATTCTCTCTCTCTTCTTGAGTTTGTTTTGCAACCCTATCTTCTTTTCATATTATTGGAATCCAAGCTGCTTGGCTCCCTTGTAACCTCACCTTTTTATGGGGTAAGGAAAAATTATGATTTTGAAGATTCTTTGGGTTTTACTTATTATTAGGATGGGAGCAATGCACTTATTAGCTTTCTACTTACTAGTTAGAAGCAAGAGGCCCTCTAGTTATATATTTTCATTTTGAGATATATTTAATGGCTTTGAGTAATGAAAGATGTGAAAATTAATACATTTCATCTTCTTTCTACCTTCTTTCTTTTCCAATTCCTTAATTTGGATTAGTTTGTTACTTCATTTATTTGTTTGTTTGTTGTTTATACCATCAAACTTAACTTTTTTTTTTTCCTTTAGCTAAATGTTTTCAGTTTTTAGCACAATCTTTTCACATTGTGCCTCCATTTCATCAGCCACGTCTTGATTGGCTGTTTTCATTATTGCAGATTTTTGTTTTAAAAGTATTATTTTGCCACTTTTCCTTCCCCTCAGTATTTTGTAGACATCACTTCATTTTGTTGTGGTGCTGAATATTACTGTGGAAAATTTTCAAGCCAACTTCATTTTCCTCCTTTGTATAGGACTTTTTCTTTAAACTACCTCAATATTCAGATCATTTTTTATTTACATGGAAATTCAGTAAGTCCACTAAGATATGACCTTGTGTTGATTGTCCAGTAACAACTTTTCTTATGATATATATCTTCTTTTTATATGTGTATTAAAGATGTTCTCTTTATTAAAAATGTTTTTTCTCTCATATACTCTGTATATGTTTTCTGTTCCATTAGTTCTTTATTTTTTAATTGATTAATTTTTTCTTTCCTTTTTTAGAAATTTTATTTATTTATTTATTTTTGGCTGTGTTGGGTCTTCGTTGCTGCACGTAGGCTTTCTCTATTTGCAGCAAGCGGGGGCTAATCTTCATTGTGGTGTGCGGGCTTCTCATTGCGGTGGCTTCTCTTGTTGCGGAGCATGGGCTCTAGGTGCACGGGCCTCAGTAGTTGTGACACATGGGCTCAGTAGTTGTGGCTCACAGGCTCTAGAGTGCAGGATCAGTAGTTGTGGTGCATGGGCTTAGTTGCTCCTCAGCATGTGGGATCTTCCCGGACCAGGGATTGAACCCATGTCCCCTGCATTGGCAGGCAGATTCTTAACCACTGCACCACCAGGGAAGTCCCCATTAGTTCTATTTTTAAAATCAGGAGCACCAATTATGTATATATTGAATCTCTGATTTCCTTAGTCTTCCAATATCTATTATTATCTTCATATATTTTAATAACTGTATTATCTACCATTTCATTTTTGCGTGAGTACCTTTAACCTGTTCACTATCTTTCTGCTTTCAGTAATAATTATTCTATCGCTTTTACTTTCAACTATGGCTTTCATTTCTAAATATTTTCATATTTATCTTCCATTTCCTTTTTGAGCACTTATAAACTCATTTTTCATCTCCTATAGACAGGTAAACTTTTTGACTCATAATTTATTAGTAGTATAATTTGTTAATAAAAATATCACACACTAATTTTATTGACAGTCTGAAGAATTCTGTTTAAACTATGCCTCTGTTTGTTTTTTTTTATGTGTTCTGCTGTTCCTCTTTTACTTTTTGCTTGCATTCCTTTTCTCCTTTTATTTTTCAGTTTCTCTTTTTAATTTCCATGCTGGCATTAATGGGGCTGGAAATTAGCTGAAAGATAAAGTGGAGAAAAGAAAGTAGTAGCAAAGAAACAAACTGTAAGGGCCTGTTGCTTTGATTTGGATTTCTTATTTTGAGCACTCTTTCAGAGTGAATCTTCGCTCAGTTTTCAGCATCCATAAGATTGGCATGGCTGACAGTGATGTTTACAGTGAAGTTCTCCTTCCTACTCACCTGTCATTTCCCCACAGACTTTCTGAGCTTTGATCTGGTAAAATTACAGATCTTTTGATTAAGTGCTATGCTACCTCCTTATATAAATGTTATATATAAATGCAATAATTGAAAAAGGTAGAAATTATATGGCTAAATAACTACCATGTGGTGATATTGTATTGTAGCTGAGGGAATGGACTCTGGAGTCAAAGGTACCAGAGTCTGAAACTCTGATCTAACCACTGTCTTCACCTGATTATACTTAACCATTCTAGGCTTTGGTTTTCTTAACTTTGAACCTATTTCATGCATCATGTTTGTATTAAATGATATAAGGCCCAAACAACACTTAGTAGAATGCCTGGTACAAAAAGTATTTAATACATTTTATTATTATTATTACTATGATTAATTTTTTGTTTTTATTATATCATTTTGCTTTTAACTACTAATTCCTTCTTACTTATAAATTTGCAAAATCCTTACCTACAAGTTGCTACAGCAAACATCTTCCTTAATCTCATCTGGTTCACCTTTTCTTAGTCATCTTTTTTCTTTTTCTCACCAGTATTCCTCCGTATCTAACACTTGGAAGCATTCTGTTTTTGATAGATTGTATATACCAGGATCCTGGCAAGAAAGAGATGAGATCCTCTAGGGGCATAATAGAGGATGATGAATGAAAACATTTACAAACATGTGGGAAGGAAAGTATAGTCAACAACCAATGGTAAAGCACCCAAGACCTGTGTTTATCATTCTTAGGCCTGGAAAAGGAAAAGAGGAGAGCAGTTTTTGGAACCTGGGGAGATGTTGCTATAGGAAAAAGCTACCCCACAGGAATGCAGCCGTTTTCTAACCACAGCCTGGCAGGCGGGGCCCAGAGGAATAAATACTCTGACCTCATTCTCTTCCCGCTTTCCAATCCCCTACTGTGCTTCCCAATGGCCGGACCATAACAGGCCAAACCAGAGGATGAGGCTGTCTGTAGGTATAACCTGTAAATGTCAGCCTCTTGGGGCAAAGAGATGTACAAAGAAAGATGGAGAATGAATCTGATGGGGCAAACAGAGAAAACAAAGTACATTTGTTGCTTTCTTTGGGAATTTATTAAATCAGGATAAATATTCTAACTGTAGAAAATTCTGTAGAGCCATATCTGTACATAATTTAGACTTTAAATTGAACATCTTTTTGACCTGAATTTTTAGAGTTCTGGCTCTTTTTTAAATTAGCCACTCTGCTTTGTGTTTTGAAATAAAAACAAGCAAACATAACTTTGTGGGTTGTTCTATATTTTAAAGAGAAGAGAAAAAATTTGACTAAATACTACCTTAATAAACCTTACTCTGTAGATGCTTATGGCATGATCCCATGGTTCATCCCTCTTGCTAACATTTATGAGATAGTTTTACATTTAAGTTTTTAATGACCACTTATATGTGGATTATATAAATTTTTGCTAAATAAGAATAGAATTAACAAAGTGCCCAATCTTGCTCTTTCATCATGGGCCTGCTCAACAATTCATGTTTATGGGACTCCAGCTCACAAAAAGTTACAAAAAGAATTGGTCTTGCTTCTTTCTCTTGAACCATAATCTATTGAAAAGACAGAACATCATGTGAAAACATAATTTTAGAAAAGAAAAAATATTAACATGGCTGAATGAATGAATACATAAAGTAGTTGATGAATAAATTATAAATTAGAGTCGAGTTACTCTGAAAATAAAAGTCAACAACTCTCTCTTAGTTTCCAACTTGGAATCTAAAAACTGACTATTGCTGAAAAGAAAAATTAGTTTATATCTCAAGTTGAGAAATGGGTGGCCTGATGTTGACCATCATTTCTAATGATTGTTTATTTTTATCACTTATGTGCATCCCTCAAGAGGGCAACTTACATATGTTCTATAACAGTAGGTAAGGGGTTGATTTTCAGACCTTTAATTTTTTTCCATCTACTATTATGAAAGCAATTTCTGGATGATTAATTGACTTCTCAGACATATCATTAATAAATGGCTCTGGTCATTATGTGCCTCCCATCTGTCAACAAACCAATTAAAACTTTTTCTAGCTCCTCTCATTTTTCTAGCAAATCTTCTACCCTGCCTATCCTTTCTCACTGGATTTTTCCAAAAAGTGGTACCTGCTACCATGTTTTCCCTTTTGCTATCCACATTTCATCCATTTAAGATGAGCTTCATACTGTTTCATTTTCATAAGGTTTTTGCTCATAATCAAGTAATCACAGATTGGTGGTAAAAGATCTCACTTTACTCCAGCAGCACTGCCAAAGATGAGTGATTGCCAGACTAGATTCTATACTTGCAAGTGTATTCATTATCTTTATATCTATATATCTTTATTATACAAAGATAATAATATTTACATATTCAGTGTCCATGTGGAAAACTGATGATAAAGAGTAATATACACTTCTTTCAGGTAAGAGTGATGTACTCCTAGATCTAAATATATATCCTATTAAAGGTCAAGTTGGCAGAATGAAAAATAGCAAGGGCCTATGAGAAATTTCTGCCACACAAAAGAACAGTAATCTGAAGCCTCTGGCCAAACTGGTCATCTTGTTTCTTACGAATATCAAGCAGATCCTGTCTTAATGCATTTGTATGCGTTTTTGCTGGAGTTTTCTTCCTCTGGTAATTTTCATGGCTAGCAACTTTTTGTCATCTAGCTCTCATTTTAAACATCATTAGTAAACTAACTAAACCTAAATAAACGTTCTTTTAAACCAATTCAACAGCTTTAACATATTTTTTCCTAACTACAACAAAGCACATGCACGTCTCCAGGTGCCTTATCCACCACCCAGAAACAGAGAATCTTTCCAGGAAGTCTTTCTACCTTCCTTTATTTATAATATTGTAAATTGGGGAACAGCTTAAGTATCTGACAACAGGGGAATGGCTAAATAAGTTATAGATTGGACTATGATAGAATATGGTATAGTCACTAAAAGGGCTGTTCATAGAATTTTTAGTATATCATTAAATGCTATCTCATAGTGTTAATTGGGAAAAAAAGTGGTACATCAAGCAAGAGATTACATGTAAAATGTATTCTCAAATGAAAAAATTTTGAAGAGAAATAAATATTGTATTAACAATGATTATATCAGGGATTATTAAGCGAAATCATTTTCTTTATACTTTCTGCATTTTCCCTTTCCTAGGGATGAGGGAAGCATATGCTACTCTTGTAAACGTGAAAATTACATACTAGATTAAAAATGTAGAAGACATGCTTAGATCATGGTGTAGAGCAGTGTTTCTCAGACTTGTGGTTTGGTCTCAGGAGCGCTTTTCACTTTTATAATTATCAAGGACCCCAAATAGCATTTAGTAGATTACACCTATTGATATTTATCATTTTAGAAATTAAATCTCAGAAATTTTTAAAAAGTTATTAATTCATTTAAAATTACAATATACCCATTTTATGTTACCATCAATGATGTATTGTTATAAAATAGTATGTACCAAAACAAAAACGTAATGAGAAGAGTGACATTATTTAAAATTTTTGCAAATCCTTTAAATGTCTGGCTTAATAGAATACAGCAGATTCTCATATTTACATCTGATTTCAATCTGTTGCCATATTTTGTTGTGGTTAAAGTATATGAAAAAACCTGGCCTTATACAGATATGTGATTGGAAAAGGGAAAACTTCACAGACTCACCCTTACCCCCAACCCCCTAAAAAAAAGAATGTCTTAGGAGCACCCAGGAGTACTTAGACCCTTCTCTGAGGTAGAGGAAGAACTGGAAGTCAGATCTAGGTTTGAGTCCTGCGTGATTTACTTACTAGTGGTGTAATTTGGACATTTCATGAAACCCCACTGAACTAAATGTTAGTTACCTGTAAAATGAGATTTGTATCCCACTGTGCCATTGAGAAAAGTCATTGTCATTGTGGAACTCCTTTGCAGTATCAAAACAAAGACTTGAGATCCAATACATGTCATTTTTCTATTTTCTCTGTTTAATCAGATACTGTCTTTTATAGTAGTAGTTATATTTTCAGCTTTCATAGTCATAAATGGTAAAGGAATAATATTTTAATTCTGTGCATGACTTCTAAGCAAATGGAAAATCTGTCTTTTTTTTTTTTTTCAGAAGGCTATCAAACTGTCCTTGTCATTATTCTTACCCATCCTGTGTCTCCAAACTCTTGCTCTCCTCTTAGCACATTCTGTTATATCAATGTTCAAGTTGGAAGTTCTTTCTGAGTTGAGGCAATCTAAATGGAACCCTGCCAAACCAAGGAATATTACATTGCTCACTTGTCTTGTCCTTTTACCCATTGAAAATACGCTTTTAATGGCTAAAAATAACTTCAGTATCCGCTGTCCATTCTTAAGCAAAGAAATGAATAAGGTTTTTCTTAAACAGTCTATTTAATCACCTTTTAAGGGTCGTAATAATGAGAATGATAGCTTATATTTTATTAATTTTTAGAATTTATGAAGCTCATTCATGAATAGTCCCTGTAACAATACTTGGAAATATGAAGGGACATTTACTAACCCCTTTTGCAAACAAGGAACTGGGCTCTGATGATATATGAGGTCCTCCTCAGGTCAAGAGGTTAATCAGAGACTGTCCCAGGACCAGAGCTCATGTTTCCCAAGGCCCAGTACTGTCAGTGATAATATTCTGTAGAACAAGATGAGTTTTTGTAGTTTTTTTTTTTTTAACCTAAAATCATTTTGATTATACTAGCTATTCATTCCCTCTGTTCAAGATTTGGAATTTGGAACTGTATTTATCTTTCCAGATATTTTAAAGGGCTAGTAACACTCGCGGGCTTAGATAAGATAGGGACCTACAGATGAGTGTTTTCTACTTCTCTTTGCTATGTTGACTCAGGCTTCTGAAAAACCACTTTGGAGTGAGCTTGGAAGATGAGATGAGGTTGCTATGTGAAAAACAGAATTCAAATCTATGTATGGTTACTGATTCATGCACATTTTTTCTTAAGCTATGTCTTCTTTTGGAAGCTAAGATATGGGTGTGGTTCTACAAGAAACAAAACCATGCAGAGTATTAGAAATGCTTTTATTTTTTGCTACAAGACTAAAGATGTGGGGATATTAGCAGTATCTTTCTGTGCCTCTCTAATGACAGAGAGTTCTGAAGAATCCAGTACAGTAGTTTATTAGTTTAGTGAAATCATTAAAAAATCATTGTACCCTGAAATATAATAATTAACATAGATATTATCTTGAAATACTGACTAGACCATTAAAAGATAAAGGTATTGTTAAGGTTGGGATTTACTGCAGTTAGCTTTTAAATATTTTTTGCCCCCTCTTCCCATCTCTTTTACTGTAAATACTTTATACTTTAAAAATATTTTTACCTAATAAGTTTTTAAGTATAAGTAAATATAAGTTTTACTTAAATACTTCATGCTTTTTAAAACATTGAGTTTTTACTTCCCCACTTTGTAGTGTGAAGTGGCCTATGATTTAACTCTGCTAGATTACCTTCAGTTTCTCTAAGTCACTTGAGTGTTCTCCTGTGTGTCTTCCCTAACCTCCCTTCAGCCCATCTTTGTTGGAGCGCTATTCATTCTTTGATGCTCTGCTTAAATTCCACCACATCCATAACTTCTTTCCAGATTCCTCATGATTCTAAGTGCCTTTTTTTTTTTTTAAAGAAGATGTTGGGGGTAGGAGTTTATTAATTAATTAATTTATTTTTGCTGTGTTGGGTCTTCGTTTCTGTGCGAGAGCTTTCTCTAGTTGAGGCAAGTGGGGGCCACTCTTCATCGCGGTGCGCGGGCCTCTCACTATCGCGGCCTCTCTTGTTGTGGAGCACAGGCTCCAGATGCGCAGGCTCAGTAGTTGTGGCTCATGGGCCTAGTTGCTCCGCGGCCAGGTAAGCCCATGAAGAACCAAGACTAGGTCCAATATATATTTGCATCCTCAAAGTAATCTCCTGACAAATGTGCATTGTATTGAATTGCATATAACTTCTGAAGCCACAACCTCCTCTTCCTTAAGTAAGTAGGATGGACATATTAGGATAAGCAAGGTATATTTGAAATGGGGGTTTTGCGCTCATGCCTTTAGGCAGTTATTTATTAATTCTTCCTATTACTGATGATTTCCATGTCACAAATAATTGAAGTAATTGGGAGAGATTCATAAAAATTGAACAGAATCCAGGATAAGTTTAGTAAATTAAGTACATTGTGGCTTTTGGAGCCAACTGATGGGCTTTAGAGATTGACTACAAGATGTGAATTAATAAAGGGTCTCTTCTTACAAATAAATGTGTGTAAAATTAATTTTAGTTAGTTTAACAGAGAGAGAAATTGCCAAATGTTTAAGTGTCCCTTGATTGCTTTAACTGTGTATTTATGGAGAAGAGATTTCAGATGTCCCAGGAACAGTTTTCTGGATTCCTCTCATTCCAGAATCATGGAAGTGGAGATGATGCTGAAAGGGAAGACAAGGCACATTTATAAAATTTCACTCATCCAATAATATCTTATGATTGCAATTATTCCAGAGAAAACAAAAGTAAGTCTTTGTAAAACAAGAAAATGAGATCCATGTGTTCCTCCTAATCTCATGAGATGATATCACTCACATACTTAGAAAAATTAAAATAATACACTATTCGACTGGTGAGTGAAATCCTGCCTTAGTATTTTCTATGTATTAGGAATAATAACCCATTCTTTTGGTAATAAGTGGTCGTAGGAGTCTTTGCTTTTCTTATCCTTGGGTGTCAAGGAGGACTCAGACTTATGTTGCTGCAGTAACCTAAGAACATATTCAAAATCAAGTTTATAAATTGCTTTTCTGCCCACTCTTTTTGTGTATGTGTATGTTTTTGTGTATAGATATCTACACATTTTAATTAAGTAGTAATTAGGGCAATGTGTGATAAATATACAGAATGCTCCTGATTTCTAAGCCATATAATCAATGAGCCACTGGGTCCTTGTGGTATTTAAAGCATTAAAAATCTTGGCTACAGAGTGACTAATTTTAATATTTAATTAACTTTAATTACTGTGGTAAGAGCTTATCTTAATGTATATTTGTATATTTATACCAAAGTGAGCTCATTGATTACTTGGAGATATTTAAATAAAAATTATAATCCAAATGCATTGTATGTTGTTTTTTTTTTTGCGGTACGCGGGCCTCTTACTGTTGTGGCCTCTCCCGTTGCGGAGCAACAGGCTCCGGACGCGCAGGCTCAGCGGCCATGGCTCACGGGCCCAGCCGCTCCGCGGCATGTGGGATCTTCCCGGACCGGGGCACAAACCCGTGTCCCCTGCATCGGCAGGCGGACTCTCAACCACCGTGCCACCAGGGAAGCCCCACTGTATGTTTTTTAATCAATAATGTATTTTAGCTTTTTCATGATTATTAAAGTACTTACATATGACAAATAATTGTGATAATAGAGAATGTGAGCAGAAGTTTCTGTTTTTCAGCATTAAGAATTGACCACTGCTGGCCATTTCTTATTTGATATATGCATATCATATGGGAGGGATATATGCATATCAGAGGGAGATAGGGATGAATCTTTTTATTACTCATAGATTGTCTAAAAAAGTGTTTTAAAAAGTTGGCATTGAATACTCCTGACATATTGATAACTGATGTAATTATTGGTGTAATTATTTTTCATATTCAAACACTGGACACAAATGTAAAATGTAAAACAAAACTACAGCATAAATGACACTTGAAATGGCAGGTTATAGAAAATGCTATACTTTCTCAACAGCCAATTTACAAAAATTTCTTTTATTACCTCACAAAGGCAGAGAATTCCACAGCTCTGTAAAACTAAAATGAAGTTACTAAAGGGTCTGAAGGAGTAGTTTGTCCCAAGACACAGGAAAATGTAAAACATTAAACAAAATACTGATTGAGGTATGAAATGTGATAAGATGTCTCATATTGATTTCCTTGCCCTCTACTGCCCTCTCCAAGCCAAGGACCAATTTCCCAGACCTCTGGTCACCACATAGTTGTCAATTGAACAATGTAAGAACTCAAAAGTCTGATGGGCCGAATGACTCCTTATTTTGTTGAGAAACAACTTGAGACTCTCAGGACTTTAATTTTTTCAAAGCAGTATACAGAGCATGGCAAGCTCATTTGGTATAAATGGCCTTTGGTGTCACTGAGTTTCTGGACAACTTCCCCTTTGTAGCTTGTACATACTCCTGCCATCTAAAAAGTTTCCCTCAGGGGAAGCCCTGACTCATGGACTCTCATTTTAGCTACAGAGAATTGTCTATTCTAATACAAACAATCATCCACATTTCAGGATTTATTAGGCTTAATAAATAAGGGATTCATGGTTAAGAATGAGGAAATAAATGTTTTAAATGTAAACATAGTGTTTTTTAAAAAAGGAATGAACTACTGATACATGCAACAACATGGATGAATCTTAGAACTAGACACAAAAGGGTACATACTGTCTGATTCCATTTATATAATGTTCTGGAAAGCTATGGGCATTGAAGTCAGATCACTGTTGCCCCGAGTGGGGTTGGGAGGAGAAGGTTGACTCCAAATGGAGGCACTTTTTGGGGTAAAGAAAATATCCTTTAGATTGCGATGGTGGCTACACGATTATATACCTTTGTCATACTCAAAGGACTGTACTTTGAGTACATCTCAAAAGGTGAATTTACTCTATCTAAAATGTGCCTTAATAAACATGGCATAGTTACCTTTCTTGTGTGTGTGTGGTGAGAACCTTTAAGACCTACTCTCTTATCCAAGCTGAGGACTTTTTTGATGCTGTCTTCCTAGTTAGTAAAGTTGAATTATATTATACTTTAATTATTATGAAGTACAGTGCAGAGAGTGCTAGGACTTGGAAACCATTTTTGAAACTATTGTTTGCATTGTCTGAAAGGTCACTTAATCTCACTGAATCCCATTATAAAATGGGAATGATCATTCTGCTCATATTATTTCACTGGGTTATTGTGAGTCTCAAAGAGTATGTGTGTGCTCAAATAGTATGTGAAGAGTTGGGTGCTATATGAGCCAACATGATTTATCAGATCATTTATAATTTTGGCTGACAGGACTCGCCATAACTTCTTTTTTTTTTTAAAAGATGTATAAAGTTTTATTGAAATACATTTAAAGACATGAATAAGTGGAGACTTGCCATTTTTATTAGGAGAAAGATTCAATATCATTAACACATCTATCCTTTCCAAATTAATCTCTCAACTCAATGTAAGTCCAATAAAAATATTAACTGGCCTTTTCCTGGAATCTGACAAACTCAGTAAACAATTTATATGAAAGAGTAAAGGAACAGGAAGGGTGGAAGTGATTTTCATGATTAAGAGGAGTGGGAAGAGCTGACTTATTAAGTTATCAAGGTTTACTGACAACAACAGTAAGTAAGCACGGTGCCACTGACACAAGGATACATCAACAGACAAAGGGAGGAGGCTGGAGAACCTGGGAGCAGACCCTCATGTATGACAACGTATAACAGCAGTGACATCACAATCAGTGGGGGAAGGATGGACTAGTCAGTAAATAATGGCTATTCAAATGAAAAAAAAAAAAAAAAAGTATCTTCAACTTATATACCAAGAGCAACAAAAACAAACCCAAACAAAACATCCAGGTGGATTAAAGACCTAAATGTGAAATACTTCCAGAAGAAAATACAGGAGTAGGGAGGATTTCCTAAAGAAGACACAAAAAGCACAGACTACAAAGTAACAGATAAAAGTTTTCACATTCTCCATAACTTCTAAATGTGACTGTTGATTGCCTTAAGAGATAAGATAATATTTTGAAAGGTAAAATTGCAAACTTTTCTCAAAATATGACATGCTAAAATATAAACATCCAGATTAAAATGAAAGTTCATATTTTAAGAATTTAAAAAAGAAAATATTTCTAGTTATGCCTAAATGTAAAAAGATATATTTACAATACAAATATTCAGATAGAACTAACCTATATTTGTAAAGTTTGGATATAGATACCATTAAATTAATTGGTTCATATATTTGTTTACTTGAAAAGCTATTATACTGAAGGCATTTTGAGAGATTCTCTAAGTATTGTCATTTGTTTAAAAAAAATCAGTGATGGCGTTTAAGATAAAGAAATAAACATCATATAATTTCCTTGAACTTCAGCTCCTTAAGAGAAAAGACTGTGAAAGCAGAGTTCCAAACCTGGACCTAGCCATTTCTTGACTAGTACGTCATTTCTTGACTTGTTTAGTATGACTTGACACAAGTTATTTTGCTTCTATGAGCCTCAATTTCCTTTCTTCATCTGTAAAACAGAGAAAATAAGAGGACTTATTCCATAGTATTGATTTGAGGATTAAGTTAATGAGTACATGCAAAGTACTTATATAGTATTTGACACATAGTAAGTACTTAATACATTCTAGCCATCATTATTATTATTGTTATAGTTATTTTACAATGGCTTTCAGCCAGAAAGAAAGTATATTCACAATATGCAGTCTTTTTCTGTTCAGAAACTGTGGTTTTGCTGTTTTATAGCAAATATGTGTAGACAGGCACCTAATCAGTTATGTGTCCTCCTTCTACTCATTTATGTTTCTGTTCCTTGCTTAGGTATTTCTTTGACTAGAACCATCATATTCCTAGTCCTCTGGGGATGACATCTTGTCAATAAATCATTTTTATTTATGCTCACTGTTTCTTCTGTCGTGGCCATTCAATCATCAAGTTCTACTGATTCTTTACTAAACAACATGGGTTCAACAATAACTATTAGGCACATATAAATAACCAGACAATATCTGTAATCTTCGGGAGCTTTCAGTCTGGCAGGGAAATCAGACGTAAATATTGTGTGAGGTTAGGGAGATCCATACAGAACACGTTGGTCAGTTCTGTGAAGGAGCAGACTAGTTTGTCAGGGGGGCAACACTTGAGCTTTGCTGGCTCTATCATCTACTTAGTTGGCAGAGGTGTCCTCCTCAAATGTGCACTTCAGCTTCTCATAAGTCATCAGTGAATTTATTTCCACAGTATAGTCTGAATTTCTTTGCTTCTTTCTATTTCCATCATCTCTCATTTGGACTAAAAGTGCTTCCTAACCTGTGTCCTCACTTCCATTCTTGCCTTGCTATAATACATTTCTCACAAGCCATTCAGATTTTTAAAAAATCAGTAAATTAGAGCACGTCACTCCTTTGTTAAAAAACCCTCCTTGGATTCTCACTGCATTTAGAAAATAATCTAAACTCCTGTACGTGACCTGCAAGACTTTACTGACAGACCTCATCTCCAGCCTTACATCATATCAGGCTAGCCATAATGGCTTTCTTTCTACTCTTTCACACTCAAAGCTTATTCCTATCTTTGGTAAAAGGAATAATGACCTCCCAAAGATGTCCATGGCCTAGTGTCTAGAACCTGTGAATAAGTTACCTTACATGTCAAAAAGGATTTTGTGATATGTGATTAAGGATGTTGAGATGGGGAAATTATTCTGGATTATTCAGGTGGAACCAATGCAGCCACATATGCTATTATAAGCAGAGAACCTTTCCTGGCTAGGGTCAGAGAAAGAGATGTGACCCCAAAAGTAGTGTCAGGGTGATGCTATGTTGCTGGCTTTGAAGATGAGGAACAGGTCACGAGAATGTGGGTGATCTCTAGCAGCGTGAAAAGGCAAAGAAATGAATTCATCCCTAGATCCTCTCAAAAGGAGTGCAGTCCTGCTGACACCTGGATTTTAGCTTAATGGGACCCAGGCTTCTGACCTATAGAACTGTAAGATGATGCATTTGTGTTGTTTTAAGGCACTAAGTTTGTGGTAATTTTTATGGCAGCCCTAGAAAATTAATACACTATTCCAGGCCACTCATGTTCCCTGTCCCCTCTGCTTGGAATGCCATTTCCCCCCAGTTCTCCAGGGACAGATCCTTTTCAAATTTTAGGTCTCAGATTCACTATTACCTCCTTACAGAGTCTACTCTTATGGCCTTATCTGCAGGATCCTTCCCACCACTGACTCCTGAGCAACTCTAAAACAACACACTGTTTATTTCCTTCATGGCGTATCCCTGTCTGGAATTACCTTGTTTGCTCACTTATTCTGTTTTAAGCTCCATAGCATCAGGGACCTTGTCTGTGTTGTTCACAGCTCTACTGCAGACCTTGTTTGTGTTGTTCATACTACATCCTTAGTGCTTTGATTAGAACCTGGCAAATAATAGACAATCAACAAATATTTGTTGAATGAGAAAATGAATTAAACTGGGGAGGTGGTTATTTCAGGCAAAGGTCAGAGCCTGAATAAATTTTGAGGTGTGAAACTGCTTATGTTCCTGGAAAAATCTATGTTTCCAATGGCTGAAGCCATAAGGAAAGTAGAGGGAGATGGGACCAAGAAATAGGTATTTTCCTTCTCCTCCTTCATTATTATTACTGTTATTATTATTTTAAAATATCATGTTGCTATATCATGTAAGTACATAGGAATTAGCGAATATAAAAAAACAAAATAGACTTACAGGTATAGAGAATAAATTAGTGTTTACCCGTGGGGAGAGGAAAGGGGGGACTACATAGGGGTAGGGGATTAAGAGGTACAAACTACTATGCACAAAATAAGCTACAAGGATATATTGTACAGCACGGGGAATATAGCCAATATTTTATAATAACTTTAAATGGAGTATTAGCTACAAAAATATTGAATCACTATGTTGTACACCTAAAACTAATATAATATTGTCAATCAGCTACAATTTTTAAAAAATGCAAGCACATAATAAAACCAGCAAGACTCAGTGAACAATTGATGTGGGTTGAAGGAGAAGGAAGAGTGTCCTCTGTGTCTTATCTTTGGGACTAGGGTAATTGTGGTAGTGTTCATTGGTATTGAGCTACATGGACTTGTCCAGAGGGAGATGTTCAAGCACTTAGAAATACAAGTCCACAACTCAGGAGGGAAGCCTTGACTGGAAGTTATTAGCATGTAAACGGAAATAAAATCAAGGGGTCTAGTAGTTAAAGTAGATCAAGATAATGGGCAAGGAGAGAAAAAAGCTGATAGTACAATACTGGAGAGCACAATAACTTTCTGAAAGGAATTAGCAAAGGAAATTTGACCCCAAAAACAGAGGAGGAGGAGGAGGAGTATGTGGGACCAGGAAGCCATGAGGGGAAATAGTTTCAGTAAGAAGAAGGGAGTAGTCTGAGTATCAAACACAACAGGAGGAAAAAGGAAAGATCTTTGGGTTTATCAACAAAGGGGTATTGGTGTCTCTTGTGGTGCTGGTGATGACATCCTGATGCACAGGATGAAGTATAACCAGGAGGGGAAGGAGAGGAAAAAAAGAGATGGTAGAAGATGTGCAGTCAAGGGAAACCTTTGGTTTTTTGCTTCTTTTTTTGAAGAAATTGAGGAAGACACTGACAGAGTAATGTCTCGAAGGAAATGTAAAGGGAAGGGATAAAGAGTGCAGAGGGAGGGACTAACCCTGAAGGGTGCTGAGACACCTTCTGAGATTGTAAGTATTGGTATCAAGTAGATCTAAAAGCTAGGAAGCAGTGAGAACACTCACTTTGGAATAACAGAAACCTAAATCTACCGCTTATTAGCTTAGCAAACTTGAAACTTCTTTGAAGCGTAATCCCTTTATATATGACTTGAGAAAATTAATAAATACCCTTTCAGAGGGCTTCCCTGGTGGCGCAGTGGTTGAGAGTCCGCCTGCCGATGCAGGGGACAAGGGTTCGTGCCCCGGTCCGGGAAGATCCCACATGCCGCGGAGCGGCTGGGCCCGTGAGCCATGGCCGCTGAGCCTGCGCTCCGCAGTGGGAGGGGCCGCAGCGGTGAGAGGCCCGCGTACCGCAAAAAAAAAAAAAAAAAAAAAAAAACCCTTTCAGAGTTGATGTGAAAAATTGGATTAGTAAAAATTGACCCACTAGGCCCATATTATTATAATATGCACAATTCATCGGAATTGTGACAGATTTTTGAGCTCTCCACCCAAGCACTGAGGCCTAGAATCAGTTCTTCATGGACTGAGAAATGGTCAAGTCTTCCTGAATTCAGCCACATCTATTAAACAGACACACCTGGTCAATACCTGTGTATGTTTTACTTTTTTCCAAATTATAATGTAGAATCCTAAAGCCAAACATAGAAAAAAAGCCCAAGTCACAAATCTAGCAAGGATAAGAGAGAACGCTAATAATTTATCTCAGCTCTCTTGAAAATATTTGCTCTGCCTCTATCATACCATGTGCTTTTGGTATGATGGAAAGAGGAGGCTGGGACTGGAGGAAACTGTGAGAGATTGCCTTGGATTTTAAATCTTTCTTATAAAAGCTGTGTTTACATTTAAATTTAAAATAACTCTTGATTTGCTGATAATAACTGTTTTAAAGCAGATACTAAGATGCTGGTCTGAGCAAGCACTGAGTGTTTATGTACACTGATTCTGCTACAAGTCCTGTTCCTGTTTAGTTATCATCTATGTGCTCTCAGCATTTAGAATACTTTCTGCGAATTGCAGATTCTCCATAAATGTCCTTAGTCTCTGTGGTTCAGTAAAGATTCCATACAAGATGCCTGAAAATTGTGCCAACCCTTTGGTATTGGGGTGTTGATGTCTAAAACAGTTTCAAAGTAGAATAGAAGTGGCAAGCACATGGAGTGAAGTTTTTTTTCTCTGCATTTTCCTGTTATTCTTTTTGAATATTTAGCAGGGGGTTTTTCAAGTTCTGGCCTCTCTCAGATATTCTAGTTAGAATTAGCAGAAGGGTGATTTTTGGTTCTTACTCGGCCCATTCGTTTAAGTGGGAGCAGGGCATTTAAGCGTGGTGGTGCCAGAAGTATTTAATTGAAATGGGACGTGTTGAAGTGAAAAGCTAGACTGAGGGGTACAGCTGCGTGGAGAGTTGACCTCCTCTGGAATACTTCTCTGGAGATTCTAGCTCCAAAGCAAAAATTCAAAGTTTCTTGCATTTCTTCTATGAAGAAAAGTGAGGATAATACATCACTTACCTAATCTTACCCTATAATCTCTCCTTTCTCTGAATTTCTCCTGAGCTTAATGTATCCCACACATATGTATATGCTCTCGCTTACATTTCTTGTTTCATGTAAATTTCTTTTCTTAGTGCCTGCACGTGTTCCTTGGAGACAGTGGGTATGCCTTTCACTTACTTTGTGTCATCCTCTCCCTCCAGTGCTTAGTGCAGTGCAGGGTTCCTGATCACTGCTGAGTAATTATAAACCATTGACTCACCTGTGCTGTGTAGAACAGACATTCTGATTCTGGGTAGACTCAAGGTAGCAAATGTATTAGGTTATGTGGAACACTCGGAGGTCATTAAGATCTTGGCAAGCATGAGTGTGGCACAAAAGTTCATGAATAATGCTCTTGAATGGCAATTGCAACTGGAACTACCAAATTCCCTGAAAAGCTGGTTTAGGGGTAATAATACCAACATCTACTTTTACGTAGTTCTTTGCAACTCAGAACTTAGTTAATAATATATTACTTGTTTTAATGTCACTAAACCCTGTCCACTGGTCAGGGCAAAACTCTGTTCTCAAATGAGAAAATTGGAGTGCACAGAGATAAAGGACTTTGTGTTTACAAAACGGGTGAGTGGCAGAGCTGATGTCTGAAGCGAGGCTTTTTGCATCCAAATACAGTGTCCTTCCCATTACTCCACACTAACATAGTGGACTGCTTTTTTACATAATAAAACTCTCTGGGACAAGAAGGACCTGCAAATGTGTTTCTCTAAATAAGAGAGATGGAGAGATAAGGAGACAATCTTAATTCAAAGTATGATGCATTTGTCAAATAGTTTCTTCACCTGGACATTTAACGGTCCCCTTCCAGTATCTGGGTAAAGAAACAGAATGTAGCAAGGGGACAAGAATGAGTCCTCTTTAGTAAAAAGAAAGGGTTAAAATTTGTTCCTTTGAAAGTTTAAGGTGGACAAGGATCCTGAATTATCTAGACATCAAAAACTAGGCTGAAAGTCTGTATTTCCTCCCTATAGGGAAAAAGTGAAGGGGTGTGTGTCTGGGAAAAGGGTAGGGAGGGGAGAATAAGTCTCTTTCCTTCTAACAGTCTTTCTTTAAAAAAAAAAAAAAGGGAAAGAGAAACAAACGTTTGTTTCTGTGATTAAGCCCCATTTATGTTTAAAACATAAATGAAATCGGGACAGTTCAAGGCACTGAGGCGCGTGTTCTGATTTGGTTGTTTACTATCAATCAGACCGTTGCTTGGCAGACACTGGATGGTTATGAGCCTGAACAAGCTGAAAAGGGGCAGGAAAAGAAGTGGAGGCAGCATTCTTCCTATTTAAAGCTGCATCGCTTGAAAAAAGTTTTCGCAGACTGTGCCGGAGCTGGTGCTGAAAAAGGGGGTTTTCAGAGGCTGCCCTGGGGCTGGTGCTGAAAGAAGAGCCCACAGCTGACTTCATGGTGCTACAATAACCTTAGAATCTACTTTTCACTCCCAGGAGGACCCACATGTCTAATATTTAGACATGATGGCAAATTGGGTGGAAGCAAGACCTCTCCTCATTCTTACTATTTTATTAGGGCAATTTGTCTCAATAAAAGCCCAGGAAGAAGATGAGGATGGTGAGTTTGCCGTTTGCTTTCCTTGTGGTGTTTATTACATAGTTTGGGAAATAGGTGGAATGTTAAGCCTCAGGAAGAGCATGAAGAGGAGGTTCTGATTTGAAGTTGAGAAGGGGGCTGACAGATTTGCACCTGGGAAACAGCTCGGAAGACAATCGGGATGTTTGTAAATCCGGAGCTTCCACATCTGCGGTTCGAAGAGTATACTACTGAATATTTCTGGGAAAGCCTAGGATAAGTCCTTTTGCCTGAATGTGGAGAGTGGGAAGTTTAAAAGAAAAGGAGAGTGCTTAAAACAGAGCACTAAAGGCACTTTTAGTGAGAGGAGTTCTGTTCTGTGGGCTGGAGTTTTCAGAGCAAGGAGAAGTCGCAGCAGAAGCAGGGTAGGGTGGAGTCTTTTTTGTACTGAACTTCAGCTGCTTCATAAAATTCTTTGTGTAGAAAAACCTCTGCAGACAGTCTGATAACTGATTTTTTCTTTGTTTTTGGCTCCTTATTTTTCTCTCTTTACAGACTTCTACGTCTTTCCCATTTTCATTTGTGATCTTACAATCACTTTTGCTTTCTGAGAGGCAGTCTCGTTTCTTTCCCCATGGCAGAAGTTGATAGAAGCCAGATTTCTTATTTTCCCACCCTACTGACTTGATTATCAGGACAGTGGTGGTTCCCTGTTGGATGGCGGAAGGCAGGAAACCCACATGCCTTATATAATTTATTTATCAAGGAGTATCTTATTGGCATTATTCATTAGACACAAGTTTCCTTTCTTTTCTTTTTTTAAAATGTGAGACAAATCTGGACTGGTTATCGATTTTTTTTCCTTTGAAATTTGCATATGTTAGGGTTGGGTTCTGTGGAATGTTAAGCAAAAATGCATGGCTGCTATAAAATATAAGAAAATATTTAAATTGGTTCCACTGATTATTAGATCCTTCCCCTCCAGGCCTGAAGTTTCAAATACGGACATGTACTGTTTCATAATAGGCCATTATAGATTTTCATAACAATTTAACATCAAACTCAAGCTTTTAAAGCTTAGCATATTTATTAAACTTTTGTTATTGTCTTTCATATATATTTTTGTGTATATATACACATATGTATGCATGTATATATTTTTTTTAATACCTGCTTCTGTGTATTTTTGCTCTGTAAATGTTCATAAAATTAATATAGAGGCCACGAGGTCTAAAAAGCATTTAAAAAGTGAAAATAAGAATCTGGGATGAATACCTAACAATCTGTCCAGAGTCCCATAGAGGGGGCACTTTCTAAAATCTTGGATCTTTTTATGTTACTTTTTATGTTTTTGAAAATGAGACAATTTATAAAAGATGAAACTTCTTCAGTTTCCTTGTAATGTTGTGAAAAGCATGTACAGTTTGGAAGGGTTGGGGAGATAATTTAATAGGAAGTAGAAGTCAGGAAAGGGGAGAAATAAAATACAGAAAAATTACAATAGAAATAGAAAAATCTGAACATAAAAGAAGTAGTTGATTCCCCTCCCCCACCAAAACAACCAACAACTTTCTTTTAAAACTTAATTAACACAACTTTCCTTGTTAATATATTTTAAAATAAATAACTTACATTTATAAAGTATGAAAATAATTGAACATGTAAATAAATGTTTCCTATAAGCATATGGAGTAGGCCATATGTTAAAAGACTTTCTCAAATAGTTGTAATTACATTGTAGGTGTTTCTGAAAAATGAGCAGAGTTCAGTTTTCCTTAATACTAATTTACATAAGTGTTAGGAATGTGAGGCTTGATGGAGAAAGTCCCTGATTCCATACCAACTCTGCTACCCCCCAGTATAACCAAACAGCATAGAAACTGGAATTCCAAACATTATATTTTACAGAAAAAGGGTAATTGCTTTCATACGTATTATAAAAAATAAATTCCTCAGTTTTATTACTCAAGCTAAGAGAATATATGTAATAAAAATTCAAAAGCAAAAGAAAATAGTTATGGTCCTAATTAAAGTTGATGTAGAAAAGAATTCCAGAATCCAGAATATTCAGAGCTACATAACTTGTATTTACTTACCATGCATATTTTGGTTTAAGTTATATTGTGTGGTACTTGGCAATACTTTATTTTCCCTATTCAGGCTTGTCACAAGCTTAATAGAAGTGTCAGAATTTTGAAACTCCATGTGATTTTTAAGTTTGGGGAAGAGTAAGTTCAGGTAAATGTTTTAAACTAAAGAAATATTTAAGGCACACATGCAAAACAAGTATGTTTTTCAAATTTTAGCTCTAAGTCATATAATGTGGTATTGGTTTTGTGTGCAAATATGTCCCCTTTGAATGAGGAGACCTATTATCATATGTAAGTACATATTTGTGAGCTTTTATTTTTTTCTTTTCAGGACTTCAAGGTATATTTTTCTTCTGTTTGACTGTGATTATTTTTACTGGAAATTTAAAACATATTTTACTTAGTTACACAGTACCTGTCTGATAAAAATACTTATGAATGATGAAAGAAAGTAAATAAGTTTTAGGCTGTTTAGGCCAAAATCATTACTACTTCTCACTAAATTTTAAGAACTGAATTGATTTTTTAAATTCATAAAAATGAGAAAGTTTGAGAGTTGGGCTAACTTTAGTTGAGACTACTAAGTAAAATTAAGTAACAAAAATGAGTTAAGGTGACAAAATCAGCTTTTCATGAGTTTTTGTGTGTGTGTGTTTATTAGGGGAGTGCTTTGAGAGGTTCCCCATTTGTTTTTTGTAGGAGAAAATACTAGTGCATTTATAGTAATTTTTATATTCCTAAATAAAGGTCTAACACCTAGTGAGCTTATATACATTCTTGTTATTAGAAGTGGACATACTTAATCTTGGAAAATAATCTCTGATATCAATCATTGATTTCAACAACAGAGAAGAAATGGAGAGAAGGGAGGGTGCAGAAATGTACCATTTTATTTCCAGAGACTATAAATGTCAGTGCTTCTCAGAGGCACTGAGAAGGTAGGTAACAATAAGTGAAGCAAGCGAGTGTTTGTACGTCAACAGGAGATGGTGGGCCTGTGGAGAACTGAAGATGCATGCCCACTTGAAGACAGTCACATCTAATGTTTTCAGAAAGCATTGCCTAAGCCAAGTGCAATATATTTGAGTGCCAGGTTTGGCTCCTGGACCATAAATTTGCAACCCTCTGTGGCAACCCTACACTAATATCCTGGACCTAAGCCAACTTCTGATTACTAAGAGATGAGGGGCTCACAGTCCTTTCTATACCATGGTCTCCTGCATTTTTATTATATTACGTCTACCATTTATCTCATTGTTAAAATACAAATATGAAGAAACCAATGCTTAACACTCAGCAGTACTTGGATGGGATGATTTTAAAGGAGGTACAGAATACAAATACATAGCTTAAGATACTTTTCACTCATAAATTGTTTTAAACTCTTTACTACTGGAATAGATACTTTGAATCATGTAGGATATGCAAAATTTTCTTTTATAATGGATGTTTTAATCTAGGTCTACCTGCATATAGCAGAATGCAGTAGTTTAAACAAAAAAAAGTGGTTCTTTTCCTTATATAAAATAAGCTTCTAGTTAGGTAGTGAAAGGCTGGTATACCAGCTCTACAAAGTCATCAGGGATTCAATTTTTTTCTAGCTCTCTCATATCCCTAGGGTACAGTCCTTGATGTTATGTTCCTAGACAGCTGCTGGAATCCCAGCCATTATATTTACTTTCCTGGCATCTGGATAGAGAATGGGAGACAAAGGCTGTGATTCCCTCTTTTTTAATGGAGACTATTAAGTCATCATATCATTTCAACTTACTTGAAAGTTGGCTAGAATTTAGTCATATGGTCATACAACGTTACAAGGACTGCTGGGAAATGTAGTCTTAGCTGGATAGCGCTGGCAGTGTACTCTACTGAACAGAGTTATGTTATGAAGGATATAAAAGGGAGAATAGCTATTAGGAGGCAACTATAATCCCAGCCACAATGAGCATAATTGTCAACTAGTGGAACAGATCTGGTTTCAATGGACAGAATATAGTTGAGTAACCTGACTTACCCTGGTTATTGTTCACTTCTGAGCAGACTACAAAGCCAAGAACACGGGATGGCACTTAAATACTAGGTTGTAATTCTTTGCAATTCTTTCCTTATTCTCTTCAGATAAATTTAGAAGTACCTATAACCTTTATTCAAATTAGAACGAGGCTTTATTTTGAAGAGTATCTCTCTATATATGTAGATTGGTAGATTGATAGTTATAGTGAATCTTTATATTGACAAATGCAGTGTATACTTTGACCATGACTCTTTAAGTTTGTTGGTAAGCGATCCACAGATCAGTGTTGAGCTGGCTGCATAAAGAATCACGTGAAGAGCTTGTTGCCAATATAGATTCTAGGCTCCCTTTGTTTCCAGATATCCTGATTTGGTAGATTTGGATGGGATCTGGGAAGCTTTCAGGTGATTCTGATTCATGCTGGTGAACCACCGTATTGAATCTGTACCTAACACTCTTGTCTTGATATGACACCATTTGGCTTCCTGTTCTAAGGCTACACACTGTGACTTTGGCAATAGCTTGCTATTCTAGTCATTCCTTTCACTTATAAGGCTGCTTAATTGAAGTTTATATATAAACCACTGCAAATTCACCATCATTTCTGGAAAAACATCTCAAGGCCCAAATCCTCCTCATGGCAGGTTAGGTGAATCATTCTACTATGCAAAGGACACAGACTATTAAAATGTATTTGCACGTGAATATATAGTTTTCTTTTTCTCTCTTTTACTTCCTGCTCTTCACACTTCTATCTTATCAACACAGGCCTAAAACTCATTGTGTTGATCATTCTAGACATGCACATAATGTAGTATGTAAAGTAAAAACATAAAGAGAAAGCTTTGTTTTTAGAGGAGGAGACTTAGAAGACTGAAGTCATGTTAATCTATTTTTTTCTTTTTTTAATCAAACAGCTTGCTCCTACTTGAAGGATAATTCATACATCATCACTTAGCCTTATATGGAAATTCATAAAATATTTAAAAATGGATTAGTCACTTTTTGACTAATTTTTTTTCTCTGAGATTACAACATTGAAAAGCTTAGATTTACACATGAGAGATATAATGATAGTAGGAAAGAAAGACTAAAATTGTTAATTATTAATTGACCTATTGTGTACATTTTGGCAAGTTGAACAAGTTCATATAAGACAATGGAATGGTTGGAACATATGGACCGTTCAGTTTTCCTCTAAATTTCTTTCCATGTAAATTTCATGTGGCTTTTTCTAAATTTCATTTAAGGCTGAAGAACTGTTATATACAAAGAGTATCTATCCTTGGCATTTGCGTGAGGGGTAGTCTATCCAGTGGAAAATTTTGCCTTAAAGTTGTGACTACATTGCTGGCCTTAGTGTTCTTATTTTATTTTATTTTATTGATATGTTTACAACTAAACTCCTCAACAGAAATCAGGATGGTTCCATCATATACTGAGTATATTCTCTAAGGAACAGTATATCAGGGACATTACAATAGCACAAGATTTTCCTTACTCATGTGTTGCCTTCTACAGAGAAGGCAGTAATATTAACAATATTAATAAATTAATATTAATAAATAATGAACTTTGTCCCTATCAGCTTTCTGGTATAATGTTCAAACTCAAAAATGTTTCTATGCTTTTTTTAAAAAAATTTAGTTTAGATCTGAGAAGGAGGAAGGACTGTCTCACAGTTGGTTTCCTTTTTCTTTTCTTTTCTTTTCCTTTCTGGGTGTCTGCTCAATCACAATTATAAATTCAGTTTCAAGATGACAGTATTCTCGGTGGAAACATTGCTTGCAACATAAGCATCACAGCCTTGTAGTCTATATACTTTAGTAAGTAAAGTAAGCCACAGTCCAGCCATCATTGGGAGAACACCTTAGTTCTGGTCCATCTCTGCTATTTAGCAGTCTTGCTACCTTTACAGTCCTTTAACTTTACCAAACCTTTGGGTCGTCATCTGAAACTGGAGAATTTATACACAATCCTGTTAATCTGATGGGACTCTTAGAAGGGTCATTTGGGAACTTTACCTGAAGGCACTTTTAGAGCACTTAAATGAGACACAGAAAGTGATATTACAATCTGATTTCAGTCATCACAGATACAAACCTTGGTGGTATATTTTTTACTTTCGCCAGTTTTTTTTTTCCTGTGTTTTTTTTTTTTTTTTTTTTTTTTGCAGTACGCGGGCCTCTCACTGTTGTGGCCTCTCCCGTTGCGGAGCACAGACTCCGGACGCGCAGGCTCAGCGGCCATGGCTCACGGGCCCAGCCGCTCCGCGGCATGTGGGATCCTCCCGGACCGGGGCACGAACCCGTGTCCCCTGCATCGGCCGGCGGACCCTCAACCACTGCGCCACCAGGGAAGCCCTCGCCAAATCTTTGAATATGTTTTGAAGAAACTTCCAGATTTGTTCTCCTTCTGTACTTTGTTCTCCATCTCCTGGAGGAAGTTGCTCCATTAATCATGCTCTCTTTTCCATAACTCCAACAACTTCCTTTCTATGAGCTCTTTCCCCTTAGCCTGTAAACAAGCTCACCTTTCTCCCAGGGTCTGTGTCTGCCTCCCACCCTCTCTTTATTCTTGGCCCAGCTGCTTTAAAGGAGCAGAACAGTTTTCTGTCTGCCTCCATGCCCTCACTCATCCCATGCACTCTGACTTTTGTCCCCTCCATTCCACTTAAGCTCTTCTGGTAATGTGTGATGTTACAGTGGGCTCCTTTCACCTACCATTGACCACTCCAGCTTTCCTGAAAGGCGGTGCTCTGAAGATTCTCCCTCTACCTTCCTGACCTTTCCCTCTCAGCTTCATGGGCTCCTTCTCCTTATTTATCCCTTAGCACTTTGTTTTCTCATAGGATTTTGTCCACTGGTCCTTTCTGTATATTCTCTCCCTAGAGTATCTAGGAATCTTACTTGCAGGGTTTTGGTTAACAGCTAATTGCTTATCATTCTCAAATCTCTCTCTCCAACCCTGACCTTCCACATCTACTTCAGAATACCCAGTTTCCCATTGGATGGTCCATAACCACTTCAAGTTCAGTGTATCCCAAACTCAATTCATTATCTTCCCTCCAAGACAGGATCATCTTTCTCATGTATTCTTTTTTTTTTTTTTTTAATGCGGTACGCAGGCCTCTCACTGTTGTGGCCTCTCCCGTTGCAGAGCACAGGCTCCAGACGCGCAGGCTCAGTGGCCATGGGTCACGGGCCCAGCCTCTCCGCGGCATGTGGGATCCTCCCGGACCGGGGCACGAACCCGTGTCCCCTGCATCGGCAGGCGGACTCCCAACCACTGCGCCACCAGGGAAGCCCTCTCATGTATTCTTTATGTCAGTTAAAAGCAAGATCATCCTACCTGGTTATTCAAGCAAAAGTCTAATCAGTCACTAAACTCTACCATTTTACCTGCTAAATATTCCTCATGTATACCTCCTCTCCCTCTCTACTACAAATGCCTAAGTTTAGGCTCTCATCATCATATTGCAGTATTACTACAATTTACTGCAGTAACATCTAACTTTGTCTCTTGCCTCCCATGTGACTACTTCCCAGCCACACCTATAGAGACCCCCTCTGTTGCCACTGTGATATAAAACTAAAATCTGATTACCTCATTACCTTCCTTAAAATCTTCCATTGACTCCCATAACTTGAGGAAAGAATAATGTTCAAGCTCCTAAGCAAGGCATACAAGACCTTCCATGATCTGGCCCATTTCTAGAATTTTAGTCACAGTCACTATCATTCTTTGCCTCAAAATAGAAATTGCCTGTAGTTCTCACCTCTCACTACACACGTGCACACACACGGTTCCTTTTTTTAAGTCTATTTCCCAGGTTCCACTTCATGTCATAAATGTATTTTATGTATTAAGTATATGATAGTTATTCCATGCATATACGCCAATGAATATTTTTGAAAATCTAAAAAATATCTCTCCCACTATTTATTCATTCAAATATGAGTGAACTGATTTCAAATTCAGGATTTTCAAATTATATTTGCATATTCTTGAGCAATTTTCTTGATGGCTCTATGTCCCAGTGCTTTTGTCTATAAAATTAGAATAGTAATATTTACCTTAAATAATTATTTTGAAGACTATCATGTATATAAACCACCTACAGAGTAGTATGGCTCCCAACAAATACTAGGAGCTCATCAAATGATTATTGATATCATTATCCAACATTATTATCCAGTTGATATTATTATTCCATTACTATTTAGTAGTATAGCAATAATAATAAGTGCTTATTGGGTAATTATAAGAACCAAAATGTTAGATGTTATGGAAAAAATAAACAACCTTTGCTCTCAAAGAGATTAAAATTAGTGTAAACTTAAAATGCAAATTTTATTTACTGTTCTACTATGGTCATTTGGACAATACCTCAGTATTTTCATCTAAATCTAAATAGGCTATATTGTAAGCCCATTTATAAATTTTACCCTTCAAATAGCAGAGCTTTATCGTAGCGTCTTCTTGTGTAGGTTTATATGGGAAAAAACAAAGGAAACAAAAAGCTCTTTCCGTTGAATACTTTCTAATGACCCTGTGATTTGAAGCATCACTGCTGCTCTCCTGTTTCTCACCGCCACAGCGTTTCATTCTCTGTAGTCGTTCCCAGGATGTAAGCAAGCCAAGCACGATCCGTTCCATGCCCCAGTGCTACCTCATGTCTGTCTACCAGCTCTGTCTGTTTCAGAGTTTATTTACTGAAAATATGATAGTCATAAAAGTCTGTAGTAAAAATTGGAAGCTTATTTTCCACACTGCATTGCCCTGTGTTGTATCTGGAATGAGAGGAATTGCTTCACTGCACAGGGATTTACATCGCAGCTCACAGGACTATTTGGATACAGTAGAGGGAGTGACTGTCTTTTCTCAGACTTTGCAGCAAGTCTTCATTTTCCAAAGGCTGCTGGTTTCTTCACTCCCTTCACTCCCAGGAGATTTTTGTGAAATTGACTCCAGAAAGCAGAAACTGGTGTAGGATGTAGGCACATTCTTTATACTCACACTTTCCTTACTTTGCTGTACTTTTCTTTCTTCTCAGTTTTTCAAACTTAAACAGAATGATGGGTTTGACTTGGCAGGAGGTGTGCACATGGAATTTCACCAGATAATTAGTAGCTATGAATTCCTTTAATTAAATCTTGTTATTCAATATAGCTGTTCTGTGGCTGTCAGCTCTAGAGTTTTTCATTATGGAATTTTAAAGTATGGGTGCTTCCCTTAGCAAATACAATTTATTTATAGAGATTTAATATTTTCATTTCATTTATTTTTCATTTAATATTTCTTAAATAGCAGTTATATACTTATTATTTTCTCCTGAGGGAGAAGAACCTATCAGATTTATTTATGCTAGTTTGAAATTATTTTTAAATTTTTCTTTTTCATTCTTTCCAGAGCTTTCTATTGAAGAAATAATTAAGTTACAGTTTAATTCAGAGCATTATGTTTCTCATGTTAGTGCTAAATTTTTAGCTAGAGTTTCCGGTAGGATGGACTGGTGGGTGAACAGTGAGGTTAACTGGTTACCATGGGAAGATGAACTACAAAGAAAAAGTTCCTAGTTTTCTGGTCTTTGGCTAAAAACACAAACCCTCTGAAGTTTTATAAAGAAGGCTTATACTTTCATTTGAGAGGGCAGAAGGGCACTGGCCATTCTAAGGCAAATGAGTGATTCTGATATGAGAATCTTCTTTTATGAGTTTGTACAGAAAAAAAGAAAAAGAGACTTGGGGGCAATGAAGGAGGAACAACTGAACATTCCATCAAGAGCTTGTGTTTAAGCTTTCAGGTGCTGCAAGTGTTATGTCTTTCTGAGTGTTCACAAAAAAACACTTCTTTCTCCAGCCCTCCCCCATTTCCTCTTAAATCTTGATCTCTACACATTAGATTAGGCATGTGTTTGTCTGTATTTTTATTTTTCTCCCTTAAGCACAGTAAAACTGAACTGAATTTTGCTGAGAAACAACTGATAAATTCCTGAACCAGCGGAGTGCTTATTAGCCTGGGAAGATTTCAGGATACTTTGAATCTGTTTGTTTTATTTTTTTAAAAAGTAGGCTAATTCCTTTATGTAGAGAATGAATCAAAATTGAAACAATTAGTTCTAAAGAGATTAATCCGTGGATACATTCAAAGTTCCATTGGCAGTGTTTGTGTTTGGGTATGTGAAGGATGATGAAATAAAATTAAATCAGTATTTTATGATAATTAGTATTTTTATGGTATTTTGGTATATTCAGAATATAAATATTTCATAAACTTGCCAGAGCTATATTCACCTGAGCTACCTTGTGCCCTTTCCACATCTGTTCCATGTTGCTAAAGTCCCAGGAGGGTAAGCAGGTCCAGTTTTAAGAAAACAGTTTTGAAGTAGGTGACTTTTAAATTAAATTAAATTTCTTTTTAGGGAAATACGCTTTCAACCTCCTTTCAGTTTGAAGGAAAGGCATTCAGGAATCTGCCTGAGAATCAAGGTCTCACACTGAAGCTTTATGTGCATGTCTTCTTCCCAAATTTGGTTCAAATTACAGAATTTTTCTTCCAACCTGACCTCCTATCAAAACTTACCTGTTTGGTGTCCTCTTCTTCTCTACTCCTTGGGAAACTAGTCTACAACACGTGCCCTCTCTAGTCATTGTTCCAGTGCACCCTTTAAAAAATATTACTCCTTTGTAATTGAGTATATTATATATGGTAATTTGCCTTTTATGATTTTTTTCCCCAATATTCTCTGGCCATCAGGATCAGCTGACATCATAGCTCTGGGTGAAAGTCCCAGTATCGGATGGACTCTATGGCACTATAGGTGGATAAAACACAGCTGTCATGGGCATCCTGTATTTGTCCGTGGAGGGTTCTACAGTCAAGACATTAGAATCACTTCAAACCTATTCTAATAGAAACTGAAAGTTGCCTTAGTATAATCAAAATGGAAATTTGCCCACAGGATTCCGACTGTTTCTGAAGAGGACTTCTGAGTTTCTTCAGGATAGAACCATATGATGGTGCATCATATGGAAAGCATACATGCATGGGAAGATGGGTTCTCTGTGGGTACACAAGGATACCAATTAGCAGTTGGCTCAGATAGCCTCATTGAAATCATACATTAAAATGTAAGGCTCCAATCTAATGTGGGGCTCCCTGACCATTCCTGTATCATGTCTTGTGGGATTTATTTTGAGAATTTCAGAGAGGTTGGGGAAGTTCGTGATATCTCTTAATTTTTGTTCTTTGATTTCTCTAATTTTTTGTTTACCCTATATTCCTAAAACATAGTCATTTTAGAATGAATAAATAAATAAACACAACCACAATACTATATCTCTGTTCTTTTGAGCTAATGGCATAGATACTCGTAACTAGGCCTATAGGCTGTAGGAATAGGGCACTATCTCACAATGAGATTTTTTAATTCTGGGAAATTCCTTCGGTTCCCAATTATTACCATTTTTCTACACTTAGAACCTTTAACAGTGAGCAGTTTCTACATTTAGAACTTCTTCTTTTCCATTTACTTTCAAAAAGCAATTAACAGAGCCTGGGTCTTTGGAGTCTCAAATTCGAATCCTGAGTTTGCCATTTGCAACCTTGTGACCTTGAGCAAGTTACTGATCTTTGAGATTCAGTTTTCTCATCTGCATATTGAAGAATTGAATTCAAATTTTGATGGGGGGAGCAGAATCCCTGGGACAGAACAGGGCCAGGAATGGGGGAGAGGAGTAGAGAGAGGTATAATTGCGAGGTTTGAAATGGCAATAAGGAATTTTTTTTTAATTTCATGTTTTTCCCTTGGGCCAGGCCTGTGCTCAGCTCCAGATTATTCACAAAGCAAGTCAGGAAAAGCAAACTGGCACAACTCCTGAAAGTTATACTTTGGTATTAGGATGCAATTCGCAAACTTAGTGGTACATATACTCATTTAATTTTATTCTTTTTTTTCTAATATAATGATTTTGGCAATTGTTTGCCCATTTGGTTCAGGTAGAGTTCAAGAAAAGTGAAACTATGCTCAATACATAAAACATTTGTTTACTTTCTTGATATTTTACTGGTTCAAGACAGACTTATTTGGACCCTGGCAATGTTTTTATGAGGGATGGCATGCACCTCCACCTGGGTGGTCAATGCAGAGGAAGGAGCTCTCTGAGCTGATTCAACTTCTACTGACTCAACATAGCAACAGGGTGCAAAGAGCACTGGCCCTGTGTCAGACAACTCCAGTAAAGTTCTGACTCTTTCCTTATAAATTCCTTATAATGTGTTGGAACCTTAATTTCCTCATTTATAAAACAGGGATAATACTTTTTATTTTGCTACCTCACAGATTCAAAATGAAGAATTCATGATATCTGTGGAAATTCTGTGTCAGGTTTAAAAGCCTCGATAAGGGTAATATTATTTTAGTATGATTTACTGTAATGAAAAGTTAGATGAATACAAAATAAATGTTTTATTTTAGGTAAATGAGAATATTTGTAATCCAAAGGAATATAAGACTCTTCATAGAACTGAAAGAAAGCAAAATTAGTGGGGTTTTTTAAACCTTGAATTTCAGAGAGTAAAATACCTTGTTTACATACATATCTATCTAGAAAACTCCCAAAGCCCCAAAATAGGAATTAAATAGGAAAAAAATGAGAATAGAGACTTTGAGTTGAGGATAAACAGAACAGATGGAAAGACAAAACGTGATTTTTCTAATATAACTGGACTGCAGTCTCTATACAAGCAAAAACGTAGCTTCCTGTCAGAAGGCTGAATCCACTATTATTGTTACTTTTTCCCTATTCATCTCTCAACAGGAAGCCTGTCTCAAAATCAAAGTTAAGCTCTAAGGGCCTGTTTGTAGCATGGTATCCCTTTTCCCTGGGTCAGAAGGTGACTTTGAGCCAGAAGTTTAAACTGGTGATAAATAGCCACAGCAATCTGAGCCAAGTGTTTAGAAAAAGGCTCCATCATCCCTCAAGCCTGTCTACTTTCTGGTATATTTTAAGACTCTCTACTTGTACAGAGAGAAACATGCAGTTAAAGAGATGAGGGCCTCAACTAAATAGACTGTTTCTTTCTTTCATGAATGAATTGTTGAAATAATTCTAAATTAAAACTAGACCAGGACACAGGAAATGTGCATTCTAATTGTAGCTCTATCATGAACTAACTTGGTGATTTTGTGGAAGTGACTTAAATTCTCAGACCTCAGTTTCCTCCTTTGTAATACCTGTGGTGTATTATCCAGGGCCACTTTCTGCTCTGAAATTCTCTGACTATAGAAGGTTTACATAAACTTACTTCACATAGGTCAGATTTGTGCTATACCACTGTGAAGAATCTCATGTATGCATTTTGGTGGGTTGAAGCATTATGCATAATTTCTGTAGGTAGTATCTTTCTGTACTTTTAAGTTAGGATTTGAAGTTTTGATCCAGGTTTCTAGTTATTTACCTGACTCATGGTTCATTTAAGAAACACAACTTCCAAAATGATCTGCTTTTCAGTGAATGGCTTTACAACAAAGTTTCTAGACACTGTTGTAAAAGGTGATTGTGAAAAAAATTCAGAATAATCTGGGATTAAATTTTGTAGATTTCAGATTAATTTTGAATTTCCCAGTTAGAAAATATGTAAATGCATTCAGTGCTGTGTTACACTATTACAACCATAAGACTTGGTGCTCTCTAAATATTTTTTGGTGGGATGGTGGTCAGAGGTTAGTGGCATCCTAGACACTTGCCCTTAAAGCTGATGGATTTGTCTTTGCAATAAAGATACTGCTTACTTTTCCTGACAATCTGCTGAACGTACTAAATTGCTATTCTATCTAGCCTTTAAAAAAAAGGAAAGAAGGAAGGAAGGGAGGGAGGGAGGGAGGGAGGGAGGGAGGGAGGCAGGAAGGGGAATTAAAAACTTATGAGCTTCACCTGAGGAGTAGATCATGAGATTGTCATGATTGTTCTTGACTCCTTATTTTATACTTGTTCCTGAGCCCTTATTTTTCTTTGCAGTAATGTTTGTTGGGAGCTATATACATGTTTAGTCTGAATATCTAGAAGGTTTGATTTATTCCATTGATATTTCTTGAGCATAGAACTTTTTGGAACATGCTGCTTGTCTCCCATTTTCTTCAGGGAAAATGAGGGACTCATTTTTGTGTTTTATTTCCCACTTTTCCTACTTCACTGATCCTGATTTAGTCCTCTAAACATTTATGTCCCCAAGTCCTGCTAGAATTTCACTCGCAGGCATTATGGATAGAAAATAGCCTTTTTTTAAAAATGTCTTTACAAGAAGTACGTGTGTCTAATTCGGGCATATGAAAAATTTAGATTAAAAATCTGACAAGATTTTAAAAAGGCACTCACAAATGCTCACATCCATGTAAAATCAGAAATGCCAGTGGGAGAAAACTGTTAGGTTCTAGATTAATGGACTCTTTGATAAATGAGATATACTCAGTCTTCTTAAAGCAAGTGACAATAATTTCCTTCTTTGGGGAATATAAATCCCATTCTATCCTCAAAAACCATTATAAAACTGTTTTAGTGACATTAGAATTTGCTTCAGATGATTCTGAAAAATTTGTCTTTTTTTAAAGAAATAGTGCTCTGATCTCAAGTGATGATGATTTTGACTTGCTTTTCTATACAGGGCAGTATATCCCCACCCTGCACCCTACTTTCATTCCTTCATTATTCATTAACTCAGTAAATATTTACTCAGTACCTATTGTTAACCAGGCCCTTTACTGGATGATACAGAAACAAATATTTAGTCCTTGCCAACACACAGCCTGAGAGGTGGAGGCGGGATGGGAGGCCAGGGAAGGACTCAGAGGAGGGAGCATCTGAGCAGTCATTCCCTGCATTCACCCCATTATTTCCTCTATCTGTATTCCAGCCTCTTCTTCACACATCCACACCCTTCAAATCGTAATCAAGTCTGGTGTGTGTCATCTTTGAAAACTTTGGATTATCCCAGATATCTTTGCTCTTTTTCTCTAAACTACAGCACTTCTCCTTTCTATGACATATTTAGCACTTAATAAAACCTTTTCTGCATCGCCCATTGTTTTAGTTTTACTTAATAAATGTCATTGATCTCTTACTTATGTCATATGCTCCTTGAGTGTAAAGACCATTTCTCAAACCCAAAACGTCAGATACATATTCAGTGCTATGCATATAAGAGATTTTCAGTAAATGTTTGTGATCAACAATTTGAACAAAATATATTTCCCTTGATGGTTTAAAGTCAAATGCCTTCTCTCCATTGATTGTCAGATTGTTGCCTAATTACATTACTCAATCTTGCTTGTTTTTACATACATAGCAGCAAACTTAAAAAAATTGAGCCGTCTTTTACGTATAGGTTAGCTGTATTTAGCGCCTTTTTGGGTAAAGCCTCATAAAAATACATACTTAAAAGCACACTAATTGGCTACTATGTACAAACAAAAGTTAATTTTATAACTTACCCATTTTATTTATAGTGATTTTAGTCAGGCTATAAGGATGCAAAGATGATTGACACACTCTCCTGTATTTAAGGGGCATCCATAATGAGGGGAATAGACATATGAACAAATAATTATAAAACAATATAATAAATATGATGAAAAAGAATGGCATAGGAGTATTCAGTTCACCTGTGAGAGCAAAGGTTAGTTTCCTGGAGGAGACAGATCCAAAATATAAGTGATGAATGTGCAGTAACCAGAAGAAGTGAGACAAGAGGAGCAAGTAAATAGCATGTAGATAGGAAAAAATATTTGCAATACTCAGAAGTGTTATCTAACATTGTTTTGCAGGAAACTACAAGTACTTTGATGGCTTGGAGAATGGACCGTGGGCTGATCTCATTTATTATTAGAGATGACTTTTTTGGATAATTTATTGATTAATTATTTAAAAATTCAGTATTTAATAACAGTAGAGACAGTGGGTATAGACTATTTTTTTTCTTTCTCTATTTATTAAGCAACTTAGTTGTGAAGGGAAGAAGAGATATAGGACCATAGTTAGGTAGAGTCAAGTGAGGATTTTTGTTTTGTTTTCAGATGACAGGATGGGATGTTCACAGACTGAGAGAAAGAGTCCCATGGAGGGAGAGATGTGGAAGATACAGAAAGAAAGGGGGAAAAGATTGACCAGGATATAGGAGAGGGCAACACTGGGTGTAAGGGGAGAGGAATTAGCCTCTAAAAGGAGATTGGCTGTTGTATCTTCGACATTAGATGTGGGAAGGCAAAGATGCAGTTGTAGCTTCAGGTGAAAGAAATACGTTTGGGGTACAAGAGGTAGGGGTGTGATTGTTCATGCTTGAATACATCAAGTCTTTTTATTGCCTCAATTATTTTAATGCCTCAATCATTTTAATGCATCAATATTAAATTAAAATGGAATCAATTTAATTTAAACAAATTATATATACTGGATGTCCTTTGAGACCAGTTGTCTCACCTATTGCTCTGTTTGTGCTAGCATCATGTGAAGATTTAAGTTATCAGTAAGTCATTTGTTTTCATTGTGAATGTTGGTTAAATATCAAATAGTTGCTCAAAATGCTTGCTTGATGATACATGATGTTTCTTTTTCCACCTGGGCAATGTGTTGTGCTTTTGGATGTCAGGTTCAACCTTCCATCAGTCTCTAACTCCCCCTGACCCCCACCTCACCCCCACTAAAAGTCAGGTGTTCCTAAATCACAACGATAAAAAAAGATTCACTTTTTCATAGGCAAGGTTAAGGTTTTCTGTGCTGGCCAGTGGTCTATATTCAGTTGACATTTATTTGTAGAGTTTTCTGCCTCTATTAGTAATAATATCACACTAGATCTAAGTAGGATTGTACAGTTCACAAAGTACATTCACTCATTTGATGTACACGTAAAACCTAAGCACCTTCGATTACAGATGAGGAAACCGAGATGCACAAGGGATAAATGATGCAGCAGATGTTGGATAGAGATAGAGAACCTAGGTTTTCTGGCTCCCAGTCCAGGACTCTTTCAATTGTATCTCACAGAGAGAAGAAAAGGAAAAAGGAAGACAGTTTTATTTATCAAGAAGAGCACTCCACACTACTATATGAAAATCATTTTTATTCAGTGACAACATTCTTTGAGACTTCAGTGAGACAGGCAATGATTAGGGAAAGTATAATTCAATCTTGTGGAAGCTTAGATTTTTTTTTTTTTAGACCTGGAAGTTACAGATTATCATGAAGAACTATAGTGAGGAGGAAATAACCATACAACTTTTAGTTTATACAAATAAAATTTTTTACTTGAGGTGAAATAGGAAACCTTGTAACCTGGAATCTGCATAGCGGTGAAAACAAACGCAATCACAGGTTGTGTTACAGGGCAAGAGCCAAAAGGGACGTTTGGAAAGAAACACTAATGCTGGTTTAGCGTTCAGTGGGATCCCTCTAATTATTAGGCTTTCTGACCTGGCTTTATATACTGCACTGATTATAAAATTAATGAAACCATCATTGGCCAAATATTTATTGAGTGCTTCCATGATCCCTGAATCCTAAGTGCCATGTTAAAAATTGGAAGTAGAAAGAAGGATAAGAAATGATCTTCATATTTAAGAACCCCAATATGAGAGATACAACTAGTTATGTACTTTTGTGAAGAGAAATGATGGATGTATAGGCACCAACGTGCATGTAGACCATCTTAAGCTGGTTTATAAATTAATGAATGGACTTGAGGATATGGGGAGGGGGAAGGGTAATCTGTGACAAAGCGAGAGAGTGGCATGGACATATATACACTACCAAACGTAAGGTAGATAGCTAGTGGGAAGCAGCTGCATAGCACAGGGAGGTCAGCCCGGGGCTTTGTCACCACCTAGAGGGGTGGGATAGGGAGGGTGGGAGGGAGGGAGACACAAGAGGGAAGAGATATGGGAGCATATGTATATGTATAACTGATTCATTTTGTTATAAAGCAGAAACTAACACACCATTGTAAAGCAATTATACTCCAATAAAGATGTAAAAGAAAATAATAAATTAGTCAAAAGTTATAAATATCAGACATCTGAACCAAACTTTTTTTTTTTTTTTTTTTTGGTATGCGGGCCTCTCACTGTTGTGGCCTCTCCCGTTGCGGAGCACAGGCTCCGGACGCGCAGGCTCAGCGGCCATGGCTCACGGGCCCAGCCGCTCCGCGGCATGTGGGATCTTCCCAGACCGGGGCACGAACCCCTGTCCCCTGCATCGGCAGGCGGACTCTCAACCACTGCGCCACCAGGGAAGCCCTGAACCAAACATTTTTAATGGGAAGATCTGCAATGAAAATGTTTATTTGCTAAGAAAATATTTTTCTTCCTGCTATAGTGACATTTTTGGTCAAAACATTTGTAAGAGTTTCCATGAAGGTAGTTACAAATGAGTTAAAAATTTAGTCACCTGGGCTTCCCTGGTGGCGCAGTGGTTGCGAGTCCGCCTGCCGATGCAGGGGACACGGGTTCGTGCCCCGGTCCGGGAAGATCCCACATAAAAAATTTATTCACCTGCAGAAGTGTTCTACCAATTTGTGTAAATGCTGCCATTGATAATCACTAAATCTGCCAATAAGAAATATTTATTTGACTTCTGTGTACCAAGTCAAGTGCTATGGTGCACTTAACCTATATATTTATTAATAAATTAGGAAGTAGAATCCTTGATTCCTAACCATGGGAAGTTTCTAATTTAGTTGGAAAGTAAATACTTGAAATAATTAGACTAAGAAATAGGATATGTAATATGAACTAAAAATACATTAAACTTTTCAGAATATGCCTAGAGTCAGTTCAGGAGAGGGGAAAATCAGCTGGAGTTGTCAGGAAATGAGTGAAGGTTTCAGAGAAGAAGCAGACTGGAGGATATAGTGTTGTGGAAGCTATCAGAAGTGTTCTAAAAAGAAATCAGTGGTAATTGTATCACAGAGATCCAAGGGAGGGGTGATGGAGAAAAGCTACTGGATCTGGCAGTGTGGAGTTTCCTGTTCACCTTTGAGAGTGGTTGTCTAGGCAGTAAACAACCAAAGCAAAATTTCCAGAGGTCAGACATTTTTTATATTCTAATATACTGATTTTTGAACTAATTTTACATAGTAGTCATTTAGGTCATATATTTAACTAGATTGTACTCAGCTAATTTTAGTTCTATGTTGTTTTCTAATTCTAAGGAGCTACTGACTATTATTAATGAAATGATAGATGCGATCTGTTGGCTTTTCCATTATGTTAATATTTTTAGTGCTAGGAAATGTTTATGGTGCTGATGAGGTATTATACAAAAGTAGAGAACGGTGATCAATGGATTAGATAGAGAGCTGCATAAAATTCTCTTTGGCTTGATGATATTTAACCTTAATGTGATAAGAATACTTGTTGTTACCATAAAAATAACAGAAATTTCCATAAATTACTCAATAAAGTCATTACTATGGAGTCAGTCATTGCACATATCTTCAGCCATTCCTGTGCTGATTCTCAGAGACTCATCTATTAATAACTGGTATGATTACCTTAAAATTTTGACTTTCTAATTACAATTTAGCAAACAGTTATTGGACACTACTGTGTTCCAGGTAGGGATACCACAGTGTATAAGACACAGTCCCTGCTCTCATTGAACTCATGGTCTATCTAGAGAGAGAGAAAAACAAGAACATAGAATGGGAATGTTTTAAAATTTAATTGTCACAAATAAAATATTTTTTCTATTTAGATCAAGAAAAAGTCATGTATATATAACTGACATCAGATAAAAATTGTTTATTATTTCAATGCTTTCACTGATGGTAAAAATATTGTTTCTTCAAACCAGGACATACCAGAGGGAGTAGGGCATTTTGACCCAACTCTTGGCAAAGTTTTATTTCAAGCAAGAATACCACAAAATATTTAGTTCCACTGAAGAATTAGCCCACATTTTATTTCTGTCATCCAAAGCTCATTATATTCCAGACTTCCTATTACTGGTATGTATGAAATACACTTTAGACAATAGCCTAGGTTGGGATTCCATGTTGTTTACTGTGTCCTGTCAGGTGGGCAAAGTGGTGCAACTAGCACTTCCTTTAGCATAAGGAAATAACAGAATCCCCTGTTTGTGATTACTGTTCAAGATAATTGATGAAATTGAATTCCTGTTCTTTTTGAACCTTTTTACTTAAATGTCCTTAGCATGCCCTGTTATCTCAATGAATATTTTACATTCTTCTATACCACTGTATTGTTTTTAACTTTTGTTTTGGGTCAAGCTTCCAGATGTGTTATCATTTGTATATGCTTTAATAAACATGGAAGAAACAAATTTTAAAAAAGAAAGCAAATTTACACAACTTTCACTTTTAATGTGATCTAATAGTTTTAGCATTATTTGTATTCAGGTCTTTGTATATCTCAAAAGCTCATTTAGAACATGGTGCTGTGCTTTGTGATCTATCTATATATCTATCTCTCTAATTTTCATTAAATTGTACAGAACATTTAGCTCCTTGTTTCATTACAGCCTGAGTGCTGAGGGCTATCCACTGGGAAGATGAGTGAAAAATATATACATAGTCAAAGCTATTACATAGTCATATTAACAGTTGCTTAGGCTGAATTTTTCCATTTTGTTACCAGATGTTATTTTTCACCTACCATGGCAACTAATCCTCCATCATATTTCCACTATTTTATTGCAAATTATTAGAGTAACTTAATAGACCATATGCTTATTATATTCCCTAGTACGAATTAACACTGGATTTTGCACTAGCTGTTTGGAAAGTTTCAGAAGATAATGTTAACACTGGCAATTTAATGGAATTTATTCTTAGATAACAGACTCAAATATTTAGCACAAAAGCATAATTGAGGCACATCAATATATATTTTGGGGTATGCAAAAGTAACATTAATTTTATTCTATTAGTGCATCCATGTGTGATAATGTTCTACTTATATAATGCCTATGACTCATTGGGGCAATCTCTCCAACAAAGCAGGATAGCCAGACTCTTTTTAAATGAAAACATGAGGACAAGACCATCAATATGTATCAGAAAACTGAGTATATTTGAAACTTTCAAGTATTGACAAGTCCTTATAAAAGGAAAATATGTTGAAATGAAGAAATAATGTATTGGTTTGTTTTCAAATGTAATGTAAATTATAATTTTATGGTATGTTTTATTCTTGTATTTTTAAATTCTACAATCTTCTGTATACACAGTCAAAAATCATTCTCTAAAAGGGAAATTTAGAATTCACTTATTTAACAAATATTTATTTATTTTTATTCATTTATTTTTTGACATCTTTATTGGAGTATAATTGCTTTTCAATGGTGTGTTAGTTTCTGCTTTATAACAAAGTGAATCAATTATACATATACATATGTCCCCATATCTCTTCCCTCTTGCATCACCCTCCATACCCCACCCCTCTAGGTGGTGACAAAGCCCCGAGCTGATCTCCCTGTGCTATGCGGCTGCTTCCCACTAGCTATCTATTTTATGTTTGGTAGTGTATATATGTCCATGCCACTCTCTCACTTTGTCCCAGCTTACCCTTCCCCCTCCCCGTATCCTCAAGTCCATTCTCTAGTAGGTATGCATCTTTATTCCCGTCTTGCCCCTAGGTTCTTCATGACCACTTTTTTTTTTAGATTCCATATATATGTGTTAGCATACGGTATTTGTTTTTCTCTTCTGACTTACTTCACTCTGTGTGACAGTCTCTAGGTCCATCCACCTCACTACCAATAACTCAGTTTCGTTCCTTTTTATGGCTGAGTAATATTCCATTGTATATATGTGCCACATCTTCTTTATCCATTCATCTGTGTTGATGGACACTTAAGTTGTTTCCATCTCCAGGCTATTGTAAATAGAGCTGCAATGAACATTTTGGTACATGACTCTTTTTGAATTATGATTTTCTCAGGGTATATGCCCAGTAGTGGGATTGCTGGGTCGTATGGTAGTTCTAATAAACATTTGTTGAGTGCAATGTGACAGACACAATTCTGTGGCTCTGGGAATGCAGCGATGAGTGGGTCTCTGACCACATGGAACTGGAGTTCTACTCCAGGGTGTGGCTGGCAAATAATGGCTCTCCAAAGAAGTCCATGCTCTAATCCCTGTGACCTGTGGATATATTACTTCACACAGTAAAGGGGAATTAGATTTATTGATGGCATTATGGTTGGTTATTAGCTGACTTTAAGAGAGAGAGATTAACTTGGATTAACTGAGTGGGCCCAATGTAATCACAGGATATTTATAAGAGAAAGAAAGGAGACAGAACAGATGCAGTCAGGGAAGATGTGATGACTAAGGCAGGAGTCAGAGTCAGAGAGAGACACACGAAGATGCTACGTTGCTAGTTATGAAAATTGAGGAAGGGGCCACATGTCACAGAATGCAGGTGGCCGTTAGATGTTGGAAAAGGCAAAGCAATGGATTCTCTTCTAGGGCCTCCAGAGTGAGCACAGCCCTGCCGACACCTTGAGTTTAGCCCAGTGGGTCCTATTTCAGGCTTCTGATCTCCAACACTGCAAGATAATAAATTTGTGTGGTTGAGACAGTAAATTTGTAGTAATTTGTTACAGCAACAATAAGATACAAATTCAACAATATAAAAGTAGAAGAGGGAATTGAAATAAAGAAACAGAGAGATGGCAACGTTGGATCGACTGGCCTGTGGTTGCTGGCTTTGAAGATGGAATGGATCCATGAGTCAAGGAATACAGGGAGCCTCCAGAAGCTGGAAAAGGCCATGGAATAAATTCTCTACTAGAGTCACCAGAAGGAATGCCAACACCTTTATTTTAGTCAGTGAGACCCATTTGGGATTTGTGATGTCCAGAACTGTAAAATAATATTGGTGATGTTTTTAAGCCACTAAGTCAGTGATAGTTTGTTATAGCAGCAATTGAAAATTAATACAATGGGATAAGACAATATATGAGCAAAATATGTCTTTTAAAAAAGATAATTTCAGTTACTAAGTGGCAAAGGAAGTAAAACAGAGTAGAGTTCTGAAGCTGTGCTGGCCAGTCTAATATCCACTATCCACTTGTAACGATTTAAATTTAATTTAAATTAATTAAAATCTAAGTGCTGCTACTGTGGCTAGTGACTACTGTATTGGACAGTGCAAATAACAGAACATTTTCATCATAACAGAAAGTCCTCTTCGACAGTGCTGTTCAGGAGAGCTGGAGAGTAGTGCTCCTTTACATAAGGTGGATTTAGTTTGTGTAAAAATCTGAATGAGAAGAAGGAATTGGGCATGTGAAAGGCCAAGGGAAGAGCATTCCTGGCAGAAAGAGCAAAATGCAGAGCAATACATGCTATAAAATAAATAAAATATATGGATGGGGATGTAGAGCACTTAAAAACCTCGCAGTGTGCTTTAGAGACATGCCTACCATTTTAAGTACCCATTAGGCTCTTCATTCATTCAGCAAGCATTTACTGAAAGCCTAATTTTGGGTCAGATTTTATGCCAAGTAACATATATGCAAAAATGATATGACAGAGATGCTAAACTCATGGAATTCACAGTTTGGTAGAATTCTCCTTTTAAAAATTATGGTTCGGGCTTCCCTGGTGGCGCAGTGGTTGAGAGTCTGCCTGCCGATGCAGGGGACACGGGTTTGTGCCCCAGTCCGGGAAGATCCCACATGCCACGGAGCGGCTGGGCCCGTGATCCATGGCCCCTGAGCCTGCGCGTCCGGAGCCTGTGCTCCGCAACGGGAGAAGCCACAACAGTGAGAGGCCCGCGTACCGAAAAAAAAAAAAGAAAAATTATGGTTCATTTTGATGGCTTCAGAAGGCCATTGATTCTAGAGGCAGAGAGTTAAACTGCAGTTTTGCATTGTTCTAGGGAGGGTGAAGGAAAGAGGGGGACAGTCAGGATTGCCCTGCTATGCTGGGGACTGCCCACTTGTCCAGTGTCAAAGGCATCTTCCTGGTCATTTTGTGGAAATGATTTATCCCTGCCAAAAACACAAATCATATCAGTGGAAGAAGCAGAAGTAGGAATCATGAATTTTGGGTCCCCTAGCAAATAAGAATCATCTTCAGTAAAATTTAAGTCCTTCTATTAGTAAGTCTTGAACTAGGACTTTATCTTGATAGTGTATTTTTGTTGTTGCTGCTCTGTATTCATTTCATTGTCCTTTTGCAGTTTATATTAGTGATATTGACTTTCAACTGTCATGTTTTATAGGGTAAAAAATAGAGTTTCTGGCATGGTTGTCTCCTTTAAGGAATCCAGAGGGTTGTGTGTGTGTGTGTGTGTGATGTATGCTTTTTTGCTTGCTTGATCATTTGTTTTAATTTTTTCTTTTAAAATGATTTTACTTTAGGATGCTATAATATTGACTTATAAAATACGTCATTATTAAGTTGATAGAAAGTGCCAGAGTTTGCAGTCAGTGGGTTACAATTTTCCACAGCCAGGGAATATTGGAAAATTGTTACTCAAAGGTAATGTGGAATCTCAGGGGGTCTATATGGGTACTACCTTTTAAGGCAAATGCATCTTACCAGGGAAAGTGATGGAGGATGAGTTCCAGATGTTGAAATGCTTGTTTTGGCAACTGCTCCAAAAAACTGCAGCATGTCCTGCCAGAACAACCAGAAAGGATGTGAAGCACTGATGTAAGAGGGATTAGGCACATGGAAGCAAGGCAAGAAGAACCCAGAGAGTATAAGTACAGGGAAGATAGTTGAGCCAAGAGATCAAAATTTGGTGCCCCATTAACTGCAAATAGTAGCAGTATGTCTGCCTCTGTCCTGGGATGCACACACAAGCTTATCACTGCTGTGTACCCCACTTACCCCTTCCTGTACCTTCATTATCTTTCCTATAACTATTTTTGTCAATATGTTAATCAGGAGACTCTTCTTGACTAATATGTTTATTAGATATCATGGGGTTATTAAAACCTGCATGACTGGAGTCAAACAGATTTGTCTTCAAATTCTGGGTTCCTCATTTACTATCAGGGTGGCTTTGACTGAGTTGTTTAACCTCTAAACCGTCCAGTTTCTTCATCTGTAGAATGGAGGTTATAATATCACTGCCAAAGATCTGTTGTGAGAATCAAATGAAATAATGTATGTGAAGTGCATGCATGAATGAATTTCTTCTCCCTTTTTTCTGCATCAACCAACCTCCAGGATTAGCATTATGTTTTTGTCCAGTTAGAAAAAATTCTACTTTCGGAAGACATATGAGAATTGAATGTAATGTTGGCAGACTCACAGATTGGATATTTTAGCCAGGTTGACTTTTTGTGAGCTCTTGTAATAGAATCACACAGGCAACCAGGTGTTTTCTCTACATATCAGGCACCCTGTTGGAATTGTTTCATTAAAGATGAAGAAAATACGAAAATAAAAAATCCATCCTTGATGAATTTCTTTTTACACACTGAATATCCACGATGCTTCTTTTACTCCAACATTCTTTTAACCTGTGTGTTGATTTTAAAATGCAGGCTAGTAATTGCCATCTCAAACTAGTCAACCAGTTCTAAGCAGTTCAAGACAGATAAAATTTCCCACCTAGCTTCACATCTTGGTGAGACCTTGAACTTCCCTTTCTAAATCATTTTCATTTTCCCACTTCCCTCTACAATCCTCTCTGCCCCAGATCTTTTCTGAAATAGAGATTTTTTTCCAACCTCTGTGCTAAGCCTGGTCCTGGGCCAGAAAAAGCCAGGCTCTTCCAAAAGGCCAGCCTCTGCAGGAGTTGGAACCTAAAAACCTAATTCATACCGCAACTATTTTCCCAAGGGGTGGAGTAACGGGAGCCAGGATAACAGGAAGAGATCCCTGTGGGGAACTAGCTCTTTCCACACCTGGACATTTGGCTGAGTTCCTCTGTGAATTTGCTGCGGGAGCTTTGAAGTCTAAATTTTGAGTTGAGCTACACCTTGTGTTGATCTTCCTGCCGCTTCAACTTAGCACATTAGTTGCCAATGCCTGTTGCCATCCTGATTTCTCTGAAGAAACATCACGGAGATACAATTCAGAATTTCTTGGTATCATGATTTGTGTAGCCTGAAAGTCATAGGGTGCTGACCTTACCTATTATTATACGTGGAGTTAGAAACTGTCAGTATAAATCTTAGCTCTTCCACTGACTAGCTGCATGATCTTCTATTTTAAATCATACATATAAGCCTCAGGTTCTGTACCTATAAAGTGTAGAGATAAGAATACTTGCTCTAAAAAAAAAAAAAAAGAATACATGTGTGTTGAAGTGCTTGAAACAGAGTGGATGGCTCCTTCTCAGTTCTCTGAGATTTTGAATATTTCTGTTGACATTGTGATTTATTTGACTCTCTCTCCTTAGTGACTAAGTGATAGAGATCATTTTTATTTCTGTGTATTTGTTGCAGCCACAGTATCTAGCACTTGGTTGGTCCAGGGGAGGTACATAGAGCATTTTTGAGTGGGGCCTCTGAAGTCAAGCTGCAAATCCAAATCTCAGGCTGCCTTGATCCCTGTGACTTTGAGTAAGAAATTAACCTCATGAAGCCTCAGTTATCTCATTTGTAAAATGGGATGAAAGTCATTGCTTATCTAATTCATGTATCAAACAAGAGAACATACCTACAGCATTCAACGCAATGTGTGGTATGGATTAAACTTACAAAACTCCTGAGTTTTAATTTTTACTGTAGGTAATCAACAATTTAAAAAAATGTTTCCAATGAGATTTTCTTTACTGAAATAAAATTTTCTTCTACATTAGATTAGATGATTATGCTTTTTATTCTCCTAGAAATTTGAAAACAGTGTTATGCCTTGAATTATAAGGAGTTATCTTTTTAAGGCTCTTAAGTAAACAAAGGAGCAGAACAGTTCTCTTTCTAATATAAAAGCTAGGATCATAGACCCAACAATACAACTTTCAGGTGAATTCCATAGTCATGTGATTTTATTTAAAAAAGCAAAGTGGTTTTTAAAATAAAAATAGCTTTTATATCATTTCTTACTGGGATATGTAAAGTGTGTTTAATTTAAACACACCTTTGAAACTCATTGTGGAAGGAGAATAAGCCAACTGAAAAGGAATCTTATAAAAGCAATAGCTAGATGTCAGATGTTTATTTGATTTTTAGATTGTCTAGGCCATCACTTCTCTTTAAGCATTTGCCATATACTCATGTCTTCAGTCATGGATAAGACAGAAAAAAGACAGTCAAAGCCCAGTTATTTTCACTGTTGCTTTCCTTGAGAGGATCTGTTATCTTGATTATGAGTGTCTTCACTCTGAAGATTGCTTCATTTGTCATTATGCCTTTATGAAATATAAACCATAAAACCATTTTGGGATCGATCGACTATAAGCCCATTTGCCATAAAGACCATTTTAGTTGAAAGAAGGTACATTTTGGAAGTATGTTCAGAGAAGAATGTGGTAATTCTATTGTAATACAAAGGGTAAAGTGATTGAGTGAGTATCAGAGAGGATAAGAAAGGAAGATAACAAGGTGGGGACCTTGTTAGTGCATCTTAAAATATTTGATGGGATCACCTGTGTGGAAATGAGTTAGATTTATTTCTTGCAACTCTGGCAGGCCAAGGTAGCTCCATATGGTAGAAAGTATAGGTAGGTCGATTTTGGCTGCCACATAACCCGTGATATGCTCATTGAATTACCTTAAAGACTGCTCTGCTCTGTAGTTATACATAGGAACATTCTAAAATGCCACATGGGATTCCCTATGGAAGATCTTTTTAATGATTTGACCTAAGTAAAAATAGAATGGGCTCCCATTTAGGTGGCGAATTCTCCATCTCTTGAACTAACCAGGAGACCAATGAATATCAGGGAACATTTATTATGTATACAAAACTCTTTATCTTTCAAGGATTTTTTTAAATGGAGGAATAAAACCCAAGCCTGGTTTAGATTATTTCTTAAAAGATAGAAAATATTCATAGCCCACAAACACATTGACATTTCAAACTAACGTTTCAATCTTTGAGAACTTTTAAAGGGCTTTAAAATTTACGTCTTTGAAAATATTTGTGTCTCAAAGAATTCTAGTTGACTGAATTTCAAATAGAAATCTCTTCCATGCACCATATCTCAAGGATTTTTATATTGACATAACATAAGAAGATTTGTGTTTGTGCCTTGATATGTGACAATTAGCATGAACTCTATTCACTTCCTGTGCTGTTGCTTGTCATCTGAGAGCATTCTGGACATAATTTATTGCCTGTTAAGCCATCTGCAAAGTACGATTGTAATTTAGGACATCACAACCGTTTAGTGGCTAAACAGTTGGTTGCTTTCATTTGACCTTGTTACGGACTGTGAGCCTGTTTGATTCCTGAAGGCACACACATTGTTCAGGAATGTTTGCCAGTAATGAGTGAGGGCTAGTTTTCCATATTGACCTCATACATAATTACATAAATTAAAGCAAACCATAACAACTGAGGGTACACATAAAACACACCTCACAGAGGGATTTTAAAGCCCTTGCACTAAGCTTGTAATTACATAGCCATATAGGACATATATCATTTTTGCAAAGGGTATGTTTAAGTTTCTAAGACTTCACAAAGAACACTAAATAAAAGGTTCTATTTTAATAAGTGTTATCATAAAGTTTTTCTCTAGAAAAATTTGGCTATGAAAGAGGAATATCTTTATAGAAGCCCACGTTTTTATTCTGGAGGTTAATGACTTGATAACAGAAATTTCTAATGCTAGCCTTCCAAGCTGTGTTGAAACCACTAAATACTTAAAAAGGAAAAGGGAAATGTAGAATTTTAGATCCTAACCCATTGAAAAGAGCCATTTTTAATGCACTTTATTTTCTGTATTATCAGAATATGTTGATATTTAGCCAAGTCCAATTTAATTTTATAATTAACCTTTATCATATGTGGGTTTTGTTTTTTTTGGTTGATAGTATGGGAAATCATTGTTGCTTTTTTTTTTTAACATCTTTATTGGAGTATAATTGTTTTACATTGCTCTGTTAGTTGCTGCTGTATAACAAAGTGAATCAGCTATGTGTATACATATATCCCCATATCCCCTCCCTCTTGCGTCTCCCTCCCACTCTCCCTATCCCACCCCTCTAGGTGGTCACAAAGCATGAGCTGATCTCCCTGTGCTATGCGGGTGCTTCCCACTAGCTATCTGTTTTACGTTTGGTAGTGTATATATGTCAATGTCACTCTCTCACTTCGTCTCAGCTTACCCTTCCCTCTCCCTGTGTCCTCAAGTCCATTCTCTATATCTGTGTCTTTATTCCTGTCCTGCCCCTACGTCCTTCAGAACCTGTTTTTTTTTTTTTTTTTTTAGATTCCATATATATGTGTTAGCACATGGTATTTGTTTTACTCTTTCTGACTTACTTCACTCTGCATGACAGACTCTAGGTCCATCCACCTCACTACAAATAACTCAATTTCATTTATTTTATGGCTGAGTAATATTCCATTGTATATATGTGCCACATCTTCTTTATCCATTCATCTGTCAGTGGACACTTAGGTTGCTTCCATGTCCTGGCTATTGTAAATAGTGCTGCAGTGAACATTGTGGTACATGACTCTTTTTGAATTATGATTTCCTCAGAGTATATGCCCAGTAGTGGGATTGCTGGGTCGTATGGTAGTTCTATTTTTAGTTTTTTAAGGAACCTCCATACTGTTCTCCATAGTGACTGTATCAATTTACATTCCCGCCAACAGTGCAAGAGGGTTCCCTTTTCTCCACACCCTCTCCAGCATTTATTGTTTGTAGATTTTTTGGTGATGGCCATTCTAACTGGTGTGAGGTGATACCTCACTGTAGTTTTGATTTGCATTTCTCTAATGATTAGTGATGTTGAGCATCCTTTCACGTGTTTGTTGGCAATCTGTATATCTTCTTTGGAGAAATGTCTATTTAGGTCTTCTACCCATTTTTGGATTGGGTTTTTTGTTTTTTTGATATCAAGCTTCATTAGCTGCTTGTATATTTTGGAGATTAATCCTTTGTCAGTTGATTCGTTTGCTAATATTTTCTTCCATTCTGAGGGTTGTCTTTTTGTCTTGTTTATGGTTTCCTTTGCTGTGCAAAAGCTTTTAAGTTTCATGAGGTCCCATTTGTTTATTTTTGTTTTTATTTCCATTTCTCTAGGAGGTGGGTCAAAAAGGATCTTGCTGTGATTTATGTCATAGAGTATTCTGCCTGTGTTTTCCTCTAAGAGTTTTATAGTGTCTGACTATACTACCCAAAGCAATCTACCAATTCAAGGCAATCCCTATCAAACTACCAATGGCATTTTTCACAGAACTAGAACGAAAATTTTCACAATTTTTATGGAAACACAAAAGACCCCGGGTAGCCAAAGCAATCTTGAGGAAAAATAACGGAGCTGGAGGAATCAGGTTCCCAGACTTCAGACTATACTACAAGGCTATAATAATCAAGACAGTGTGGTACTGGCACAAAAACAGAAATATAGATCAACAGAACAGGATAGAAAGCCCAGAGATACAGTCACCTTATCTTTGATAAAGGAGGCAAGAATATACAATGAAGAAAAGACAGCATCTTCATTAAGTGGTGCTGGAAAAACTGGACAGCTACATGTAAAAGAATGAAACTAGAACACTCCCTAACACCATACACAAAAATAAACTCAAAATGGATTAAAGACCTAAATGTAAGGCCAGACACTATAAAAGTCTTAGAGGAAAACATAGGCAGAACACTCTATGACATAAATCACAGCAAGATCCTTTTTGACCCACCTCCTAAAGAAAGGAAAATAAAAATAAACAAATGGGACCTAGTGAAACTTAAAGGTTTTTTTTTAATGTAAAGTATCACATTAGTTTTTATTCTATTAGATGTGTCTGCAAATGAAATTTCATTTCATCTGACTAGTAAAAGAATCATAGACTTTCAGAATTAAATGAAATTTAGGCCCAATATTAAAAATATTTACAAGTAATTTATTTTAGATTGTGGAAAGCCAAAAATTTAAGTACCCAATTAAATATTAATGTTCAGCAAGTGTTACTGTATTTATTTCACTTTCTGAAACAATCTTGCATGAATTTTGCAGGAATTTAGTCCTAGTTGTCTTTACCACTAGTTTCTGAAACAACATATAAGATACAATGGTGAGAAAATCTTTATCTTAAAATTCACAAATCAAATTTTCTTTCTGATGAGAAGAGAGTGAAATGGTTTTGATGGAGGAGTAATATTTTCCATTTTTCAAACTTTCATTGGAGAGCAATTCGTATTTCTTATAGAAGATCATATTACAATTAAAATGAACTTAATTACCTCTCAAATATTTTAGGAATTCCATCTTTGGTTAAGGCCGTGGTCTATATGAATTATTAATCTCTATGTGGGATCAAGTTTGTGAAGTGACTCTTTGTGGCAAAATGAAGATCCAGCTAGATCTATGATTTTAGAATAGGTGGGGGTGAAGGACTTTAAAGGTACTCTCAAATATCTTTGTACTTTGTCTAGCATTCCTAAATTTCGCTAAATCTTGATTGTTGCAGTACTTCATAATTTTCTAATCCCATACAGGAAGGAAATATGGATTTTTATGTTTATTATCAACTTTATAATGTTCTTTTCTTTTCAAACCTATATTTACACCTTTCAAGTCTCAATTTACACCCTCCATGACTAAGTAGAGGCCACTGGCCTGTCACACTCTTCTCAGCCTGGAAGCCTCATTTCTTCTGTATCTATTTATACAGATGCCAACCTCCCTTGGGTCTGTGTTTGGCTTTTGCTGGATTCTTTCTACCTCTATGTATCTTTCCCTAGATGCAGCAACCTAAGCTACATGACATGTTCCAGGCCCAGCTACATTGTGACTTTGTTTAAGTGTCAGATACTACTTTGTTTATATACTTTTCTCTCTTCACAAATATGTTGCCTTTTTAAACTAGCATCTTGCTGGAATATCTTCAGAGATAACTGTGCAAAAGCTCAGATTATTTTTCTGAGTCTTTCCCATCATAGTGTAGCTTGTCATCTAAGGATCCCTCTTCCCCCAATGAATGGAAATTTGTTTTTCTGTAAATATAACTATATTTTCCACAGATAAGTTCATTAGCCCTTTTATGTGTCTACTAAGAGCATCACAGAACTTTTCATTGACAATTACTCACAATTTGGTTTTTCAATCCCCAGAAGGGTTTAGGATTGTCTAGTAGCAATTCTAAGGATTTGTGATAACATGCTCAATTTTTTTTCTACCAGCTCATTTGGTAGAGGTCCAGAAAGCTTGAGAGAGGAGATGAGGCTTTTCTTCCTTCTCCTTCTCCTCTGTCTCTTCTACCCACCCCCCATCCCCTTACCCAAGAGATTTTGCTGGGGTGCTGGAATATTGGGGAAGACTTGTAGATGGATTTGAAGGTAGAAATCATTCTCATGATTCTAGAGAAGTCTCTGGGCACTGCTTTGTTTAAAGAAATTACAGCATTCCACTCCTTGGAAGACACCAGTATTTGAACTTCTATACCTGAAGAAATACTTATTTGGCCCTCCTACTTCTTGTTTCCTGACTCTGAGCTAGCTCCTTATGCATGTCAAGACATCTTCCTAAGTCTCACAGTGACTCAAAATTCAAGTAGTTTTGGTATGAACCTTGTCAGAGGCCCTTTGAAAATATAAATAAATTACATCCACCAGGTCTGTCCTGTCCAAATTTCTTACTTAACCTGACAACTCTAATAGGTTAGTCAAGCACCATTTCCCCTTCCAGAACCATGATTCCTCTGTGAGTTCTGTTGTATTAAGTACATAGTTATGACCCACTTTATAACAGATTCCATAAGATTGCCTGGGTGGAAATGAGTCTTAGATTTCCAAGGTCTTCACTGGATTCTGTGTTTATGAGTGAGGATTATTATTGACAGTTTACCTTTTCTGGCTTGGTGTAATTTGTTATTGACAGGTCACATGTCTTACCTCACTGTTCAACATTCACTCTTAAATTCTTTCATAATTTTTGTGTAGATGCTACAGCATCACAGATATTTATCTGTGCCCAATTTTCTAATGAATAAAACACTTAATGTATTTTTAGCAATTTGAATCTAGTACCTCTGATGTGCCTACCTCAGTATACAGTTTAAATGTTGAAATCATGAAGTGAATACATCTATACAGAAATAACTAACTATTCTTAGAGTATTCCCCCGATATACCATTTTATATTTAGGATTCTTCTGGATTCTGTGGTTGGATTTCTCCTTTTCTTTGACAAATTTAAGGATACTTTTCATTAGTGGCTATGATGTTCCTTGTAAGATAGTTTCCCAGATATTTTTCTGATCTGCCTAATTTCTATTTGTATCTTATCTGTCACATTTTGGAATTTTCCCTTTTCTCCCTCGATTTGGAAATCTTTACATTTTATGCTTATTGCTTTACTCTCTGTGAAGTCAGCTTGTTCTGTAACAATTTGCTGTAAAAAAAATTTTTTTTTTTTTGCATCTGGCTTGTTTTTATGATTCGTGACAGAAAATTCATCTTGGGCTTCTAATGCTGTATTTTAAAATAGTCTCCAGACTTTCTGTGGTTTATGTTACTTTAAACTATTCTTTTTACTTTTTTTTAATATCATGGCCACATTTTCCTAAGCTTTCTTTCCTAAAATTAAATTATTTTTTATGGCATTCCTTCTTTTGCCCAAATGCTGAGCCTAATTGTTGTAAATAATGAGTAGACAGAAATGGGCACTCACGATACAGCCTGCATCAATTCCTGCTCAAATCTGTCTAGACTCTGGAAATTCAGTTTTACCAAGCAGATGTCTGTAATCTCTTGTATTCTTGCATATCTGCCTATGAGAGAATGGCAATATAAATTCACATGATCGTTAATTTATGAAGTTTTCACTTTCTTAATTGTCATATACTATTCTGATTATTTTACTTACAGTGGTTTTCTATAACATTCAGAATAAGGTTCATATTCTTTAGTTTGGCAAACAAGGCCTTTGATAATTTGGTGCCTGATTACTTGATTTACTTCCCACATGAACTCTTCCTTTTCTCTCCCAGTAAAGTTCTTACTAAACGGTATCATTTCACAACTCTGTACCTTCTCCCAGATCTTCCTGGAATATCTTTCCTTATCTTCTTCATTGTTCATATATTCAAATGTAATCACGATGTCCACTATAATCAAAATGTTACCTATAGGCCACTTTTCAATTAAATTCATGTAACTTTCCCATAATCCATGATTCTTAGCTTTCTGTGTAATTCTACTGTCTTGCCCTGTGTGAGTCCAGATGTGAGAGTCAGCACATTACTCATAAACACGATAAAGACCATTCATTTCAAGTCTGTGATAATTTAATAATTTAATTGAAGATTTAGGGTTCTAAGGAAGGGTCACGTTATTAAGGACTAAGATCTCAATTTCTTTCTTCATCCTTCCTCAATTCTCTCTGTCTCTGTCTCCATCTCTCTATCTCTATCTGTATTTATCGCTATCTCTTTTTTCTCCCTTACCTTCCTTTTCAGGAAAAAAAACATCTTTCCTTCATACATCTTTGTAGCCTGACCTCACCTTTCATACAGGCTTTCTCTATACTCTAAGCAACTTAGCAAATATATTCTTTCTTTTAGAATATTGTGCTTGCCCAATAGAAATTGTACTGAATAAAATCTTCTTCAGCTTATTACCTAACAATAATTTTTAAAGTGCCCACAACGATCTAGGCAATGTAGTAGACACCAATTCTATAGTGGTGAAAGTGCAGATAAGATTTTTACCTTCTTGGAGTTTCTAACTTAGCATGTGATCCAAACAGCAATGCATCGTTACAAATTACTTGATTTGGATCCCCAGCTGGATTTTGTGCCATTCCTGTGGCTACCATAAGCATCCAGTACACACTTCTATTCCTACATGTAACCATGCATTGTTATAATTGATTATTTATGGGTTGATCTACTGTACTAGTCTGTAAACTCAAAGGAAGGATGATGTCTTATTCACTTTGCATTCTTGGAGTTAAGTGTAGCACCTATATATATTGTGCTCTACTGTAATAAGTATTTAATAAATATTAGGGGTGTGTGAATGAATCGTTTATATTTTCAGCTTAGTTTATTTTAGTGAACTATAGTATATTTTCATTACTGTATTTTTACTATTAAATAGGAAATTCAATGAACACTGCCTTGAAATGTAAGAACATTAAACAAGGAAAAGATGCTCAAGGAATAAGTTATTCTTAATTTCCGATGTAAATGATTTTTCACATTATTTTACTCATTTGAGTAAGGTTTATATTGGATTCATAGTTCCCATATAGTATTTTTAGCACTTTATAGAATCAAGAATTCTTATATTCTCTCATCTCCCATTTTTTGAGAGTCTGGGGTTAGGAAGTCTTTATGAGAATAAAGAAATACTCATGGCTTCCATTGTTCCATAATGTAGGAATTTAGAAAGAATTCTGCAGTGCTCTGAAGGCAGTGCTGGTTGTGGACTAGAGTTCAGCTTTCCATGAGATTCCAAACTCAAAGAAGGGCTAATTCAGTAAGAATCATTGTAATAGGAGGAAAATTGCGTGCTAATGTATTCCAGGAGATGATGAAATCTCTTGTCTTATTAATTTGGCAGTGCTGAGTTCCTCTTATGTAGAAAGTAATTTCCTTTCTAAAGGAAAATGAGGCATCTGTTCCTACTCAAAACCAAATGGAGAATTCATCATCCACATCAGCAAGTCCGGACTGCTCAGTGCTCAAGCCGTACTTCCTGCTCAGCATATTCTATTCATACAGACTAGTTAGTCCCGCTAGTGTCTCACATTATTTGTTGGAATAATAAGCATTTGCCATTTCTCAAGTTCATTATGACTTTTAAAGGCTCTGATAAAAATGTATATATTTTAAAAATTTAACAAGATGGCTCATGGAATTCATTTAGTCAGATTTTTTGAAAGAGTATTACATATCATATCATGTACATCTGTTTTTCTTTGGTCCCAATCTTTTGGTATTGTGCAGTTACAACAAGGACATTGCAGCCTTCTGAGTCTTTATGAAGCTAAAGATATATTTATAAAATCACAGTCCAATTTTCTAATCCAACATTTACAATAAACAAGCACTGATTATTTGTTTTTCCTCCCTCTCCTTTAAGAAAAACCTTGCTCAAAAATAAAACTTTTGTTCCCCTAACTACATAAAGCTAAGCAAATTCCCAACTATGTACTTGCTTATTGAAACTGAGATTCCTGTTCTTCATGTGTGTCAAACTGCATGTCTCTTTCCTTTCTTTTATTTATCTGTATTTTGATTTCTTGGATTCTTGAGAAAACTCTCAAGTACTTTTGAGTTCACTGTTTTTAGAGACTCCGGAGTCTTGCATCACAGCAGCATGTTTCTTGCAGGGGAAGAATGTCTTTGAGAGCCTGCACCCCTTTCCATACCATCTGGTTTGCAGATGACAAATACAAGCGCTAGGGTGTTTTCTTTTCCCCCCTAACGATCTGGGAAACAGATTGGACCTAAAATTCTACCCTGGTGATCCCTAATATATGAATCTTCATTACCATGTCAAATTCTTCAGGAATTCAATTCTCCAGCTATATGTTTTTTTAAAGATGAAGCACACACTACCTATGACACTCCATTTGTAGGACATTTTCCATGGTGCTGTAACGTCTTCATTTCTTTTCTGTAGCCTAGCCACATCTTACTCCTTTTTCAAAGGCTGGTTTAAGATTTTGTTTTTCATGTGAAGTCTTTCCTAGTTAATCCAACCTTTATGCATTGCTCTTTCATTGCCTGGAGCACTTGTCTTCACATCATATCATGGTGTACATTAGTTTAAATGTTTCACGTGTGCTTTGGTTCCTCAATCAGAGTGTAAACTGTTTGATAACAAGATTCTTTTTGTTTATTTTGTAAAGTGTAAGGGACAGTATAGGGACACAACAGATATTCAAGACCTAGTTGTTGAGTGAATACTAAGTAATGCCTTTGAAGAAGCCTCATTCTAATACAGAATGTGGGAGAGACTGTATTAGGAAGGGATTAAGTTAGGAAAAAATTGTACAATGTGAAATATTAACCTCAATTACAGAGCGAGGTCTAGCCTTTACATAGATTTGTGTGAATTAGAGAAGGTGTCACCTCTGTGTGACCTTAGGCAAGTGGACAGTACCCTTGTGCAAACAAAAATGCCTCCCTTCATCCAGTAGGTGCAGCCTTCAAGCTAGGGCTCAAAGCAAGACAAAGGGAGCTTGGAATGAATTTCACCTCCCACTGGCCCCCTCAGTTGGAGCTTTGTGAAGTGTACAAAATGCAAATGATACATAGGAGCCCTCCAAATAGTGGCACAGATGATGCATGCAACTAAAGGAAATTTGGTAGCTTAGGAAGTGCCTACTCTGTGTGGTATACCCTGTGTGGCACGAAGCTAGAGGCTAAGAACCTAGGAAATTTTGTGGGTTGTATGTTGGGAGAGAGTTGTGAGTAGTCGTGGCTCGTGTGAAAAAGATTTATTTAAGAATCTAGGTTTTAAATTGGTGTTCAAAATTGTTTAAGAGATTGAAAAGGCCAGAGAATGGATATGTAGGTAAGGAAGCAGTAGATGAGGTTTGTAGGGAGTGAGCAACAGTCAGAGTGAAGAAAATGACACAATTCTGAAGGTGTGGATGAATTTGTTACTGGGGCAGAGTGCAACTGAGGGCTATCGCTGAGGTTCGTGAAAGGTGACATGGTTGAGGTGCCATTTAAGAAGACGGTTTTAGTAGCTACATTTAAAACAGATTGCAGGATAGCATGAGTACAAAGAAATTTGCAAGATGTCTGTGGTATTGAAAGAAGAAAGAAAGGGAGAATGATTAAGACAAAGTATGGAGAAAAATTTCTGGTTAACTCTATGTGGGTATAAAATCTAAGGATGTGTGCTTTGAAAGTTGAGGAGATGGAACAGATAATAATGATTTAAATTATTATTCTTTAATGTATATTAATGAATGTAATAATAATTATTATTATTTTGAGAGCAACATTTATTGAGTTCCTAATATGTGCACTCAGTTACTAAGCATTCTTAAATAAAGCAAGAACATAGTACTGAATTGGCATTCAAAAATATGATCTCCTCAGTATAGGTTAAAAGTATTCTTTTTTAATAGAGGGTCATTTGTTTTCCTTAATTAATAATCTGCTTATGATTTTTATGGGATAAACTAACTTTAAAAATTACACTCTAAAATTCTGTGATCTTATGGGAATGTTTCCCAAAGCATAGGACATTAGTCTGTAGTGATACACAGGATAATTTCAGGTAGCACACATTTTATGTTTTGCAAGTTATGTGCTTATTTGTATGTTAGGAAAAAAACCCCAACTATATAGCTTATCAAATCTGAGGTTAAAAATTTAAAGCTTCAAAAATGGAAGAGTCAACTTAAAATGAATTTTAATGGAAAATACACAAAAACAATGGTACATAATATAAACAAGTATAGAAAATTTATAATTATGGTGAACTAGTTGACTGCCTTAGGGGAAATACTAATCTACAGTTTACTTATAAATTTTAAGAATTTATCTCAAAAATAAGAAAAAAAGGAATTTGGGGGGTATTATAAATGTTAGACATATTTAATTGGAAAGAAAACCTGTTTTGCAGTAGAAGGAATTTTACTATTTTAATGAAATTTTTGGTTTAAAATTATTTTTAATCATAACATCAAAACATTTTAAATAGTTTTAATTTAAATCTTTTAGAATAGTCTGTATCTATTCCAATTGTAGATTGTCAAGTCTTTACAATATTTTCAGTATTTACATAGATTAGGGGAAATTTTAGCTGTTAAATACATCAAATTTATATAATCTGTTAGCATAAGACTTAAGAGATTCCAGAAGAGTTTGATAGTATCTATAAAATGACTATCCGTAAAACATCTCAGTTTTTTTTCCTTAGTATCATGAAGCTTAACTTTTGGTCTTTGGTCTTTGACATAAACTTCATTATGAAGTTAAGCAAGGGAAATATATTGGACAACTGGATTACTTCAAGTTTAGAAGAGATGGCTTCACTACTAAGCTCTATAACCTCTTTGATCCAATTAACTGGCCAGTTAACTTTGTTTACATGTCAGAATATACCTTAAGAATCCAGGGGAAATTTAGCATTGCATTTCACTCTTTCCCTGCAGCACTGGTAAATATCAAGAATTCAGGGGAAAGTTGGGAGATGAGAGTATGTTAACTATAAGTTTGCTTTAACTATGTGACCCATGCGACTGTGTAAACTTATTTTATTTATTGGATGAGAGGAGATCTTTTACTAGAGCCACAAATAAATCATCCTAGACAGATGGGCATTCTACTGTATATCAATGACATAGTTGTTGGCTAACGTAACAGAAAGAACACACCTTCTGCAGTCACATAAGTAAGGCTTTGAAACCTGGCTCTTCAGTACTTTGGGGAAATCATTTGCCTCTGTGAGCCCCAGTCCCTTTATCTGTAAAATGGGGAAATAGGAAAATAATTTCTACCTCAAATAATTGTGAGCATTTATCAGATAACATTTGAAAATGCCTTGGATAAAGTAAACACTTAATAAGTAATTCTTATTATTACTGGTGACCTTAAGCATCCTAATTAACCACTGTCTTCATTGGTCTGTTGCACACTGTAGCTCCACACTAAACCATCTGGAATCCTTAGCTCATGTCATTCATCTCCCATCTCTGCATGTCAATCCTGCTTTAATTCCCAGAATGCTTCACTTTCAGCACATCTCTATTATAAGGAATACATCTGGTTGTTTTCTAGGTCCTTTCAATAAAAGAATGATGATTTATTATTTAAAATATTTTTAAATTTCAAGTGGGCAAAATATGATTTTTTTAGTACATTTTAGAATAGAATATTTGAATCTTTATAAATTAACAAGGAATATTTGTGTAGCACTTAACAGGTTACAATGCTTTTTTTCATGTAAATTATCTCATTTGATTTGAGGTGAGAATTATTAAACCCATTTTTTAAATTGGAAGAATTGAGGCTTAGAAAAATAAATAACTTACTTAAGGTCTTCCTGCTAGTAATTTCTAGAGCTGAGTCTTTTGATGCCAGAAATGGTTTTTTCTAGTATACATTAAACTTCTACAATGAGAAATAAGACGATAAAAACAAGGGGAAGGGGTAAAGATAATATCCTAAAAGGAAAGGAGTATGGATATTTAAAGCTCTGACAATAGAGCATTATGCATTTTGAGCAAAGACAAACTTCTCCATCCTCTCTCTTCCTTTTTGTATATATGTGCACATACACATATATACATAAAATTTCTGTATCCTTATCATTAGCTTTGTTGAAGCACAGTGGTATCTCTGTGTTTATCTATCTGTTCTATAAACATATCGTTGTTTCATAATAACGTGCCAAATGTGCCTCCAGGCTTAAAATGTATTGATATTCAGAATGGTACTCTAATCTGTTAAAGACAGAATAAAGGAAAGAAGGCGAAGGCGACTTGGTCCCCAGGAAAGAGCTCTAGAGTGAGACTCAGAAGGCTGTGTTCATCTTTGAGGCCTTGGGCATGTTCTTTGTGTTTTAATGTTCTGGGAAATTTTTGTTTCGTTCTTTGTTCTGTATGGTACTCTATGGAGTATGTACATATGTTAAAGTGAGTCCTCTTTGTTAGTATAAATAAGTTATTTTTAAATTTTTGATGCTTGTTTTTATTCTCACTTTCTAGAGCGAGATAATTATAAAAGTGCTAAACAATTGTACTTTGGCATGCTTTAACTTCTGGCCATTTTTTATTTTAGAAGTTTCAGATTTACAGAAGAATTATGCAGTTAGTACATAGGGTTCCCCTATATCCAGACCCAATTTCCCCTCTTCTTTTTTTTTTTTTTTTTCTTTTATGCAGTACGCGGGCCTCTCACTGTTGTGGCCTCTCCCGTTGCGGACGCGCAGGCTCAGCGGCCATGGCTCACGGGCCCAGCCGCTCCGCGGCATGTGGGATCCTCCCGGACCGTGGCACAAACCTGTGTCCCCTGCATCGGCAGGCGGACTCTCAACCACTGCGCCGCCAGGGAAGCCCCTCCCCTCTTCTTAACATCTTACATTACCAACTGATGAACCAATAGTGGCACTTTATTGTCAATATTTTATTCAGGTTTCCCTGGGTTTTACCCAATGACCTCTTTCTCTTCCAGGATCCCATCCAGGATACCATATTACATGAAGTCATCAAAGCTTCTTACACTCTTCTTGGCTGGAACAGTTTCCCAGACTTACCTTGCTTTTCATGACCTTGACAGTTTTGAGGAGTACTGGCCACGTATTTTATAGAATACCTCTCAGTTGGGATGTGTATATTGTGTATATTGAGGAAGACAACCTGAGAGGTGGGTGTCATCCTCAACTACCCACACACCTTACCACTATTGATGTTAAACTTCATCCCCTGGCTAAGGTAGTATTTGTCATATGTCTTCACCATAAATTTATTATTTTTCTCCCTTTCTATACTGTACTCTTTGGAAGAAACTCACTATGTGCAGCCCACAGTTAAGGAGTTGGAGTTATGTTCTATCTTCTTGAGAGTGTAGTATCTACAAAAATTATTTGGAATTCTGCACAGAGATTTGTCTATTCCATTTATTTACTTATTTATTTTCATGCATTTATTTCAGTATGGACTCATGGGTATTTATTTTAAATTTTGGGTAATAATTCAATGCTACTTTGCTTATTTTGTTGGTCAAATTGTTTTAGCTTTGGCTTTTGGGAGTTCTTTCACTTGGCTCTGGCGTCCCTTTGATATATCCCTATCATTATGGGGTTTTTTTGAGTATTTTATTACTTTATAGCATTATAAGACATTCCAGGCTTATCCTGTGTATTTCCTACCCCCGTCATAGAATCAGTCATTTCTCCAAAGAGGCTTTTTAAATTGCAGTATGGCATTAGAAACCACTATTTGGGACCTAGGTGTGTGTTCATTGCTACTAACAAATCATTTTTTTTTTTTTTTTTGCGGTACGCGGGTCTCTCACTTGTGGCCTCTCCCGTTGCGGAGCACAGGCTCCGGACGCGCAGGCTCAGCGGCCATGGCTCACGGGCCCAGCCAGTCCGCGGCATGTGGGATCCTCCCGGACCGGGGCACGAACCCGTGTCCCCTGCATCGGCAGGCGGACTCTCAACCACTGCATCACCGGGGAAGCCCACAAGTCATTCTTTTTACACCCTCTCAGTTGACAGAGCAAGGAAATATATGTGTGTATACAAACACGTGTGTGTGTGTGTGTGTGTGTGTATGTATATGTATAAATGAAATTTTAAAATATTTTGGAAACGACAGCTTAGAAGTAGGATAACCTTAGCTTTTATAGCATTTCTTCTGAAACTTCCCTTGTGTGGGATATCATATAAAATAGAGGCAAATTACAACATATTAATGAATACCTTAATGGTAGAGCTAAGTAAAGGCTGGATACAATATCTTAAATATATACTCTAAACCAGAGATTCCCTACCTGGAGTTCACAGGCTGAATGGGCCTGCATATATGTTTTGTTTGGTCCACACAGTGTTTTTTAAAACTATTTGAATTACAAAACTAACATTGAAAAATTGAGATATGTCAAATACAAATACTGATTTCTAGTTTCTTTTAAAAATTTATCCTATCCGAGAAACTGGGGACCCACATTATTCATGTACCAATCACCTGGCATTGAATGGTGGTTGAAATCTTGGTGGGGACTGCACAAGCTCCTGTCTACCATAAACCCTCTACCCATCCCCACCTCCACCTCACTTTCTCTTGGACACTGAGGAAACAGTTCAGGTTCCACCTTACATGCACTGTTGTTTTTCACATAGTAAGGAAAAGAGGAAAATACTTCTTGAACCCATTACTAACACATTGGGAAAACAAAGGGTTGTCTATGACATATATGTTTTTTAAGTAAAATGAAAGAAAGCATATTCCTCTATGTGAGTGAGAAGTATCCCTATTTGCTTAATATGCAAAATGAACCCTGCCCACTAAATTTGGATGTCTGCCCCAATCCTTGGTTCTCCAGTGAGGATCAGAACGAAATGTTTTCCTGCCACTTCTATAAAATGACTTCATAAAGTAATACAATCCAACACAGAGTTTGGATTTTGGTGTGACCTTGATGTAGATACCATTATTATATGGCCTAGTTTTAAATCTTTAAAAGATATCTCTAATGTCTTTTATTTTTTTGTGACAGTTTTTATAAATCTTGAACCATGTTATTTTGTGTAAATGGCCAATGATAAATGATTTACTCAAGATCTATAAACTACATCTTATTGCTATATTTAAAGCACTATATTTGTATTTTTGCGTGCAGAGATCAGTCCAGTTAGTTTTATTCAGAGGGGAAATGAATAAAGAACACATTTATTAATTGTAGAATATAGATTTCTGGTATGCTAAATATATAGAATATGAATTCAGCATCATATTTTACATTTATCTTCTGTTTTCAAAATGATGAACATTACAAGAAAATAAAAAGTTTGAGCCATCAACAATTAAAATTAAAAAAAGCCCAGGTTATAAGTAGCTGCAAATGAAGCAAGCTTGTAGCTTGCCATGTTTTACTGATTGAACTAAATTGGATATATTTGGCAAGACAATGGACTTATGGCAGGAACAACAACAAAAAAAAGGTTGTAATTACCTGAATAAAGGTGGGTTTAAATCAAGTTTAAGTATAAAAATAAGTATAGTATAAAACAGAATTTAAAAGTATATAAAATAAATCAGGTTTAGCAATTTGACCACCTCCCTCTCCCCATGTCATTGCATAATTGTCAGCATCATAAATTTTACCATGTTTATGCATGTCTGTCTGTACATATAAATATAAAAACACAAGATTTTACCGTGTTTATGCATGTCTGCCTGTATATATAAATATAAAACCACAAGATTTTACCATGTTTGTGCATGTATATTAGGTATATATGTATTTATAAAAAAATTAGTGGCCTAATATGAGTGTATATAACCATTTGTAAAAAAGGAAATATCTACAACCACAATACACAATATAAAACTATGTTTTATATATGTGTGTGTGTGTATTTGTAAATACATACACACATACAAGGATATATGTGATGTAGGGTTTTTACCAGATATTTTTACATATATAATAGTAATATCTCTATTAGAAGATGCTGGTGAATTCAATGGAAACTTCTGGTCTGCAGAACAGTATGTTGGTTTTTCATATATAAATTAATTTCTTATGAATTTATGCCACATAAATTAACATTTAGAGAAATAAATTTGATGAATACAGCTTAAGTTAACCATCAAGATTCTGGACTTTCAGTGCTGAGAAACCAGAGCTTGAGTCAGGAACCCTATCTCAGCAGCTCTCATGCTGCCAATCATTTTATACTAACACCCACCTGACTACAGCCCATCCAGAGAATGAATGTGATTGATAAAGAATGTATGATTAATAAAATCTTGTTTCTCTGCTGATCTTCATTCTTCATGAAAAAGCTTACACCTGCAATAATACTGTCTGGTTTCAAATCCAGGGCCTATCACTTCTGAGGTGTGGGAATCTTTGTCCTGGGGCAAATTGTTTAATCACTGTGAGCTACTGTCAGTTACCTCCTGGGGATTAAAGTATGTTTAGGATTAAATGAGATCAAGAATATAAAACAGTTTGGACAGTACTTAGCACATATCGAGTATTCAATAATATAAGCTTCTGTTGCTATTTCTAGTGCTACCATTACTGTGACTGCTATCAATTTACATAAAGTTCTTTGAAACTGAATTGTCTTTTATTTTAATAACTCTTAGAAAATCAAAAAAGATCAACATCAAAATGCTGAATCACCGGTTCATTGTCATTAATCTGGAAATTTCCTAAGTGTGTAGGTATGGCCATAGTGTTTGCAATTGTTTGAAGCCGAAACAGTTGAAACACTTTAGCCTACAGATTACCATGAACAAGAAACTGCCAAGTGGAATGCTACCTTCTGTTTTTCAGTTCACTGTTTGTAACCAATATTTATGACACAGAAGAGTAGGACTTGTTAGAAATCATTGTAGTACCTCATTTGCAAGCTCAGGTAGTGTTTCTCTTATCAGGTACCCAGCAGCTTCATGGAGCATTGAAAACACTTGGGTTGCTGTTCAGAACACCCAATTGCCTGTGTGGCAATATTTTGTCAGAAAACATCTTCATCATAAATTATGTATTACACATTATTATCCAGGTTTGGGAAGAAAAAAGTTGCTAAAGGGGTTGAGATAATACTCTAGAAATCTATGACCACCTGTGATAGGTTCTGTTTTTGCTGTTTGGTTGCTTTGAATTAGAAGTTATGGGTTTTTTAATTAAGCTAGTACTTTATTATTTGACTTCAGCTGTAAATGTAAGTGGAAATGGAAAATAGAAATAGGAGAACAAAAATAAAAAGTATGACTTAAAGATTTGTTATATTCATTATATGTATATTCCCGATAACCTTAGGTTGTGGAGCTGAAGATATGGTTACTGTTCTTAAGGGCAAGATGCCTTTCCAAAGCTTTGAAACTAATGCTTCTTGTAACTTCTCAGATTGTATAAATTTCATGTGGTTAATAAGGCATGTAGGAGTTAGTGTTTTCACTAATGATGGAATAATTGGGACTAGGGGAATTTCATTTTGTGAATCTTAAAACTGATTATCTACCCCCATCTCCTTTTCAGACAGGCTTAAGAGAAATAAATGAAACTTTTGCATTGCCATTTATTATATAATTTGCTTCACTTTCCTGGAATTTGCCCTTTATTTCTTCGTGTTTGGCAACTCCCCAATTCCAAAAGGATGTTTTTATGTAGTTTTGTTTACTCTGTAGTTCTTCAAATTTGAATTTGCTTTATACAAAACTATTGAAAATGATGCACTCCAGTACAGTCTAGCAAGTTGCTGAGATTATTATGTTTATATTGTCAACTACTTTAATAGAATGATATTCAAGCTCAAGCTATAATTACTATCAACTCTGTAAGGGCTTCCTGGCTGGTGAGTGAATAAGCTCTAAGTGAGTGGCTTATGGAACAGAATGGAGGACTAGAGGTACTAAAAACTCTCAGAGCAGCATGGAGAGAATGTTAGATCTAGGAATCTTTCTTGATACTGAAGAACATTGATGAGCATATCATTTTCAGTGTTTGTTTCTGTTTTTATTAGTGAAAGAAGAGCTTTCAGGGATGGTGAACCAATTAATTCTACATGCCTGTGTCCTCACTAGACTGTAAGGTCTGTGAGGGCAGGGCAGTGATTTCCTATGTATCTCCCCAGTCTCTTGTTCAGAAATAGACACCGAAAAGAAGAATTAGTTGCTCCACTTTTCAAGGCAGGACAGACTGCTCCAAAAAATCATTACCATGTAAGAAACATAACTTCTGAACTCCTGTGGCTCTGTCACCAACGTCTGGCTTCACATGGCCTCTCTAGCTTCTTTCTGTTATTTTCCCTCTGTCCTTAGGCTGAACCCTCCTCAATACATACTAGGACCATACTGTCTGGTTGACAGTATGACCACCTACCTGTTTGCTGCCTGGCAACTTTCTCTCCTCTGTGATTCTCCCAGTTTACTCTACAATCTCAGGAGACTCAATCTTCCTTTCATTTTTCTGCTCAGTGAAGGAAAAGACTTCAGTGCTGTCACATCATCATCAACCAAGTTAAATACAACACTGTTAGTTGGTGTTCAGGATTTCTGTGATTGGACGCAACTCACACTTTCTGGCATTTCTTCTACTTATTCCCTATATAGAGTACTCAATATCAGGCAAACCAAATTCTAGAATGCTCCCCAAGCACACCCCATCTTTAACTCCTTATCTCTGTGTAATTGCTTAAGTATCTCCCCGGTTGTTACTTCTGAAGCTCATAGCCAGGCACTCACAGGCAGTGATTACTTAATTGCTGTATTGATTGAGCTGTGACAATAAATTAGATAGGTAGTTAAAAATTATACATGTTTTATTGCTATATATTACATTTTGGTTAGTTGAATTTCACTCATTGTTTTTAAATTCTATTATGCTTTAAAAATGATTCACGGTATTTGGTTTAAATAAAAGGACAGTCAAATTATTAGAAAGTTAGGATAGTTTTTACTTAATATTTGAAGCCAGGGCTTAAAAAGTTAGTTACACAACACCCTTAAACATACATAATTCATTTTATCTGATTAACAAAAAGGTTTTTTTAATTAAAAAAGTATATAATCAAGATTGTAACTCTTCCTAAAACGCGATATTTTATTCTCTCTGATTTTCTGAAGTTGTCTGTACCAAAAATGATATTTTATTCTCTCTAATTTTCTGAAGTTGTCCGTACCAAAATGATACTGTTACTCTGGAATGTTGATGTGGTAGGAAACTTCTACTTATGTCTCTAAAAAGTAGGCCATGACTACATATCATAAAAATAGATGTAAAACGTGGCTCTTCTGGCTTCTTGAGGTCAAAGAACCTTGCCATGTGCATGTTTAATTACATGTCCGTACATTCAATGAGTTAACCTTTCCAATAACAGACATTTTAATACAAGACAATCAAAATATGAACCTCAATCGGTGGATTATAGATACCTTATAATCAAAATCTAATATCTTCTGAGTTAACCCAAAATTTAGTATTCATATTTTATTTTATCAATTATGTTACATAGAAGTATTTTGTTCAGAATTCAAATGTTATGTTCAAAATTCAAATATTATTATGAGAAATATGATTAACACATACAGTCTCTCCCTTTCCCCTCTAATTTGTTTTGCCAAGTACAAGAGGTAAATTTAGCTAAAAGTTTTACATATATATGAAGAAATTCTCTTGGAGAGACTGTAAAACTAATTGAATCATAGTTTTTATTCTCGTCAACAATTTGGTTTTTAAATTCACACTTCACTAGCGTTGCTAGATTTTCACCTTTTGGGGCTAAAGAGGGTATCATTAGTGTGTTCTTCTGAAGCCAAATTGCATCAGGAATCATCATATATTTTTCTATCCCCCAGGTCCAGACAGGCTGAGCATCTTATTAGTGAGCTCCAAGCCTAGTTGTTTATTGTTTCTGCTCAACAGAAATCCCCCTGCTTGTGACACACACACCTTTCTCTGTGAACTAAGCATAGTACTTAAAGCTGCCTTCAGTATCCAACAGCAGCTCAAACCCAACCTTTGACCCTTAAATCTTTTGTCCAATGAAGTGTCCTAAAACCATCTATTTTGGTGTCTTAAGACAATCTAGTTCATTAAACTTTTTTTTTTCCAGCTGAGAACTCTTTAAGCAAAAGTTAATTTTCTCACTGAATGATTGTCATATTTTCATGAAATTTTTGACATGGCATGACCAATTTAAGGGCAAAACAATTCTTAAAATGCTTTGTATTTTATTTGCTGTTAAGTCACAAAAGTGTCCCATTATATGAACTTTACAATATACTTAACTGTCAAAGTCATTTCCTATAACCAAGAATGAACTTGAAATCACTGTTCATGATTATAATTTTCAAAGATGACATTTCTCCTAATAAGAATGGTCATTTAAAATACTATATTATTTCCTTCAGATCTCTACTTACATTCTACTTTATCTGTGAGATCATCCCTGATTATTCAAAATTAACCCTGGTTTCCCCTTCCCATTCAATTCTCTTCTCTCCCAGCACTCCTTGTCTTTGCCTTGCTGCAGTTTTCTTTACTTGTCACTATTAGAGAGATCATATGATAATGTATTTAATTTGCTTATTTTCTGTTTCCCTCCACTAGTTCGTAAGCTCTTTGAGGATGAGACTTTTTATGTTCTGTCCACACTTACCTTCCTAACACTGGTATGGTGCCAATACAGAGCAGGTACTCAATATGTATGCATTGAATGAATGAAAAAGAAATCTACTGAGATTTTTGATGTGACTTGGGATTTTAAATCTGGACTCACAGTTAACAGTTACTGTGCAAAAGGTAAGATTGTAGACTGGTTGATCCTCTAAATGCTCCTTCATCTATAAAATGAAGTGGACATATCCCTTTAGAAGAAATGAAAGATATGTATGAAATCTTTTCAGAGCCAAAGTGGCTATTTAAATATGGTAGCATTCCTCTGATTTGATTTCTCCCTTTCCTTTTTAGTTAACCATGCAGCTGTAATGAACACCTACTGTGCCTGACATCGCCTACTAGAGATGTCAAGAATACAGATGTGAACAAAACAGAGACACCCTGCCTCAGTGGAGAGTGTAGCCTAGGAGGTAGTAAAGCAAAACTTAGGGTTGAATATGATCAGCTTTTTATAGAGGTACCCTTTTGAAATTGAGCACATATTAGGTGCTCAATAAATAATTGTTCAATAAGTGAGTAAATGAATTTTTTTAAATTCTCAAGCAAAACTTAATCTCTTTTCACTTATAAGTGAAAAGCAAACATTTTTTTCATAGACTGTCCTCTCACAATATCTCTGTGATTAACGAGATTTGGAGTAAATTATCTGAAAGTACACACATGGATTTTTCCTACAAAATACTGCCATCTTTCCATGAATTACTAGAGGAAGGAAAATTATCATGCAAAGCCAGGTGAGCCTGATCAGAAGTAAAAGTATTCAGGCATGTGTTGCCCATCACTGTATCACCAGTGTCCAGGGAAGTGTCTGGCACAGAGAAGATAGAAAATGCATTTTTGTCGAATTGAACTGAAGGAATTAAGGAAGGAAAAGTATTTTAATTCTGTGGCCAAAAAAGATCTCTAGAATATCACAATACATAAATCTTACTTCAGTTAACTGCTCATTTCTTTCATATTTCTTTGCTTCAATGTCAGTTATGGTCATAAAATTCATAACTGCTATAGACAGAACCATTACAAGGGCATAATTTAAAACAACTCAAATGTTCATGCCCCCTGGGGGCATGAACTTTATTTTACATCACTATAAACCTCCCAGTATACTATATACTATAATTTAACTGTATAAAATGTGTATTTAATAAATGGCTAAATTATAATCTAATGTCTTTTCCTAAGTCTTAGCATAAATTAAGTTTGAATGAATGCACACAATACAGTTAAGTCACTCTTTGATTCCTAACGTGAAAATAATTTCCTAGACCACAAACTTTGTCCATTTTGAGATTAAATAGGTGATTTATGAAAATAAACATCACCTAGTAGTTTTTGAATGTAAAAGACAGAAGAGGGTTTTAAAAAATGAAAACAAAAATGATATTTGTCATATAAATTTTATTTTGTCTACACCATTTTTCTCTATGTATTCTTGAATATTTATGGAATGTCTCAGAATGACCTCTCAAAATAAAAGGAACTAAAAAGTTATTCTTCAATCATTTTACATTTTTCATATTCAAAATATGGATTTTCAGATTTCTTTAGCAAACTGTTTATGAGCTGGGCCTTTTTTGGTGAAATGTGAGGGATTTTTCCTGCCAATTTATAAAAGCACAGAAAATAGGCTAAGGCACAGCTGACAGCCTTCCAGCTTTACTAACGCCAGCCATCTGTTTTCTATAAGGTAGTTATTGTTTTCTCTTGTTAAATTCTCCCTGTGAAATGTTTTCCTTGAGATTTCTTTTTTTTGTCTGAATTCTACCTAGTGATACAACTTACTAGTGGACCATAAAGGCACAGATGGATTCTCAGGGAGCTTTGCAACTTCTTACATTCACAATAGAGTCTCACTGTACTGATCTAAATTGTACACTTTTCTAGGGAGATTTATTACTAAAATACCAAAGAGTCATAATGATTAAATCAATTAATATTTAAGGGTATTTATACCTTAAAAAGATGATTATAGAGTGAGATTTCAGATTTGTGGTAGTTCTTTGTGGTAAATCATTTATGGAGGGGAATGGAGGGAGATTTATTACTAAAATACCGAAGAGTCATAATGATTAAATCAATTTATATTTAAGGGCGTTTATACCTTAAAAAGATGATTATAGAGTGAGATTTCAGATTTGTGGTAGTTCTTTGTGGTAAATCATTTATGGAGGGGAATGGCATTTAGCTTTTATCTGTGTTGTTAAAATGAAGGAGCAGAAAATATATTCTTTAACAGCTTGTACATAAGGAAGGAAAGGCCCTAAATGGGCATGATTACACTAAGGAACAATAGTTTTCCTGTTGTTTCTTCCATTTAAAGAATGTAGTACATCATTGGAAGTGCTTATTGTGATGACTGTAGTAATATTCCCAAATCTGGTATCAAAATACAGAGAAGCATTTTAAAAATAGAGATTTCCAGGTGCAAAACAGAATCAGAATCACAAGAGGTAGGGTCTAGGAATTGGCATTACAAAAAAATTTTTTGAGTAGATTCTGATGTACCAACTTAAAATGAAGGCTGAAATTAAAAATAAATTTAAAAGAAACCCTTCAATTTGAGGGATACATAGCATTTAAAGTCACAAAACCCATGTAATTTTTATGGGACTGATTTTGGGTGAAATCTTTGACTGAAGGAAGAACTGAAATATTATAAACTATGGACATAAAAGTAACCTGAAGCTTTAAATGGCTCTGAAAGGTGATACTGGGGTTTGCCTCTCAACCCTGCAGGCTCAATACCACTTACTTTTTAAAGGCATAACTGGTGGGCTTCCCTGGTGGCGCAGTCGTTGAGAATCCGCCTGCTAATACAGGGGACATGGGTTCGAGCCCTGGTCTGGGAGGATCCCACATGCCGCGGAGCAACTGGGCCCGTGAGCCACAACTACTGAGCCTGAACATCTGGAGCCCGTGCTCCGCAATGAGAGGCCGCGACAGTGAGAGGCCCGCGCACTGCGATGAAGAGTGGCCCCTGCTTGATGAAACTGGAGAAAGCCCTCGCACAGAAACGAAGACCCAACACAGCCAAAAATAAATAAATAAATTTATAAAAAAACAAACAAAACAAAACAAAAAACATAACTGGCAAGGTATGGGTCATATTGGCTGAAATCACAAAATATTCTGCGACGACTTAAAAAGCCTCTTGTCAAAGTGCCACATAATTAGCTATGATTACATTAAACACAGGTGTACTGCTGTGGGCAGGTAGCTCAGGTACTGTGGCATTAACAGGTCCAACTAACTGCTATAACAGCTTTGTCTGGTATCATATGCTAACTAGAAAAATTCCTCTTGCCCTACAGAAATCACATTCCCCCTCCTCCCTTTGTCTTATCACTGCTCTTCTTTGAAATCTGAGTGTGCTTCTGTTTTGTGATGTTGTTTATGTGGACAGACCAGAAAACTGGTTGTTAAATACTTGACCTCGGGGTGCTTTGTGGGAGAAATAGGATTCCTCCACTATGATCATAACCCTGTATGAATGGATTTCTGCCAATATAATGTAGTGCAGGACTTCTCTCTCCTTCCTAACTATGCCAGATTCTGACAGGTACTCATGAGGGGGAGAGGAGTGAACATGAATTTGCTTTTGGTATACATGTAAATGGAGTCTGGGAACCTCTGTGCTAAATAATAATAATGGTTGTGTTTGAATAACATATTGATTTTTAAAAGCACTTTCACATCTATTTAGTTCTCAAAACATCCTTGTGTGAGGGGTAGTATATTACCCTATTTTTTAGAGGAAAAACCTTGAGGATCAAAAAAGTTGTCATTTGCCAGAAGTTATTAATACATAAGTAATATTTACTGCCAAGGTCAAAAAAGCAAAATAAAACAAAAAGCTTAGCATTCCTCAGCTCCTCAATTTTCATTCCCCATGTACCACTTTGCCTTGTAGAGGTTCCCAATGACTGGATTAAGAGTCAAACTACATCTGAAAGTTTCATCAGTTAGAGCTGCAAGTTTGCCCTCTCATTCCTCATTCCTTGTTGTCTTGAACTGAGTTGGCAGAGTACTACTTACCCCGAAGGTGGAGCCAAGAAAGAGGTGCCACTTCGTCCATCCCTGTCCCTTTAAGCTGCCGTTCAATTTCTATTTCCTCTTCTTTCTCTTCTCGTTCCCTCTCTTCCTTCCAACCATAGTGAGTTACATATAGCAACTGGTTAAATTCTACTTCTCAGTTCGCACCTGACACGCAGCTTCCACCAGAAAGACTAACCCACCCCGCCTACAAAATGCCTGAAACAATGCTTGTGTGTGCTCCCTTAGCATCCTGTATTTATTTCTATCAAGATACTTATCATTACATACTTTAATTGCTTGATTATCTGACTGTCTTCCTCATTGGGCTGTAGCTATTTGGAATTAGGATGGCATTTTTTGCTTTGTTCAGCTCTAGTACATGGTAGAGAAAGGGCACATAGTAGGTGCTCAATATTTGTTGGCTGGATAAAGACCATATTGCCTCTCCTCATGGCCTTAGCATTCCTTGGAGTGTTTCTGTGGATACTTCTTTGGAGACTCTAGTTTGTACCTTTACTCTGCCAAGACCTTTCAAGACCCGTACGTAGCACACTGGGTTGTATATGTTTCATTTTACTAAGCATGGTCATATTTGTCATTGCCATTGTTAGGCCTTTGGTTTGGAATGCATTTTAATTACAATGCTACCTCTATAGGGGAAATTAGATTTGATTTACATTATTTTATTTACATGCTTCACTACAAAATATAACTTATTCTTCCTGAGTTTTAGGACTTTTTGACATTTTAGTATAACTGCTGAAGAGCTGATTTCCTCTTTCCTCTTAAGATATTCTGCAGAATGTGATATATCACTTTTCTTGAAATCCATCCTTGTTTAGCAACATGGAAAGAAATAAAATTTTACAAGGAGGAGAAATACTTCTTTGATTATAAAATAGTTCCTAAGTATGAACAACATTTTTGAAATAGAAATTATTAATTTGGTGTTAATAATCATAACTGAGGGAAATTTGCCATAGTCTCTTTCCATCACACAAGATACCGCCATGTAAACAGTCCATATATACTGACTATTAAATAATATACATTTTGCTACCTGATTGTCACATTGGCTTTTTTTCTTTACTAATTTTTAAATTATTTCTCTTAAGGTTGACAAACTGAATGATTGTTGAACTAAATTAATCCCCAATAATTTAAAGTATAATCTAGCTCCCATATAAGAATTATTTTTTAAAATTATGACATCTTTAGAACACTCTAAATGGTGGATTTTGTAATCTATCATACATGGACTGGCATAAAGTAGCACAAAGTCATGGCTGAGAGAGGGTTATCACTGCATATTTCATATTCCTGCTCCGGGTAAACTCTTCATTTACTCCATGGACAGTTTAAGGACTCCAAAACCTGGGAGCCTATAAGAGATGAAAAGCCTCTTATTTTATGAGATGAGATAGAATGTTGAATATATAAATTCTGCTCTACAGGACTTACAGTTTTGTGTGGATATGGAGAATGATTTTGTCTATGCCTTAGAATTCCTAACTCTAAGAGAAGTCATTGGTAAATGTAGATAGGCATGAAATAATGCCTCTAAATGTATTCTGTTTGGCAATTAAGATGCTGAGAATGACCTTATTCCCCTATAGTTGAACCTCTGCTACTCCGGAGAGATTTCTATTGGTGGAGACATACTGTAAGGGTTTTCTGTTTGTTTATTTGTTTGTTTTTGTATCTAGCCCACCTTGTCATCTCATTATCTTATTTGATAATATGATCCAGTCATGAAAAGTCTGGCTGAGCTCATGATAAATCCCATCAGCCTTTGTATTTGATATTTAGCCAAAAAGTTCCATTAAATAAATCTTAATCACTACTGTTCCATTAACATCATAAGAATATCAATTCATCCAATTAGTTTCCATTAAATTAGGATGCATACGGGTCAGGTTTACATTTTTATTAGATCACATTCCCTCTTTTATTAACATAAAACAAAATGTACAATCACATCTATTCCATTATTTACTTTTATTTCTAATCATTATTGCCAGTCACATAGATTATGATGAACTGATAATTATTAAACAGGAAAAAATTGAAGTTGTAGATTGGTTCTTGGAGGAAGTTTCTATTTTCAGAGCTCTTAACAGAAGATTAAATGTTATAAAAAGGAAAACAGTTAACTTTTGTAAAGTCTAGTTCAGACTTCAGAAAAATGAAAGGAAATGAAGAACTGAATATGATGTAATTTAAGAAGCAGGTGTTTGATGGTTTCCTTTTAAATTATATTTTTTAATGTTGAATTTCATTGACTTTTCCCCAGTGGCTTTTTCAGCATCACCTCTTTAGTTTAAATAAAGTAGATAGAATAAAGTATATTGTTTGCTATGAGGAGAATCACATTTATACAATGTAAGCTGAGTTTTCTGGGGGAAAATTTCATTTCCTGTGCCCTATAAACCAATCTAAAAAAGAACTGAATAACAGTTGGTATGCAGTCATTTACTATCCATACTCATCAAAATGCCTGAAAGCTTATTTGTGTCATGGAGCTAGTTTTCCCCATCAATATCCTGTGAAGCCTCAGGAAAGCTAGGGGAAATTTCACAGGATATTAGGATGGTAACATTTGGTGGCTACACAGGCATAGCATCAGGAAATGAAATATTGACCATTTAGAGTTGGGAGCTGAATAGAAAGAAAGAATAGAGTTCATATTCTTAGTATGTTTCACTTGCTTCCCTTTGAAAACAAATTCATTAAAAAAACAAACAAACGATCTCTCCCTTTTCATATCTCTAAGAATGCTTTACTCTTTTAAATTTTTCTTTAAAGTTAATCCAAACTCCTCTTGTTCTTCATCCTTCATGTGGATTGTCAGGTTATTACTCTCACGCATTCAAAATCTACAATTGGAGTGTGAATTGTAAATCTTATGTATTCAAAGTTGTCTTTCTTTTAAATACTCTCTAAAGTAGCAGTCCAATTGTCTAACTTAGAACATAGTTATTAGGAATGCGTGTTTGTTCAGATATTGGCTCTGCTACTCTCTAACTTTGTGATCCTGATTGACTCCAAGCCTCTACCAGGGTGGTTTAAGGATTAAATATAAAATGTACATAGGAATTTAGCATAGCTCTTACAACGCAATAAATAGTAGCTGTTAATATTTATACTGGGTTGTTCTTCCTTAGTATTCATCCCAATATGCCTTAAACAGGGTTTACAATTTTTTCCAATCAAATTTATCTTTCCAAAACTTGAATTTCATTCAATGTCCAGACCATCCTCCTATCCTGCAGATATCTGTTATTAGTTTTCTAGGACTGCTGTATAACACGCTGGGTGGCTTAATAAAACAGAAATGTAATGTGTCACAGTTCTGGAGGCTACAAGTCCAAAATCAAGGTGTTGGCAGGGCCATGATCTCTCAGAAACCTGTAGAGGGATAATCTTTCCTTGCCTCTTCCTAGGTTCTGGTGGTTGCCTGCAGTCCTTGATTTTCCCTGGTTTGTAGCTGCAGCACTTTAATTTCTGCCTCTATCACATGTGTCTGTGTTTCTCTGTGTGTTCTCTTCTCCTCTTCTTATAAGGATACCAGTCATATTGGATTAAGGACCAACCCTATTCTAGTCCAACCTCATCTTAAGTAATTACATCTTCTAAGGACTTATTTCCAAAAAAGGTCAACATATCTTTTGGGGGGACACAATTCCACCCACAACTGTATCCAATAAATGTTACTTCCTCCATTCTATCCTGAACCTCGAAAGTTATTTTTTAATTTTTCCAATGCCTTATCCCATCCATAGTTAATCAAACTCTACATATTTTCTGTCTGGTGTCTTATGGATTTACCCCTCTTCATTCCCAGAACAACTATTTCTCCTAACTACAGTATAACATTTTAAACTAATGGCCTTTAGTCTCATTTGCTTCCAATTCACCTTAAATTCTGTTGTTAGATTAATATTCCTGAAAGCTACTTATACATTCTCCTATTTATTCACTTATTCATTTATTCAATAAGCATTTACTGGACATGTATTATGTGTCAGGCACTGTTCTACGTTCACAATACAGAGAGAAATGAAGAGTGTTCACCCTCAAGAAATGTACAGCCTGATAGAGTTTACATGTAAAAAAACAATAGATAGACTGTTGCAGGTATTTTGCCAGGTGTACGGACAAGATGAGATCAGAGCACAAAGAAGATAGTGACCAAATTACATGTGGGAAAGGGTTAAGTCATGAAAACCTTCCTAGAGGAAGAAGTGTCACTCATAGCAAGAATTCATAGCAAGAATTTTCCGTATATGGCACCATTCCCTCCTGTTATGACATGTTTGCCCTCCTCTCCATGCCTCTTTTAGGTGGTTCCTGCTCCCATCCCAGGCAGAGTCTTCCTTACCTCCACCATCTCAAATACCTTGCATTTTTCAAGACCTACTTTAGACCCCACTTCTGTTCACCCCTCCTCAGATAATTTCACCTCATCATGATCTCAGCTCTTTAGATTTTTTACCCATAATTCCTTGAACCTAGTGTCTTACATAAACAATGTGCTTCCTTGACTAATTGTGGTCATTGGAGAAATAGCTGGATAGAAGATAATTTATATTTAGATAGTCCTTAGTAAATATTTATAAAAGTCCTTAGTAAATATTTAGTAAAAGTTTATAAAAGCATGATTTTATAAACTTCCTTCTTATTTTTTCAACTAAAAGCTCTTCTGGAGTAGCTTATATGTCTTTTACTTTTGTATCTCTCTGGCATGGGATATGGTCAGAGACTCTTGATAAATGCTTATGTAATCTATGAAAGTGGATATGAATAGATTTGCTGAGTATAAAATAAGTGAACCTCTAGCACAGATATTTGATACCTTATTTCTCACTGTTTTCTAAATTATAAACTGGCACCCATGGTTGAAACTCATTGTCTTTCAAGCTAAATGTTACACAATACAACAATTTTTGACCTCCTAAAATTTCAAGGCAGCATAATCCAGAATTCTGTATCTAAATTGGAGCAATGGTATTTTAATTTGGCTTTGCTGAATTTCCAAATGGCTGTAGAATTGGACCTGGAAAAATGCATTTATAGCTCATCACAGTGTTGCCAGACTTAGTCATCGGTGGCAACTGATTCGTCCCGTGTTGCTGTGTGCCGTTGTCCCAGGTTTCTGCACTGTCAGGCAGCTCCAAGCACCGAAGAGCCACATCCCTGCTCCCCTCTAAGACACCCACCTATGTAGGCATCAGGAAGTTTAGAAACAAGAGTGCTGTTGTTTTACCCTCAGACAAGAGAATAGATGCCAAAGAGATGAAAACAGGAAGTAATGAGTGAGAGGAAGTGCCTGTGCTCCTTCAGATCCATCCCAGCTAGTTGGTAGAAAGAAAGTGTTCGTTGCTTGTTACCAGAAATGAACCAGGAGTGATAATATTATACAGCCTGGAAGTGAATTTTTGGAAGAAATCATTTTGGATATTAGTTTTAGCACTTAAAAAAAAAAACTAAAAAATTGTTAAAGAAAGGAAAGAAAGACATTACAGAACCCTTTTGACTTCTCTGACCTCTAGCCTCGGTGAAGTGCCTCTCTTAAATATTCCCACAACTTGGGTTTGCCTCTAGTTTTACACTTAAAGAACTGTGTCCTTCTAGTCTATTGCTGGAATGGTTCCCTAACTGTTCTGTGAGCTTCTTGAGGATGGGGAGGAATTCGTAACTTGACCTTTGCTTGGCAAAGTAACAGATGGATAATCAATATTTGTAAAGTAAATAAACTATATTATCAAAATGCATACGTTATGTTACTTTGATGTTTGTTTCAAGAGTAAGCGCATTTACTTTATAATTTGAAACTATTCTTAATGCCGAAGCTATCGGAAGACTAAAACATCCAAGGAGGCCTGAAAAACGCACAGCGGAGCAGCTGCACCATGGGGGCTGCTGGGATGGTGTGAATTGTGGCTTTCCACTCTCTCACTGCATTCAGACTATCCTAGGGTTCAAAGTCCATTTTCTTACCAAAGAGGGCATTGAAGGACAGTCAGTATGTGACCAATCTACTCTTCAATTAATGCCTTTTGGAATTCTGCATTTCTTTCACTCCTAGCTTATTTGCAGCCTGCTTTTATAAACATAACTTTTTTTCTTTTTCCCAAATGATTGAAGATTGTTTTTGTTTGGGATTCTAGAAAGCCCTCAGGTTGATGTTCCTGAGAATTTAGTTTTAGTTAATTAAAATAAATAGCATTAGGCAAAAACCTCTCAAAACACAGAGGAAGATTTCCAGGATAAGAACCAATAATTCAAAAGGGGCTGGGACTCATGTAGGTTAATGAGAAAATAGAATTAAGTTTATAAAAATTTCAACGTGTATGCAAATTTTCCAAAATGAATTCTTGAAATATACATGTGTACAAACTTATTTTTTCTCCTATAACAAAGTTGCATTACCTTTTGCAACTTCTGTATATTTTGATTGTTTTTGGCAAGGAAGCTGGACTCCAAATGTCTCATTCCACCACCTAAACTGTGTTCTTGTACTAGACAAGTATTCACTAAAACTTTCTGGATAAATAAATACTGGTTAAATGGATTAAATAATGCCTCCATTCCTTTTTCCAGATTGACTAATTTATTTGGATTAACTTTCAGCAGCAATTTAAGGCAACTTTATTTGTCATCTCCTAGTATATTTCATCCCACCCAAAAGTGAAGGCTCATATTTCATCTTTTCCTATACATTAATGAGTAGAGAAACTGAGGCACATATCCTTTACTAAAGTAAACAACCTAGTTAATGTCTTTTTGTTCAACCTAAATCTTACGCTCTACAGCTTAGCAAATGTTCTACATTCTTCTCCTCTGATCTCAACACCAGATAACCCAATGTGTTAGCACAAAAAAATGTTCCATAGCTATCTGGGATTGAACAAATAATGAAAAGTCTTTTGAAAACTCTAAATCTTCTTTCTTAAAACATGTTTTAAGAAAGAAATGTTTTAAGAAAATAATGTGTGTTCCTTTCCTTTATAGATATCTTCTTTTCCTGTACATAAGGGTGTTTTAATTTGATCTCCATTCATTTACTTATTAAGGGTAATAATTTCTCAGAAGCACTGAGAAGTTATTACCCTTAATAACTTTACAGTTATTCTAAATAACTGTATTTACAGTTATTTACTTTAAATACAGGTCAAAATCGTGGCTTTTGGCTTTACAGGTCAAAATCTTGGATTCCATTTTTTGTATTTTTCTTGTCCAAACATAGGATAATGAAATATCCCTAGTTTAGTTCTGTAAATATTCTCTTATAACAATAACTCTTTTTAGTTACATAATAACTCTATAATTACAAAACAACTCCACCATCTAAAGCTGCTAACACAAACAACTAATATTCAATTCAATTAACAAATTAATTCAACAAACTTTTAATGAGCATCTACTATGATCCTGACTACTATTCTAGAATATCAGGATATATCAATGGACAAGCCAGAACAAGTTGTATCTGTCCTTATAAAGCTATAAATCTATCATGAAGAGACACAAAATAGACACAAATACAATAATATAGTAGGTTCAAAAGTACTAAATACCACATTAAAAGAAAAAAAAGCAGGAATTGGTAGATGGAGGGTGACATGGGTGTGTGTGTGGTAATTTTCAATTTTTTGTAAGGCGGTCAGAGTAGGCTTCATGGAGAAGGTGACATTTGAGCTAAGACTTGAAGGAGATGAAGGAAATCTGAAATGTGGGTACTACATGTTGCTCAGAATTTGTTACTTAGTTTATCTCCAGACTACATAAAAGTCATGATACTACCCATTTGAAGAGAGAAATAGCTAGGCAGATTTTTGGTTCTCTTCTTTATTTCAAGCAATGTCATTGCTGGAGAGAGATTAAGCAGACAGACTTCATTCAAAACAGTTCGAAACCTTTCATGCATTTAGGCAGGCATTTCATACATTTGGCATAGCACAAATTGTACTTAATTATTCGTTTAGGATCAATATTTGAGAATAGAACTAGGGTTTGCTATAGATATTACTACTAAAATTTCTAGTGTTTTCAATATAAGGCAGGCTCAATTCTCTGTGTGGTGTTTTTACAGCTAGTCAATAGTTTGAGCCTTCGGTTGGAGAAAAAAAAACTATGTCAAATGCATTAACAGACTGAAAGTTGGTTTTCCAGACAAAACTGTAGATGAGCATTGCATGTGCACTGTGTAATTTTAGTTTCACATTTTGCCCACAATCATTTGGATTTCCCAATGATACATGGAAAGAAACTTAAGTAATACCTAATATAAAAGATTTTCCTTTTTATTTTTTCCATTTTAAGTAAAGGAAAAACAGCAGTTTTACTAGTTAACTGGAAAGCCTTTGCATATGAGATTGAGAAACATTTCATGACTGTATTGAAGAAACTAACTACCTTTGTACAGTTTGTCTAATCTCATTATTTGTATGTTTCACTGAAATACTATGTATACATTGTCTTCTTTTTACTTTCTCAGATTTCAAGATAAGCTTTCAAAATTAATTGTTATTATATTGCTTTAGAATATTAAATATGATTGTCCTAGTGGAACAGAAATTTAACTCAGCTCAAATAATCATCAAATGGCTACTTTTGTTCAATTGGTACAAAAAAATAGAGAAGGGCACAAGAAAAGTAATAGTTTGAGTAACCATCCTAAAAAGGGATTTAAATTCAGAGGGCTCATTGGAAAGTGAAAGTGTATAAGTGGATTGAAGAAGGAAAAGATGCAAAACTTCACAGGCCTGCTCCATACTCACCCACCCTCTCTCTCACAGACCTTGAGGCTGCAGTGGAAAAATTTTGTCAAAGTATGTAACAGATCCCCCTCAGCTATCCCTGGTGGCTTCATATGTATCTTATTTTTTAAATGTTGGGGATCAGATAAGGAAAAAGAAATGATCAATGTGGAATTGTTGGCATTGAGTCAGAAGGGTCTAAAGGAAGAGCTGAATACTCTTCTTCATCTCTCCGTTGTGTTGATAAACAGTACCTGAGCGCAGAAGGAAGGGAGGGATTTCCTTGGAACATTCTCTGGAACTGAGTCCAGCAGCTGGGGCTGTGCTGTGCATTGGTAAAGGCAGCATCTGTGCTCTGGTCCAGAGGGACCAGTGGAGCTGCTCTGCTGCTGCTTCTCTTGTCCCCTAAAGCGTTCTCTGCCCACTTCATGAGGACACCAGCTGACTGTGCCATGATTCTAACCCTTCAAAAACTTTTACAATTAGAGAAACTTTAAATTATGTTAACCCAGACCTTCATAACCAGCAAAGGGACCTAGACCAACTGGGCCAGGAAGGCTGAAGGGCTGCTATAGCTTTTTGAAAATTTTTTCAAAATGTGAGCGGCTATGACGGACACAGTTTTCTTCCTTTCTGGCCACACAGAAGTCTAGATGTCAGGGGCATACTTAACAAGAACAATCAAGTGACCCATTTCCGTATTATTCAAAATAGGGGTCCTCAGTGCGCATCCTCTCTGGGAAGTTTAGGGAAGGAGGAAAGAGAGCTTCATGTGCTATCTTTTTAATAAGCACATCGATGAACTAGTCCTTTCTCCCTTCATTCACTCACTCATTCATCCACACAGCAAATATGTTTATCAAAGACTAATTATATGACATTGGATGTGAAGGTTACTGAGATGAACACATGTCTGGCTCCCAAGGAGCTCACAGTCCAGTGAGAGAAAATGGTCTGAACAAACACTTGTTTGAATAAGAGATTTAAAATTTCTGTGATATGCGAGCACATTATTTCTACAAGGAAGATGTTTAGTTAATGTCTACAGAATGGCCAGCATGGGCTTAGGAGCATTTATTTCATATATTTTTCAAAATTTTTAGGTAGACCCCAATAATTTAATATTAAAAATAGAATCACATCTCTCTTGGACAGTCAAAGGTTTCAATAAGGCCATTTCTATACAGACTTTTTTGCACAAGTATAATTATATAAAGGAATGTAGCCCTAGGGTGTGGGCCATAGTTGTCAAGCAGCAGCAGTTCTGATGTCTGAGTTTCTAATTGTCTATTATAATAAGATGGTGGATTTGTTCTGCCATCTAGTGATTAAGAACTGAATTCTTACAAATAAATTTAAAAGCACCTAATCTTTGTGAGAAGACAAATCTCTGAGGATATATGAGAAACACAGGACAATTGAGTTACTCTCAAACAAAACATGGTCAGATAAAATACATCTCTTCTCTCTAAGAGATTAGTGCCAAGACGTTTGTGGTAATGACTTTGCAATGGATTGGTTTAATTTGTTGGAACATTTGATAAGGGTGAAAGAATCATGTAGCTTGGAAGATAAAATTTTTGGAAGTTACAACACCATGGAAGATTACAAAATAATGGCAATACAATCAGATGTCTATAGTCTTCCTCAATTTTAGGAAAATTAAAGAAACATACATAGAAAAAATACAAGTGTCAAAGTATTTTGGTTTTGGAATTCTTTTTCAGATTTTATAAGAATTTTTAAACTTCTGGACCTTCAATTAAGGTTAACGTCAGCTTGCATTATTTTATGATTTCTATAGAGGAATCAGGAGGGTGGTATTGACCCTCTCAGAATGTCATATGAGAATTCTTACTTAGTTATTTTTTAATAATATTGTCATTCATAAAATAATTATGTCATGACTACTTTACTGTAAATTGGCTGCAATTTTGCTTCCTATTTTACTTTTCTTTTTCATTTAAATAAACATCTATGTAGAAAACAGAAGGGACAACCTAATCATAAGGTACACAACTACCACGTACAAACTTGAGAACTGCAAGACACCCTGTATTTTCTACCCAGTGTTTCTTTGTACATGTCTTTCATTCAGACACGAAAAATCAGAGTTCACTGAGTTTTTGTGCCCTCTGTGATGTGCATGGATTCTGTGCCGGGGAAGAGAGGGCAGGTTTTAGCAGCGAATGTGGTTTTTCATCTCCTTGCCATTTAAAAGCACTCCAACTGACTTTCCACATCATATTAAATTTAATTATAAATTCTCAGGGAGAAAAGGACCAGTGATGACTCAGAGTATAAAACTAACTTTTAACACTGTCATTTAAAGCAAGTAATATAGTGCCCGTTGGACTGAGGTCATGCTGTCTTAAACTTTCAGGAAGAAACTGACCTTCTGTGAGTTAACACAGACTGAGAGAATGTGTCTTTTTATTCCAACCTTGAATGAGCCACAGAGAACAGGATAACTCACCCCTGAAGAGTCTCTCACATATTTTAATGATGTTTAATCAACAACATCATTGTATGTTATCTCGTTTTTTGTTTTTCACATTCACTACTTCCCCATATATAATTGTTTCATCAGTGAAATTGAGATCTACTTCATAATGATAGTATATATTTTTGAGAACGGAATAAATATACTTCCAATATTTTGCACATGCAGTCCTAGGCACATACCCACTTAACCCTCAGTAGATACATGTGAACACTTTTGCCTCCCAGGATGTGGGAAGGGAGAAGCAAGCTAACAGAACTTGTGGTGTATCTCATTTTCAGTCAGTGGTATTTAGTGCTTGTGATTGGATATTTCTTTCTCAATCAAAAAATTTAATGAACAAAGTTATTCTTTTTTTACTTAATGGAGTAGTTCGATGGACTATGGGTGTAAGTCCATTTCTATATAGGTTGTGTTTTGTGAAAACATTCACCATGGAACTACATTGTTTCAAAGTGATTTTTCTTCTAAAAGTAACACTGCTTATTTGATGTACAAATTTCTTATATTTTCCAAAATAGTTCTGCAGGAAAGCATATTAAAGCAGGATACTTATTTTCTCCTTAGTTTAAAATGCCTATAGTAACGCTGGATAGACAGAGCCAATATTGTTTTATTGAGTAGCTATATATTATGTGATAAATATCTTTTGATGAAAATGAAACAGATTAGAAACTTTGTGCTCTTCTTATGAATAACACAGAAGCCAGGATGTGGTGTCGTGCTCTGAAAACAAGTTTCCATTTACCAAATATGTGATGAAAGACTAAATATGTGAGGCAAAGTATTCCATAGAGCAGTGAGAAGAATGCTATCCAAGAAAAACTTTCTGAAGTTAGGAAGATGGATATTTGGACTAATGTCTTTAAACTGAAATCATTTTCATCCGTAGTTCTATATTAGCATTTGACTATATTTATTGTGATAAATATATAAATATAACTAAATATATTTCAAAAACTAATTGTAAATGCATTTTTAAATTTTTAGTTTTATTTTTGTAAAGTGCAAAGTTAGTGCTGGTGCAGTTAAATTAGTGAACCATAATTTAGATTCATTCATTCATTCATATCCACCCATTGAACAAGTATTTGTTGAATGTTGGCTCTATGCAAGGTATGATGTCAAGGTTTAGAAATACCATGACGAACAAGACACACTAGTTCTTACCTTCATAAAATTTACTGTCTAGTGGTGGAAATAAGAACAAAAACAAGGAAAAAGAATGAATACTAATTGTGATAAATCTTATGAAGGCAGTGATTTTTGCCTAGCCATTCCATTTTAGTAAATATTTAATTACCTTGTATATAATACAAAATGAATGAATCACTGGATCGATGGGTGAATGGGTTCTTTAAAGAGTTCTGTGAAGCATTTCAATTCGGTGAAGGAAGTCTACTTTTATAGGGTAGTCAGAGAAGAATTGTGGGGGGCAGGTGACAATTAAGCAAACCATGATAGTGAGCTATCAGAGTCTGAGTTGAGGGATGGAAAGGTAGTGCTAGGCAAAGGGGTCAAGTTGTACAAGGACTGGGAGGGAGGGCCTTTGGGCTTGAAAAAGGAGCTTTGAATTTAAGTAGTTGGAAAGCTCCTGAAGGAATTAAGCAAGGATTATATGATCCACATTATGTTTTGAAATACTATAGTTTTGTTTCTTAAGAATGACAAAGTTAAAGATGTAATATATGTGTTTATTTTATAGTAAATGTATAAGAGAACTACGATGTGTATAACTGTGTGTATGTTTTCCAAATCTGCATTAAATTTTTATCTAAATATAAGAAAAGTATTTGGCAGATATTAGGTTATAGCTTACCATACTGTTTTGGTTGTGACTTTCCTTAATTAATTTTTTTTCCTTAATTAATTTTGATGCAAAGATAATGAATGCATTACCTGTATAAGCTTTGCATTTCCACTACAGTTTAGGAAACACTTTTAGTTTCGGATGTTTAGTGGAAATCTATTCCATGAAATGGATCACCATTATTCTTTTTTACCTTAATGTTTAAAATGAATTTAAGTTTTTCTTCATGGTATGAGAATATATATTGTCTTCTGTTGTTGTGGGATTTACTAATGGAAAATTTCTGGTCAGTTTAAAGTCACATAGGGTTCACCAGACGCTGAAATTATGTATTCTCTTTGGAACTGTTCTTTTCCTGCTTTTCAAATGGTTTATTTTGATCCTTCTGACATGATCTTACCACGTTTGGTTATTTGTATCTTCAAAAATGACCTTGGGAAGCCTCTCTGACTTAGTATACTTAACTTTGGATCACTTTTTCCCCCCTATCATGCTAGAATATAAGTATCATAATAATTTAATTGTGAATTACATGCTTTGTCTTTAAATACTAATGAAGTAAGTTCATCTGTGTTTTGCCTCCTTAGGAAGTTATCGCTTAGCCCAGAGTTTTTTAGAACCCACAAGATGACTCACCTTCTTAAATATTTCCCAGATTCCAAAATTTCAGAAGATTACTAACCTCCTTTTTTTCTTCTTATTTTAGAAGGATATGGTGAAGAAATAGCCTGCACTCAGAATGGTCAGATGTACTTAAACAGGGACATTTGGAAACCTGCCCCTTGCCAGATCTGTGTCTGTGACAATGGCGCCATTCTTTGTGACAAGATACAGTGCCAGGATGTGCTTGAATGTGCTGACCCTGTAACTCCCCCTGGGGAGTGCTGTCCTGTCTGTCCACATACAACTGGAAGTAGCAATACCAATTTTGGTAAGAATACTTAGGGCCAACTCAGAACTGGTCCAATGATTCATCTTTATAGTAACAGTGTTTTTTGCTCTCAGAATTCAGCAACCTAAGAAAACAATTAAGTCACTATTCAGTGGTCTTTGGGGTTAATAATTTCTCTCACTCACTTTATCTAACAGTAATGAAAATAAAGTTATTTCTTGTCTTAAAAACCAGGGAATTTTTTTGGCTGCATTTTAAGTGGTTATGTCTAATTTGAGAATTCCTTGTAGTACTTAAGATGGTCATTTGTTAACCCTATCCATGCTGGGCGCCTCCAAGATATTTGTTGCTTTTCTGTGAAGTCCATTAATATCTAAGAGGAGATCTATAAACACATTTCTCTTCCCTGGTGCCAGCTTTGACCTTGGTAATGGAATAATAATTTCTAATGTAATTTATTGCCACAGCACCCTCTATTACAGTGGCTCAGAAATGCAGAATGCTTTTAATGTTGGCTAAGAAAGACAAGAGAATGAAATGGATTTCCTTGAGAAAACAATGATATAACTTACTGGTTTTTAAAAGTTCTTTTTTGGAGAAAAGTGTTTGTGTTTAACATAGCCTGTGTATTTGAGTAACATGTTAGAAAAACTTCCATATAAGAGAAACAAGTTCATATTTATGTGTTTTAGTGAACCAGGTAAGATTAATATTAAACTTTTAGGTTATTTGTTTTAGCAGTCATGAATGGAGACTTGCATGCATCCTTGTCAATACAGTGTCAAGGCTTTATTTTTTCCCCCAAATTTCACTGCAAATAACAACAAATATGATGAAGTATTCAAAAGTATTTTCACGGAAACATTACACAGTAATTTACCAATTATCCTCTTGGGTATCTTTCAACAGTGACAATTTGCCTGGAATAAATACCCAAACTTAATTTTTAGCCAGGTAATACGGAAGATGTAATGGGAAGAATTAAAAACAAGACACCAAAGGGCTACCTGAAGTAGATACAATCTGCACAGAATCCCCAGGAGTAAAGCAAAATTAAACCTGTGGGAATAAGCAAGTAGTATGTTGGAACAATGGTGGCAAATATCAAAAAACAGAGCAAAATACACAACTTCCTACAAATAGGTGGTTTACGGAAGCCCAATTTATTCCAAGATGAATAATGAAAAAAAAAAGAGATGACAACAGCATTGATACAAAGATACTATAAGGAAAAAGGTAGGACAGTTTAACGAAACTTATGAGATAAAGAACACACTAGTAAATATACTATCACAGAACAGATAGAAATTCTGACCAACCATTTAACCATAAACTAAATAAAACTTAATGAAGTAATTGAAAGAAAGAACGTCATAAATTAGAAATACAAAAAGAAGAAATAATGAGTAAATAAGTAGAAGGATAACCAAATCATCATAGGGAAATGAAGATGAAATAGGAAGGTGCACAAGGAGAATTGATACTGCAGAAAATACAATAAGGGATGTAGAAAATAGAAATGAGAAAAGTAAAAATAAAAAATAAAAATAGGGAAAAGGATTTGAAAGAAAATAATTTAGAAGATATGTAAAGGATAGCCCTAAAGAAGAATCCCAAAGAAAAAATAAATGCAATAGAGCAGAACAAATAATGACATAATCCAAGAAAACTTTTCTGGAGTAAAATTAAACTTTCATTTTTGATATTGAAAAAGGAAACCAAGTGGCTAAAAAAATTGACCCAGAAGAGTCAGCATAGAGACATATCTTAGTAAAGTTATTAAACTTTAAAGAAAAAGAGTCTTTTGGAAAATCAGTGAAAAAGAATGGATAAATTCTAAAATGAAAAACTATTCAGATTAGTCACAGATTTCTCCATAGTAATAATATTCAATACCAGAAGAGAGTGGAACAATATCTACATGTTTCCCAAGGAAAACAATATGTGGAACCAAAGTTTAAAGATAAATCCATTCTCTCCTTCAAGTATAAAAGTTATGGAAAAAACAGTAAAACACACAGGAACTCTGGGACTCTTTCCATAAATTTCTTAGGGAAACTAACTATGGGACAAACCCAAGACAACCAAGAGTTAATTGGTGAAATTGTCAAAGAACTGACATGAGCATTGATATATTTAACTCTAGAAAGAGACTAAAACAAAAGTGCAGTTTAGGGTGACCGATGGGAATATAAATGTTATTGAATCTGACAATATAGAAATAATACAACTAATAATACATAAAGAGAGAAGACAAAAAAGGGCAAAGTAGAGTTGAGTTTGCTAATTCCTCACCTTTATGAGGCAGAAGTCAAAGAATATCATTCAAAGCTGACAAATCATATAGAAGAAGTATAGTAGCACATTTAACACTACAGAGATAAATACTAGGGCATTTTCTTGTCTTAAATTGCGTGCTGGAAGAAAGTGTAAGGGTCAGAGAACAAATAGGAAGCACTGTAATTTTTATCACTGCTCATTTTAATAAAGCTAACAGAAACTGTCTAAATAAAGATATGAGTAATATAAAAGAATAATGTTAAATAGTAGAGCCAATATATGAATCTTCTCAAACATCAGAAAGACTAACATACCAAACAATACAAATGTTCTTGAAAACATTATGAAACATTTTTTTAAAATATAATGAAAAATCTACAGCTATATTCTTAAAAAAATGAAAAAGAAAGAATAAAAATATGTGCATTTAGCATCCATCTCAAAAAATTAGAAAAAGAACAACAAAATAAGCTGAAAATATGCAGAAGAAATTCATAAGGAAAAAATGAGTTGAAAAGTGAGAAAACTGAAATACAGTAGCAATATGTAAATTCAAAAGATAGTACTACAGGAAATCAACAAAATAAATTAACCATAAAATAAGAAATGGTAATGGGAAAATGACCAAATGAAAACAGAGAACATAAAACAATAATAAAAGGTTTCTTTGCACAACTTTATGCTGATAAATTTGAAAACCTATATGAAATGGATACCTTTCTAGGAAAATATAATTTGCTAAAACTAGCCCTGGTAAAAGGAGAAAAAGTGAGCACACAGATTTCCCTAGAAGAAATAGAAAAATCTGTAAAGCAGATAGACCTACAAAATGTAGCAGATGATTTCACAATTGTGCTAAACCATTACAAAACAGATTATTTTAATGCTGTTTAAGCTCTTCTAGAACATGCAAAGAGAAGGCATACTTCTAATGACTTGTTAGGAATGAAGTACATCCTTGATAGCCAAATGTGGCAAAATTGCACAAAAAAGAAAACTATAATCATATAAATTTACTTAATATTTTTAAATTTATTAAAAAACATAAAATATTAAATCTGTTAGCACATTAAAAGGATAATTAGCCATGAAAAAGTAGAGATTATTCCTTAAGTAAAAGAATAATTCAATATTAAGAAAGCTATTAATAAAAATAATTAAAAATAATTATCTTAGCAGATCTATTAAAAAAAATCACATGCTTTTCTCCATAATTGAAGACATTTGGCAAAGGCAAATAAATATTCTTGATATAGATACTTAGTAACTTAGTAATAAATGACATTTCATTAACATGATAAAATATTTACATCTCAGCTTAGAAGCTTTATTATATTTAATAATAGAAGCATTACCTTTAATGCTAAGGGCCAACTCAGAATTGGTCCAATGATTCATCTTTATAGTAACAGTGTTTTGTTACAATTGTGTACTTACAAAACCTGAGGGAATAGAGTAAAAAAATACTACAAAACAATTTAGTAAGATAGTGCAGTATAAAATTAACAAATTAATAGATATACTATATACAATTACCTCATAGAATAAATAATAGGAATAAAACTGTCTTATTTATAATAGCAATGTATAGGATAAAGTGGCTAAGGGTAAACTTCATACAAAATTTGCAAGACCTATCTGAAGAAAACTTTAAAACACTACTAACTCAAATGATGACTTTAATAAATGTAATGTTCTATTATGTTCTTGGTTAGGAAGACTAATAATAGAAAAATTAATAATAGTGACCTCCTGTGAGAAGTGAAATGTGGGAATTAGAGGAAAGGGGACAATAAGATTTTTCACTGTATAATTGTATACCTTTATTAATATATTTTGGGTTTGTTTTTTTTAACCATGTGAATGAATAGCCTACTCAAAAAAGTATAAAAAACAAAAACAGAGCATACTGATTGAAGATAATTAGCTATAATTTTAATAGTCAATGTTATAATTTAATGAATTTTAAATACTATATAAAGGATGTTAAGAATAATCACATAACGTCAGAATTTTCCAAAGGGATGTATTATTTTGCCTCCTACAAACATATTGATCCAAAACAACTTTTGAATTATATCTACTGGTGACAGGGAAAGCTGTTTAAGTTAAATTCTGACTCTCTAAAAATAATTATTGAAATAAATATTTAGGAGATTCTCAATAACTATATCTGCATAAAATAACATATTTATTCTTTTCTTTTTATAGGTAGAGGAAGAAAGGTAAGTTTTACTTTGCATAGTTTCATTTTTGTAAATTTTTAAAATTCTAACGCTATCCACATAGGACTGTGCTTTGAAGTGTTTGAAAACCTTTTGTAAAGTATAAAGTACCACACAAATATAAATATATGAGCACAGTTTAACTACTTTGATTATAGATTATAGATGCCTCTGGTTTATTCACTTTGTTAATTTTTGTTTATAGATGTTTCTTCCAGAAGGTTGTGAATCCCTTAGGGACTGAGACTGTGTCATATTAACCTTTGTATTACTTGCATTTATCACAGCACTTAGTATATACCTTATATATATTAAATGTCTAATTAATGTCTAATTAATTTATTTATTAAGGTCTAATTAATATATTAAATGTCTAACAGAAGGAAATAAGGAGGGAAGGAAGGAAGAGAAGGGAGGGTATTAGTTCTACTTCAGTGGAATCGTGGTCTCTCGCCCATTGATTGGGAAGTAAAGATTCATTTAAAAGAATTAATTGAACGTTTTGCCAAACACACATTACCTTCCTTTCTCTCCCCTTCTTCACATTCAAGGAGCCTAAAATCTAATCCGAGAGACAAGCCTTACGCTCAAGAGGACAATATTGGGGTATAGCCATGGTTTAGCCACTTGTCATCTGGACATGGGTAATCCCAGTCAGTGAAGAGAGTTCCATTGCCTTGGAAGTGCTCTCCGTTTTCTGGTTATGTTGAAAACTATGGAATTTGCTCTGGTCTTATCCAGATGGTCTGGGCACAGGAATCAAGAATGGAAATGAGCAGTCATTCCAATTTTCATGGCAGATTTTAGACAGCAAATTTAAATTCTTTGCCTCTGCATGCAGTGGAACTTTGGTAAAGTGATAATCAGATAATGCAATGCAATACCTTCATGGTAAATGAAAGTGATGCTGTCTATCAAGAGGAGGTCCTTGTCACCTTTACATTTTTTGGTTCAGAGGACAACACCATAAATTTGTCTTATTTGACATAAATATCAGTGAAGCTATTTACATTTGAATATATGTTAAAGGAGAAGGACTACAGATTCCAGCTCATATTTAATTTACATCTGAAAGCTATAAAAATATGAAACATAAAGGTTTGAGTATAGGCCTCAAACAAACTAGACAGATAGGTGAATAGGTAGGTAGATAGATAAACAATCTGTGAAAAAAATAAAGAAGGACAGTGAGAACTGCCCTGATGTAATCAATTTGATTTGGTTAGTAATCACCCAATTTGCTGAGGGACAACTGTCAGGCTATGTCATTTAGTTTACTGCCTTTTCCCAAAGGTGGAATGGGACAGCTGGACACACTCAAAACAGCTGTTAATTTAGCATGCTTTAGTTATGTGCTACTGTCTTCATAACCCTGTTATTTATTATCGTCATCAGAAATATGAGAGTAGAGTAATATTATATAAATACATTTTGTGCTTGGTTTCTATAAAATTGATTTTTATTTATAATTAATTCATTCATGTTAACCCCCAAATAATTACTGAGCCCTTGTTAAAATCCTGTAGGAGGCAAATAATACAGATGACATGATGCTGGGAAAAATGCTGTGACTACTTCCATGGTAACGGCATGCTATAAAAGTGATGAGGCATGTCCACAGAGCATTAAGTGATGAATAACAGATGAGAAGTAAAATAAACTGTAATTCTCATCTGAATCTGAGTACTTGAATTTTATGTTTCCCACGGGTATGGAAATCAAATTTAGTAAAATTATCATTCCACATAAATTGATTTATTCAAAGCCCATATTAACAAAAGCAACAAATATTTACATATGTGGCTTATTTCCAAAATAAGAAAAATCATAGAATCATTAGATAAATTTGTTATCAGAACCTGATAAGAGAACATTTAATCCCGTATCAAGTATTGTGGAACAATAGGAGGCTCATTTTTCTAATTTTGCCTGAAATAATTTCTCCTCCCTTCTTGTTTTTCTAGACTTGTTCCTAAAAGGAACATTTTCTTCAGTATCATTCTCATAAACTCCTTTATTTATTGGACACAGATTTGCATACCCTCTCTGAACAATTAAAATTTTCTTAATATTTCAAAGAAAGCTCTTTTAGCTCTTAAAAGGTTAGCTTTTAGCTCTTAAAAGCTCTTTTAGCTCTTAATTTGTATTACTTTCATGTTAAAAATGGAAAGACCTAGTCTAGAAGTTAGTGCAGAGATAAGCCTGTTCTACTTTGCCTCCCATATGTGTTGATCCCCTATTCCTCTAGTCTTTTTGTAGGTGTGCTTCAGTCTACCTTGAAGCATCCTCCTGCCTCTGTAGAGCCATTTCCAATACTTCTTTTTTTTTTTTTTAAACATCATTATTGGAGTATAATTGCTTTACAATGGTGTGTTAGTTTCTGCTTTATAACAAAGTGAGTCAGCTATACATATACATATATCCCCATATTTCCTCCCTCTTGTGTCTCCCTCCCACCCTTCGTATCCCACCCCTCTAAGTGGTCACAAAGCACTGAGCTGATCTCCCTGTGCTATGTGGCTGCTTCCCACTAGCTATCTATTTTACATTTTGCAGTGTATATATTAGTCCATGCCACTCTCTCACTTCGTCCCAGCTTACCCTTCCCCCTCCCTCTGTCCTCAAGTCCATTCTCTACGTCTGCATCGTTATTCCTGTTCTGCCCCTAGGTTCTTCATAACCATTTTTTTTTTTTTTTAGATTCCATATATATGTATTAGCATACAGTACTTGTTTTTCTCTTTCTGACTTACTTCACTCTGTATGACGGACTCTAGGTCCATCCATCTCATTACAAATAACTCAATTTCGTTTCTTTATATGGCTGAGTAATATTCCATTGTATAGATGTGCCACATCTTCTTTATCCATTCATCTGTCGATGGACACTTAGGTTGCTTCCATGTCCTGGCTATTGTAAATAGAGCTGCAAAGCATTTGCAATACTTCTGAATTCTCAGTTTATTCCTGACTTCATGAGTATTAGCTGCCTCAGCATTAGAATCAGCAAGTACGATCAGGGTACTGTTCTGTCGTTGAGTCCACCATTAAGACTGTCAAGATTGTAAAATAATGTTTTAAATGAAGACAACATCTAAGAGTAAAATACTGAGGCATTGATTAGGTAAACCAACTCAGGTACATGATGGAAAACTAAGATTACCAGAATGTTAACAGTGATTATCTCCTGGGCATGAGTATGATATTTAGTTTATCTCTCTGTTTCCTCTATTTAACAATTCCCTACTATGAACTCATGTTCTTTATATAATCAGATATAAGAACAGTATATGTAAAAGGAGAAATTTAATAAAAGAGAATTCATTATTGTTGCATTTTCTATAGTTTGGATATAAGCCTCAATGCATTCATTCTCTGTAATTGCCTAGGAAAAAACATTTTTCATAGTGTATTAATGAAAATTAATATATTAATTAATTTATTGAGAACTTCTGTGTGTCCAGCTGAGAATATAAAGTAGACATAATCATGACCTTGGGGAGACCAAAATCTGTTGGAAGACAAATTCTGAAATAAATAATGCAAGCAAGTACGTGATACAGTAGAGGTATATAAAGATTCAATTCATCCAATATTATTTAAACTATATACTTGACATCATGCTATAAGAATGCAGTTTTTGATAATCTAAAGTTCTAAGAATCAAAAGAAATTCCATCTATATCGGTTGTGTTAGCTACATCTATTATAAGAGCAAATTAAACTTCCTGACTTTATTTAAGTTATGATAGTTTCTTGTGTTATTTTTTACTTTCCTGTTCAGTTAATGTTTTTTCTAGATTTTCCACAGATATTGAGAATTACCTGACTAATATTATTATGTCCTTTCTTTTCTTTCCTTTTTTTTTCTTAAAAGACAGCCATACATCTCTTGTTATTTCTCATATTCTTCCATGAGTTAAAAAAAAAGGGATGGCAGGTTTTTCAGGAATGGCATCTGATAGGTTACTAAAAGCTAGGTGGCATGTAATATGAGTGTGAAAATTCAAATATGTCCACATTTCTGGATTTTCTCTTTCGGTTTGTTTACTGTAAAAACTGAAGGGAAACAACTTTACACATTTCACGCATTGGATTAATTTTCTTTTCATGTCTTTGAGATTAGTGTTTTTTTCATGAATACTGTCTGACTAAATATTTTAAAGATTGATTGTTAACTTTTTTCTCAATTTAGTTTTTTACCTTTCTTACGCAGAAATTTCCAGTGTTTATGTGGAATATTCTAATATGACATGTTAATGCTCAACAAGCCACATATTTTGCTAATTGAACTTTTATTTTGTTTCATAGGGACAAAAAGGAGAACCAGGATTAGTGCCTGTTGTAAGTATATATGTATATACTGCTTTCATGTACCATTGATAAACTTAGTTATAGCCTTGTTGTATTGATATATTATTGCTTATATACATACTTTCAAAAACAGGGAATTTATTTTATAACCAAGTTTTTAGTATAAAAGAAGCAAACCAAAATAGATCAATTTTTTTTTTTTAAATTTAGTTATGGCTGTGTTGGGTCTTCGTTTCTGTGCAAGGGCTTTCTCTACTTGTGGCAAGCGGGGGCCACCCTTCATCGCGGTGCGCGGGCCTCTCACTATTGCGGCCTCTCTTGTTGCGGAGCACAAGCTCCAGACGCGCAGGCTCAGTAATTGTGGCTCACGGGCCCAGTTGCTCTGCGGCATGTGGGATCCTCCCAGACCAGGGCTCAAACCCGTGTCTGCTGCATTGGCAGGCAGATTCTCCACCACTGTGCCACCAGGGAAGCCCCTAGATCAATTCTTTAATACAATATTTCATATTTATTTTTCACAATTTCCTGACTTTTATTGTCGCATGACTAAAGGTGTAAATTAGGGTTTTACAAAATTAAATATAATGTATGTGAATATAAAGTGATAGTTAAGATGTACATTTTTTATAGTATAAATAGCCATATAATCCAAATGGAAAGGCATGATTTAATGTGCCACACTTCTGGAAATATGTTATGCCATTATCCTGATTTAAATTCCATAGTGTATAAGAGTTCTTAAGAGTTATTTAGACTTGTAGATGATCAAAAAGTATATCATTAAAGAGGATGAAAGTTCTTCACCACTCTCCTAGATTTTAAAGGAGTTATCATCATTTTGTCAAGACAGAAGTATAACATGTTGATTTATTTGACAATATTTGCATTTTTGCTTTGCTTTTCAATTGGCTTGTCTTTAACAAAGATTCCCTAAAAAGTAAACCGTTCATATTGTTTTCTTTCATTTAAAAACACAATGTCTAAGGTGCTGTTTTAAGTGTTTTCCAAATATTTATTTGTTTGTCTTCACAACAACTCTGAGAGGGAGGTAATTTCATAATCATTATCACCATTTTACAGAAGAGGGACCTTAAGTACAGAGACAGTAATTAATTAGTCCAAGGTCATACAACTGGTAAGGGAAGGGATGGAGTTAGGATTTGAACCCAGGCCCCTTGGCTCCAGGATTGGTGCTCTCAATCACTATACCAGTACTGCCTCCCTATATTAGAGTTTAAATTAGATAATGTCTTAGCTTTATAGGCAAGGAGGAAATGGGCATCAACTATCAACATCTATTTGTTCTAAAAAAATTCACTGGGCTTTTGTTGTTGTTCTTATTTGTTAGACTATTAAGTTTTCGAAAACTCTTTAGAAACTTTATCTTTTCATATTATCTTGTTTATCATTTAGGTAACAGGCATACGTGGACGTCCAGGACCCTCAGTAAGTAGTTTCCTCCAATATTCATGATACTCTTAAGTTCTTTGAGATACTGAATCTTTATGGATATTATATCTATGAAAAGACAATAGACTATAAAATAATGATGCTTGATTTCTTGAAACATTTTGTTTTGCAACATCCTCAAGTTTAAGAAGTCCTTTGCAGCAGTGAATGATATTGATGAACCCTAATTAGGTTAACTGTACTCATTGAAATTAGGGCATATTAGTCTGTTTGACAATGATTAAGGGTAGACTCCTTTTATTTGTTTAATGAAACAAACTATTAATTTCATCTGTTACTATAAAATTAAATCATATATTACATTAGAGTTTGAGAAATTATGCATCAGATAGCATATTTCTGGTTTAGCGTAAAAGACTATTGATTTCAGGTTTGGGTTAGTGGTAGCATTCACAGGTAACCAGATGGATAAGACACACACACACACACACACACACACGCACACACACAATTCCTGTAAATTTTAAAACACATTAAATTAACATAAGTGAAATACTGATACGCTTTAACAGACCTGCTATAGTCCTTCTGAAGCTTTTGCTTTTAAACAATACTGTATGTTGACTTGAGTAAATGAACAGTCTAATTTTTACAACTTGATTGAAACTCTTTTGAAGAGAAATAAAATTCTCCTGGCAACTGCCATTTTCTGGGGAAAAAAGGTTAATTTAAGATATCAGCACAAAATGCCACTTTTGAAATATAATAATTTGTTATTTAAAAAATATATATTTATTTATTTGGCTGCATCGGGTCTTAGCTGTGGCATGTGGGATCTTTTGTTGCAGCGCGCAGGCTCTTTATTGCGGTGCGTGGGCTTCTCTCTAGTTGCGGTGTGCGGGCTCTCTGGTTCTGGCTCACGGGCTCTGGAGCACGCGGGCTTAGTTGCCCCGCTGCATGTGTGATCTTAGTTCTCCGACCAGGCATCGAACCCGCGCCCCCTGCACTGGAAGGCGGATTCTTAACCACTGGACCACCAGGGAAGTCCCAATCATTTGTTATTTTAATAGAGAAATAACTACAATTACCATTTGGAAAATTCTCAGTGGATTTTAAATATACGATGGAGATGATGCAATTCTAAATCAAGTTAAAAAAAAAGATACTAGATACTTGAAGGCACACAAATTAATAGTAGAATAAGAGGCCTTTCTTTCCATTGCTTTCATCAGCAACTTGAATAGTGATGAACAGTTTGAGATATCATGTACCAATATGAACTCATACATTCCGTCAGAAAATTGGAAATCTGGAGTTTGTACGATTTTGTAGTTCTCAAATCTGAATCGTAAGTTTTTGTGTCTGAGACAAGACAGCAAAGAAACAATCCTTACAAATTTACAGTTATTGTTCAAACTAGTATATACAGCTCATTGGGCACCACGATTTTACACTTCTTTTCAAGTCTTTAAGCTTCAGTGCTAAAAGAAACAGCCTTTCTGTGCACACAGAGCTTTTATATACACATGGGTTTATTTTCTGTAGTCTTCAACTGAATTAAATTTTTAAAAAATGTGATATTTCTGTTTTCCAATTTTCTTATATCGGTAAACCTTTAAAACAAAAATGTCTGAAGTATATGTGTTTTGCAGGCATAACCATTGTTTTCTGTTTTAGGGACCTCCAGGATCACAAGGACCAAGAGGAGAGAGAGGCCCAAAAGGAAAACCTGTAAGTTGGCAGTGGAGTTCCCTTTTTGCAAATTGTACTGTGTACTGCATAAGCCCGTCTACACTAAGCTCCCTGGATGCAGCAAAGAGCCAGTGGCACCATTCGTTTCTCATTTCTATTAAACGTGACATAGAATTCAGGTCATGAGGTAATTGCGTATCGATCCTGATTCAGAGGAAAGCATCACATGCTAATAATTACCTAACATCTTCTTAGATAACACAGATGATATTTATTTGTCCTTTAGGGGGTCAAATTAAAATAAAGTAGAATCTAAGGAAACATAATGAGTACCTCATGTTGTTTTCAGAGGTTGTAAATCATGACTTAACAATGCCAAGAATGCACTGTTGAGATAAAACACCCAAGTTCTGTGATCTGTGGTTGCTACAGGAATAACCAAATAGGATAAAGGAAAAAGAAATTATTAGAGGACAAAATTTTCTTTCAAGTGGTTGTGTAATGAATTTATTTCCCAAGTAACACTGGCTTTTTCACTGAGCGTCTGCTGCGGAGCTATCAAAGGAGTGATTTTAAACATCAACAAATTCATTACCAAAGGGAACATCTTTAAATTTAAATAATCAATTCTATATTCTTGAGATAAGACATGAGGTTATCATATAATACGTGCCAGATTTTTCTCTTATTACCAAGTCCTATTGTAGCAATTCTTTTGCTTTTTTTATATCTCACCCTCAAAAACTTATGTCCTTTATGTACTAAATACCTAGACGAATTTGTATATTGCTGTCATTATCCGTGTTACAATCAGAAAAATTTCTACTGCTTAATTTTCTGTCTAATGATATCTACTAAAATTTAACTCTCTATGGATTTTTAACCTTCCAAAGATGTATTTATCCATATCTAAATGGGAAAAATAGATGAGCCAGGAAGGAAAAAACAACCTTAAATATATAAATAAGGATAAAACATATTTTTAGATCATGTCGCTAGGAACTCTTGCCACTGGTTTCATCTTTGATAAGGTTCTTTGCTTCTACACATTTCACCAAGTATAGGGTGACGCCAGTGCTGTTTCCAAACCACAGCTGGAGTTATGGAAGGTATTTGCAGGTATGCAGGTAAATGACAGTGGCCCCAAGGAAGGAGTTCATAGCCATGTAGGTGGGCAGCAAAGCTGTGTCCCAATTCCCTTCCCTTATGGCCCATTCTTCATTGCTGTTCTGCTGAGCTGCCTCGCCACTGTTGGTAGCTTAAATGCTGTTGGTAGATCTTCAGATGTCTGTCCAGGGTCTAGGATGACAGAGACAGGTGGAAGATGACTTCAGTTGGGTGGAGGGTGGGTGGTCATGCAGAAACCACTGTGTATCAATGTACTTGTGCCCAGAATAATTGATAAAACTGAGTCCTAAGTCTAGGTAGAAGTTGCTGTGGAATTAGTTGCTGGAATGCCAGAATTTCTGTTAGGATTCAGTGAATCTACTGCTCAGTCCTCTTACTCTTCTCTCCTCGACTTAGTATGTTATATGCTCCATTTCCTATCTTGGTTAAGTCTGAGACAATCAATGTGAATTGCGTGTGTGTGTGTGTGTGTGTGTGTGTGTGTGTGTAAAACTTCGAGGAGTAGTTATTTACCTAGAATCAAGCAAGACAGTCCTGGCAGATACCCAAGTAGGAAATTTGTTCCTCTCTTAATCCTAGCAAGCAGTGGTGTGATGGTAAATGTTTAATGACTGACTTATTTAGAAAAAAAAAGGTCATGAAGAACCTAGGGGCAAGACAGGAATAAAGACACAGACCTACTAGAGAATGGACTTGAGGATACAGGGAGGGGGAAGGGTAAGCTGTGACAAAGCGAGAGAGTGGCATGGACATATATACACTACCAAACGTAAAATAGATAGCTAATGGGAAGCAGCCGCATAGCACAGGGAGATCAGCTCGGTGCTTTGTGACCACCTAGAGGGGTGGGATAGGGAGGGTGGGAGGGAGTAATTCACTGTTATAAAGCAGAAACTAACACACCATTGCAGAGCAATTATACTCCAATAAAGATGTTTAAAAAAAAAGAATATGCCTGTAGCTTTTGCTGATTTCCCTGGTGTAAATACTCCCATCAGGGCTGTTTTCAAGATACTGGCATGACGTCATAAGATACCTATAGGTAGAATGTTTTGCCTCAGGTCCCAAGACTTGCAGGAGATGCTTACCTGGACAAAAGCTGTGGCTGACACAATATAGGCTGGTACTGCAGTCATAAATACCATTTTTCTCCCCTTACTTCATTACCATCAAACACTACAAAAGCTTGTGAAGTAGAGCTCAGTTTCTCAATCTTAACACCACTGATGTTTGGGGCCAGATCATTCCTTATGCATTGTAGGATGTTTGGCAGCATTCCTGATTTCTACCCTCTAGATGCTAGTAGAAACCCCTGCCCCCCTCCCTCATACAATTGGAACAAATAAAAACGTGTCTTGGTGCTGCCAAATGTCCCCTGGCAGTGGGGAGTGGGGGAGGGGAGCAAATTGCTTAAGATTGAGAACTACTGATATAGAGATACTCTCTTGAAGCTCTCATTACTAGCCAATGATCATAATGACTGTCTCTCATCACATATCCTTAGTTTTAAGTGTATTGTCCTGGTAAATTCATAGTGACAAACTAGCAGCCTGTCAGGAGGTAGACAGTCAATGGTGTGATGAGTTCTAATTGCACAAGACACAACCTCTATAGGTCTCTTCCCTCATCTGTAAAATGGGGAATATACCAGTTATTACCAACTATAACATTTCATTGTGTGTGTGTGTGTGTGTGTGTGTGTGTGTGATATTACTAACCATCAGTGAATAAAGTTCTTTACAATTTGGGGTCATTATGTTTCCTTTCTATTTGTGAATGTTTAAGTGTTGCCACCTAGTGGCAATGTACAAGTACGTTTTATTGTGGTTTGCTGCCTGAGATAGTGGAGTATCCTGGGGGATGGGAAGGAATGATTATAAATAGAATACTTACCTTAATATAAAACTTATGTGATTCAGCACACTTGGAAATATGAAAATATATATTTTAATGTATTCTAAAGTTATAATTTTTGTTTTAAATATTTACCAGCAAAATATCATGTGTTATAATATTTTTTCTTATTTTCACTTATAATCTTGCTTATTATGTTCACTTAATTTTGGATAATTTTCACAAGTTTTTATTAATTTTAATCTCAATTTGTATAAAAGTAAATCATGTAGGCTATTTAGAGGATATACCATGGAGGCACAGAATGCATCATGAAGTCAATGAAAAAGTGAACTGTCTTCAGAGCAGACTTTGAAACATGATTTTTAATCACAGAGGGCTGGGGGAAGGACACAAGTTTTTGAAGATTAATATTGCCCAAACCTCTCTCTACTTGCACTGGAACTAAATGTAGTTTTTGGTTTTTCTTTGGAAATCTCTTTAAGAGCAGAGAGAATGTTTTAGCTCATTTTTTATATTAACCAAACCTGGTTATCAATTAACAATTTCACATTTTAAAAATACATTAAGAGTTTTCCACACGCAGTAGTCTGAGTAGGTCAGACTACTATGTTTTCTATGCCATCACTGACAATATACACTTCCAGCTCACGGTGTCGCATTCATATGATCCAGAAGTCGTAGATAGCAATGAAAAATTAGCCTCCATTATGTAAAATGAAAAAAGAGTGCAGTGAATGGTTAGT